>NC_092487.1:1913239-2213239 GCF_047495875.1 Pithys albifrons albifrons
GCCATGGCCTGCAGGGAACACTGAGAAAGGCTACAGTGAGACCGTGCCCAAGGTGCTCCTGTCAGGGCTGGGACCTGCAGGCAGGGGCAGAACCCACCCCTGGGGCAGCCTTTCTGCCCTGGCCCAGGCTCTCCCTGTCTGCACATCACCCACAGCACAGGGTGAGCTGGGGCAGCGTTTGCTGCTGGGGCCCTGCAGAGCCAGATCTGTAAATTCTGTGGGTTCTGAGGGTGATGCCAATGGTGTGGAATAAGGGGTGGAGATCGTGTCAGGTGTGGCTGAGCTGGAGTTCATTTTCCCATAGCCCACTCCCTGGTCTGGGCCCTGCAGTGGGAGCTGGGAAAGGGTTGAGAACTCACCCATCAGCACTGTCTCCCAACATTCACCCCCATGTGTGGGTTCAGGGTGGGTATGATCCCAGCAGGGGACACAGCCAGGCCAGCTGAGCCAAAGGAGCCCTTGTGCCAGTTTCAGCTCGCAGAGAAAAGCTGAGGAAAGGAGGAGGAACTGAGGGCAGTCGTCATTCCCAGGGTTTGCCTTCCAGAGCAGCCACTCCATGTGTTGAAGCCCTTCTGCCCAGGAAGTGCAATATGGCACTGGTGAGGGGAAAATCACAATGAACCTATTTTTGTTTCTCTTTGCTTGTGCTTGCCCAAGCTTTCACTTTTGCATTAGGAATCTGCCTTATCTCAATCTATGAGTAATTTTCCATCTGATTCTCTCTGCCATGCCCAGCTGGGAAGGGCAGTGACAGAGAAGCTTGGTGGGCACCTGGTGTCCAGCCAAGGGTAACCTGCCCCAGTCCTAGAAGAGGAGCCACTCTGTCCATCCTTGGAGTCCTGCACAAGAAACTCTGTCCGTGTTTGTCTCCCTCAGTGCTCGATTCCATGGCAAATACACTCCATCCTGCTGAGAACTCCCCTCATCCTAGACACTCCCTTCTCCTCCTGTCCCCATCCTGTTCCCTCAATCAACATGTGGATCCACTGCTTGAGCCCTTTCCTCTGGAACGAAACATTCTCAAAGGGAGGTTCCAAAGAGGGGGCAGGTATAAAACAAGAAGGAGGAGGGTCCAGGTCAATTTTTTGAACAGATTGTTCTCA
This sequence comes from Pithys albifrons albifrons, assembly GCF_047495875.1. Classification (NCBI taxonomy): domain Eukaryota; kingdom Metazoa; phylum Chordata; class Aves; order Passeriformes; family Thamnophilidae; genus Pithys; species Pithys albifrons. The sequence goes on from NC_092487.1 coordinate 1,914,343, forward strand.
TCTTTGAAGTGTTTTGGGGGCTCCCTGAGTGTCTTGAGTAGTGTGACAGGATTGATCCATTGGTGCCTTGCTGGACTGGCTCTTTCTGAGCTGCCTCTGCAACGGAAGAGGTTTCCGACCTCACTGCTGTCAAAATCTTCCAAAGGCCTCTCAGAACCATTGGTTGAGGTCGAGTTGTTTTTTTCTACTCTTTGTAGTGCTCAGCTGACCACAAACAGGCCTTTCTGTCTGTGACAGGAAATGGCTTTTCAGCAGCTTTAAAGCTGTGAGAATCAAACCCAAAGGGGCAGGTGTTGTTTCATCTGGAGGGTCTTGTACCTCCCCTTGTTCCCAGTGTGGAGACCCTGCTGGGGCATGGGGCGGGGCAATGTCAGTGTGCCCCCTCCCCTGCCTCTGACTGAATATCATCCCCAGTCACCCTCCCACTGTCATCACCTCATGGGGGCTTCCCACCCAGGGAAGCATTTTGGGGGTTGTAGGTTGGTGTGGTGGGTGCAGACCTGGGGTGGCTACCAAGTACGGTTGGGGGGGCTCAAGGTTGGGGGGATTGTGGGCAAGGGCGGTAGAGGGGACAGAGCACCCCCCAAGTTGGGGCACCACATGGGTCACAGTGCCCCACTGGGGATAGCAGGAGTGGGCAGGGCTGGATAACTCCATCCTCCATAGCCCCTGCACCCCTGCCTGCACCCCTCCCACCTGCCTTTCTCCTCAAGAATCCTTGCTCGATTTGCGTGCTCTGCATGTTCACTGAGCCTGAAAATGGAGGAAGGAAGGGGAGGGTGGTTGTGAAAGTGAGGAAAATAAAGAAAAATGCCTCAGGAAGGCTGAGGGGGCACAGCCCTAGAGCACCTCAGAGCCCACTGGGATTACTGTGGGGTGTTCCTTAGCCCATGATTATCCACTGGACCCTGAGTCCCCCTAGAATTCAAAGGCACCACTGAAGGAGCTGCAACACCTCTCCACCCAGCCACTTTTCATCCCTTGGATCCCCATTCCCCAGAATCCCCATTCCCATGGGCCTCCCATTCCCTCACTTCTCCATCCCTTTGACTACCATCCCATGACTCCATTTTCTTGGGGCCCACATTCCTCTTCACCCCCTACAAATGGGGTATCCTTTACCTCTGAACCCCATCCTCTGCCAGCCCTTGGCTATCCACATTCCATGAGCCTCTCACTCCTTGGACCCTCCATTTCCCACAGTGACTCCGCCATGTCACCAGCGTGTCCCCTCTGTGTCCCCACCCTGCCCACACAATGTGTCACCAACATGTGGGGGATGGAAATGACCTCGCTTCCTTCCCCTTTATCCCAAGAGCTGCCCTGAAGGTGACAGGTGGTTTCAACAGTGTGTGACAGCCAGTCTAGATGGCTAAGGATACCGAGGTGGCCGGGCATGTGGCACTGCTCCCGTGGGGATGGGGCATAGAGGGATGCAGGTTCCCCTGAGGTCTCCAAGGCCAGCAGAGCAAATCCATAGAGGGGGACCCCTGGTGTGACCAGGATGGTGGGGTGGTCGTGGGGACAGGAACTGGAGGAAAGGGGTGTGGGAACAGGGATCTGGGAATTGTACCGTGGGGCTGGGGCAGCTGTGGGGATAGGCACAAGCAGACAGGGGGACAGGGAGAGGGTCAAGGGGACAAGAACCATGTGGATGGGCCATGCTGTGCTCGTTTAAAGGTAAACCAGCAAGAGAAATGAACCCAACACAAAAGAGATTATGAGTCAGAGTTACAATTTAATAACAATATTATAATAAATGCAATGGCACAAAGATAAATTGGTTTTAACCCACCAAACCCAGAAGTACAACCAAGAACCCTGGGGCACAAACACAATGGTGTAGCAAACCCCATCAACGGTGTTTGTTAGCCCCAGTGCTGAGACCCACCTGGTTCCCCCAAGTCCAAAGCAAAAGGAAGTGAAAAAACCTGTTGGTGCAGATGGCGGTTGCAGTCTGGTGAAGAGTGGTGGTCGCAGTCTGGTTGAGAGTGATGGTCTCCTCCTGCTGAGGTTCTGGTCCTCCTCTGGATCCGATGAGAGGTTCCCCAAGGTCTTCAAACCCCAAGATTATATACCCTCAGGTCCAGGTGGGAACACCCAGTAACTCTTTCAGGGTGTGGTGTTCCACAGTGGGTAATCTGACTCTGTGAGTCATGGGGTATTTTTGGAATTGTTGATGGCCCATTAGCAAACATGCTCCCCTCAGGCTGGGTGTGAAGGTGATAATGATTTCCTGAAGGGGAGTTATCACAGTTCTTATCTCACAGGTGTCTTTCACACCCAGCTCACACCCTGAGGAGTTGAGTGTGCCCTGGGCAGCTGCTGTAAATGGTCCATTGTAAACACTTCTTGGGAAATGAGTAGAGGATGTAGAATACATAGTTTTGGTTACACCCACACAATGATAAACTGGTCCTGGCTGCTGAACTAGGTCACATGGGGAGTGGTGCTATGGGAATGGGATCATGGGCACAGGGCCACGGGGATGTGGCTATGGGGAAAGGTGCTGTAGGGCTGGTGGAGGTGACTTTTGCCAGCATGGGTACAGTCATGGTGTCCCCATGTCCTGCCTCAGCCCAGGGTGTCTCCAGTGTCCCCATGTCCTGCCTCAGCCCAAGTCCTCCAGCCTCCAGCTTCAGCGTCCCCATCCCCAATGTATCTGTGCCACAGGTATGTGGTTTGTGATCAGCAGTGACACAAACATGTCCCCCGGCCTCTCCAGACCTCTTGGTGCATTCCCATGCACTTTCCCATGAGAACCAGTGTTTCCATGGGGACAGTCCCCACAGACCATCCCCTGGGTGTTGGTGTCCACAGATTGCCACCCCCACCCAGCTCCTCTCCCTTCTCCCATCCAGCCCAGACCCTGGTCCTCATTGGTGGGTCCTCAGAAGAATGGCATGTCCCCACCCCTCTGTCCCAGCCCCACAGTGGTCCTGACAGGCTGTTGCTCCCAGTTACCTGCAGGCACCCCTCCTGGAGCCCCCCTGAACACCACACCAGTCGTGCTGTGGGACCAGATGACACTGATCTGTCAGGGCTTGGGGACCCCCAATGACACCGCCTGGCTACAAGGATGGGCAGCACTGGTGGCAGGAGGTACCTGACAGCTTTGTTGTCACTGGGAGTGGCATCCACAAGTATGAGAGACCCGACACTGGGCTCGTCCCCTCTCTGCCCATGTTAAATGGTGACGATGGGATGGGGTTTGCTACATCCCCAGGGATCTGGGTGGTCTCTCCTCCTTTGGGAGTTTAACACTGCTTGTGTGACAAGAGCACATTCCTGTGCACATGGGGACATCTCAGTGCATCACTGAAGCATCCCCTGTATGCATCAGTGCATCCCAGTGTATCCTAGCATATCCCAGTACATCCCTTACATGCCAGCATTTCCCAGTGTACACCAGTGCATCCCAGTTTGGTGGGGCCTGTCTGGTGCAATGGGAGACCCCTGGTGCCCCACAATGATATTGGGACCCTCTGAACCCATTTGGTGTGACGGATGCCCCTGTCCCACAGATTGGATATTGTTGCAGGTTCCAGTGCAGGTGCTGCTGGAGGGTGACACACTAAATCTGTGAGAAAAATCTCAGATCCAAAATTTAAAAGGCAGATTCAAAAATCGAAGGAAAATAGGAAAATTTATTTAAAACAGAGTACTCTGGGGACCTCGCTGAGGTACAGCTGCAGCAGCTGGTGTGCGTGCAACAGTGTAGCCCAGGAGCCCCCACCCGATGATGAAACAGTAACTTTTATACCCCTAGTCCCCGCCCAGTCCCTATAGCCTTATTTGGCTGTCTACCTGTGAGTTGGATGTTGCTAGGGGTCTTGGGCCACAGCCATTGGCCTTCTATACACGGTGTGAGTATTATGGGATGGCCATTCCTAATTTGGGCAATGCTCTATTGCGGCAGAACTCCAGACTGGTGGCCCCGTTGCCCTAACAACCCCTATCCCCGGCTGCTTGGACCCCGGCAACAGCTCCTGATTGAAGCTGTCACCTTACAGCCTTCCCGCCCTCACACCTAGCTAAGGAACACTCCCCCATCCCCTTCAGACCCTTCTAGAAACCTTACGCACCCCCACCATTATACCATTATCCTTTATTAATTTTATTAAAACATGTAACTATGTAAAAATTGGAAAACTGTGTAAAATACAAACAATCCTACATATTTAACCATTCACACCACTGACTTGTGACAAATCCCCAATCTATTTTCTCACAAATCTGCTCTGCTGTGTCTGGCAGGACAGGTCAGTCAGCCAGGTACATCTTTACCATGAGGGGAAGAACGTGACAGGTTCCCTCAGGGGGACTGGGCTGTCCCTGCCCTTCCTGCAGCTGCACCACAGTGGGCACTACTGCTGTGAGGGCTGGGTGAGCTCTGTGAGGCCATCATGGCAGGAGTTGGTGCCAATGTCAGTGCCACTGAATGGTGAGCGTGCCCAGAGCCTGATACTCTGATACGCTGACATCCGATACCTCCAAACCCCTTCCCCTGTGGACTCACAGTTACAGTCCCACTACTCTGTCTCCTTCCCAGAGCTCTTCCCAGTGCCAGTGCTGGCACTGAGTGATGGCACTCGGTGAGACAGAGATCTCTGTCAGGGGCTGTCCAGTGGGGAGGCGGTACAGGAGGGCTGCGGGGTCCCCTGAGATCCACAATGCCAGGAGAACCAGTCCATGGGGGTGCACTCCTGGTGTGACTGGGGTTGTGGGCTGTCCTAGGGGAAAGGAATGGGTGGACAGGGATGTGGGACTTTAGTGACATTTCAGAAGCTTATGGAACCAAGGGGACCCTGGGAGACTGTAACATCATGGAATCCTCAGGGTCATTGTGACACTGCAGGGCCTCTTGGAACCAAAGGAACCCTGGAACACTGTGGAACCTCATGAAATCAAGGGGCTGTTGTCACACTGCACATCCTCATGGAATCCAGGCCTCATTGAGACACTACAGGATGTTATAGATCCAAAGGAACCCTGGGACACTGCAGAACCTCATGGAGCGTGTATTGGATGTGGCTGAGCTGGAGTTCATTTCCCCATCGCAGCCCTCCCAGTGCTGGGCTTTGCACTGGGAGCTGGAAAGGTGTTGATAACACGCCAGTGGTTTTGGCTACTGCTGAGCAGGGCTGGCACAGTGTCAGCACTGTGTCCCAGCAATCCTCCTCCAATGGAGGGCAAGATCCTGGGAGGGAGCACAACCAGTCCAGCTGATCTAAACTAACCAGAGGGATATTCCAGACCATATGGCCTCAGCTGAGATATAAAAGGTGCCTGCGTAGCAACCATTCTCTGTGCTGAAGCCCTGCTATCTCGGAAGTGCCGTATAGTACTGCTGAGGGCAAGGACAGAATAAACCTATTTCTGTTACTCTTGTGTGTGCCCAAATTTCACTTTTGCTTTAGGAAACTGCCTTATCTATACCTACGAGTAATTTTCCATCTGATTCACTCTTCCCTGTCCAGCTGGGAAGGGCAGTGAAAGAGCAGCTCGGTGGGCACCTGGTGTCCAGCCAAGGGCAACCTACCCCAGTCCCGAAGAGGAGCCACTCTGTCCATCCTTGGAATCCTGCACAGGAATCTGTGTCACTGTGTCTTCCTCAATGCCTGATTCCCTGGCAAATAAACTCATCCTGATGGGAATTCCCTACTTCCTCTGGCACTTCCTTCTCTTTTTGTCCCCACCGTGTTCCCCCAGTCGACATGTAGAGCCACTGCTGGACATTTCCACACTTTTTCCTCTTGTCTGCAACCAAACATTCTCTAAGAGAAGTTTCAAAGGTGGAGTAGGTTTGATTCAGGAAGAAGGAAGGACCCAGTCACACGCTTGTTGTTGTTGCCTTTGGAGTGTTTTTGGGGCTCCCTGAATGCCTTGGGGAGAGTAACAGGAATGATCCTTTGGTGCCTTTCTGGACTGTGGGAAAAGCTCCCTCTGAACTGCCCCTGCAGTGACAGTTTCCCAAGCCCACTGCTGTGAAAACCTTCAAAGGCAGAACCTTTGATTGATGTTGAATTGTATTTTGTGATCCTTGCAGGGCTCAGCTGACCACAAACAGGCCTTTTTCCACCCAGGAAATGGCTTTTGAGCAGCATTAAAGCTACAAGAATCAAACCCAAAGGGGCAGGTGGGACTCACAGTCTCTGTCTGACCCCCAACAGTGACAGCAGAGGGCCTGGGGGGGTCACAGGTGGAACTGATGTCACTGGGGATGGCACCAGAGCCCTTGATCCAACCCCAGCAGTGGGGGATAGATCCTTGAGGCCCCTGTAATCCCCTGGGGTGCCCCTCAAAGCCACAAGCACACTGGAGGGGCTGTGATGGACCCTGGGTCCCCCCATATTTGAATGACATCAGCAAAGGATCTGTGACCCACGCACATACCCAGTCTATCCCCCATTCCTGGGACTCTTATGACTGGGACCCCTCTCCCAAGATTTCCATTCCCCAGGATCTCCATTCTTCAGGATCTCCATCCCTGGGACCCTCATCCCATGACCCCAATTTCCTGTGCCCCAGGTTCCTCTGTGTCTCCCATACCTAGGCCTCCCCATTTTTCAAGATATGTATCCTTGGCTGCCCCCATGCCCTGAGCCCCATCCTTGGACCTCCATGTCCCACAGCATCCCACGATGTCCGAGCTATGTCCCCACCTTGTGCCCACCATGTGCCACCTTGTCCCATCTCTGTCTCCACTATGTCACCAGCCTGCCCCTGCTGTGTCCCCACCCTGCCCTCACAATTTTCCACTGACACGTGGGTGACGAACGTGACCTCACTTCCTTTCCGTTCGCCCCAAGACCTGCCATGCAGGTGGCAGTTGGCCCCAGAGGGATGGCCGGCAATGTAGAACTGCTCCTGTTGGGTGAGTGTCCAGGGCATGGGCTTGATGCCACAGGGATGGTGGCTGGTGAGGCAGACATCGATGGCAGGGGCTGCCCAGTGGGGAGGGGACAACGAAGGGCTACAGGGTCCCCTGAGATCCAAAATGCCAGCAGAGCCAATAAATGGGGATGAACCCCAAGTGTGACCAGGGTCCAGGGGTAGAGCTATGGGGACTTGAAGAGAGGGATAGGGATGTAGGGACTGGCACCATGAGGCTGGGGCAGCTGTGGGTACAGGGACAGGGCCAAGGAGACATGCAGATGCGACCACAGTGACAGGTGCCATGGGAATGGAATCACAGGCACAGAACTATGGGGATGTGGCTGTGGGGACAGGTGCTATGGTACTGGTGGAGGTGACCCCATGCCCAGGGTGTCCCCAGTATCCTCATGTCCTGCCTCAGCCCAGGGAGGCTGCAGTGTCCCCATCTCCGTATGGATGTGGTTTGTGGTTGGCTATGACACAGAAACATCCCCTAGTTTCTCCAGACTTCCTGGGGACTGTCCCTGTACACTTCTCAAAAAGAACCAGTGTCCCCAGTGAGACAGTTTGGGGACATCCCGCACAACCTGGCCCCTGGGTACCAGTGTCCCGGTGGTGTCACCCCCCCCCCCCATAGCTCCTCTTCCTTCTTCCTTCCAGCCCACGCCTTGGTCCTTGATGGTGAGTCTCAAGGGGATGGCATGTCCCCCATCGCACTGTACCCAGCCCTGTGGTGGCCCTGGCAGGCTGGTGTCCACTGTTACCTGCAGGAGCCCAAACCCCCCAGCTCCTCTTGGAGCCCCCTTGGATGCCAGCGGTGCTGTGGGACCAGGTAACACTGACCTGCCAGGGCTCAGGGACCCCTGGTGACACCACCTGGTACATGGGTGGGCGGTGCTGGGGGCAGAAGAAAGGTGACCAGTTCCTTGTCACTAAGAGTGGCATGTACCAGTGTCAGAAACCCGGCACCGGGTTCAGTCCCACTGTGCAGGTGTTAAATGGTGAGAGGGAATGTGGGTTCCCCTACTCTGTCACCTGTGGGTACCCCTGGTGTCCCTGTACCAATAGGATCCTCCAGCCAATCCCAGTGTGATGGTCCCCTCCATCCTGCAGAAGGGCTGGTGCTTCAGGCCCCAGCATGGGCACTGCTGGAGGGGGACACGGTGACACTGCGCTGCCGGGACTGGTGGGACACTTCAGTCACCCAGGTGTGGTTCTACCATGAGAAGGAACTGGGGGGACACCGGGGGACCGAGCTGTCTCTGACCACTCTGCAGCTGCACCACAGTGGTCGTTACCGCTGCGAGGGCTGGGTGGGCTCTATGCCATCACCGTGGAAGAGTTCATTGCCAGTGACAGTGACAATGCAAGGTGAGCAACCCACACCCAGCACCCCCACACCTGACACCTTGGTGCCCCTAGTCCAACCCCCTCACACTGGTCTTGGAGTCACTGTTCCCTCTGCATCTCCTTTCCAGTGCTCTTCCCTGTGCCAGTGCTAGAGGGTCCCCCCGAACCCACTGAGGGGTCGGCCCTGAATCTCAACTGCATCAGCACCACCAGCCCCCTGCGGCACCAAGCCCCACTCCTGCACCTCTTCTACAGGGATGGGGTGCTGGTGGGGGGCCCACAGGTGTCCTCCCAGCTCTGGCTGCCTGCTGTAGGGGTCTCCCACTCAGGGAATTACACCTGTGAGGTGCGCTCTGAGGTGGGGGCCGTGCGAAAGAGCAGCTCCCGTCTCCGGGTCAGCGTGTGCAGTGAGTGTGGGGATGGGGGGAACCCCCAAATCCTCCCTGGTTACCCCCATCACTGCTTGGGTACCCCCATCCCTCATTGCACCCTTCCCAGGGTCCATCCCACGGTACCCTAATCTCTTCCTGACACCCTCCCTGCATCCTCTCCATCCCTCTTCATGTCCCCCCTTCCCTCCCTGTAATCTCACTTCTGTTTCCCAGCCCTTGTTTCATCCTCTGCTCTCCCTTCTGTACATAGGTCCTTCCATCACTCCCTTTGTCCACCCTGTCCAGCCCTCCGTTCCTCCTCTGGTCCTCTGTCTGTGTCTGCATCACTCCATTTTTCTCTGGGGTCCCTCCATCATCCCCAGGCTCCCCCACACCTCCCTGGGTCACCTTTGCCCTTCCTTGGGTCCCCTCCACCATCCCCCACCAGCCCCTGTACTGCATCTCCCTGGGTTCCCACCCCTCTCCCCAATCCCACCTGTGATCCTGTGCTGGTTTAAAGGTGAACCAGCAGGGGAAATGAACTCACCACGAGAGAGATTATAAGTCAGAGCTAAAATTTAATAATAATATTACAATAACAACACTGACACACAAGGGAAATTGCTTTCAACTCACAATATCCCAGCAGTATAACCCAGTGTCCTGGGGCACAAACCCAAGGGGGTTTGTTTGCCCTTGTGCTGAGACCCCTGTGGCTCCCCCCAGTCCAGAGCAAAAGGAAAAGAAAAACCTGTTGGTGCAGGCGAGGGCTGTGGTCTGGGCGAGAGCGGGGATCTCCTCCTGTCAAGGTCCTGCTACTACTCTGGATCCGACGAGAGGTTCCCGAGGTCTTCTTACCCACCACTTATGTACCCTCAGGGAGCACTCAGTCCCTCCCCCTGGGCGGGGACTCACACAATGGGTGATTAACTCTGGGAGCCAGGGGGTGTTGAGCTGTTGATGGCCCATTGGCAGCTCCGCCCCCCTCAGGCTGGGTGTGAAGTGATAGTGGCTCCCTGGGCAGCTGCTGCTAATGGCCCATTGACCTTGGGGAATGAATAGAGGGGGTAGAATACACAGCTTTGATCACCCCCACACAGGGTTAGCTGGTCCCTCCTGCTGAACTAGGACATTATCCACCCCTTATTCTACTCCATCTAGTCATTCCCAAATTAATCCCCTTTTTACCTATACATACATATATATATACACATATATACAATGAAACATTACAAACTCTTCTCGCTCAAAATTAGGTCCCCTTGTGGTACACAACGTGTTTCTCCATCTTTTTGCATTACCCACCAAGTGCAACCAGGTCCTTGAGCAAAGACAATCCCTCGGATGGGTTTGCCTTTGTTTGAGGTGGGACTAACCCAAACAGTCTTTCCTAACATACCTCTCATATGGACCACAGGGACTTTATCTCCATCTACAGTATTCAAGAGTTCTGATTGGGCAGGGCCAGCTTGATTGATGGAGCCCCGAGTGTTGACCAACCAGGTGGCCTTTGCCAAATGCAGCTCCCAGTGTTTGAAAGTTCCCCCACCCAACGCCTTCAAGGTTGTTTTCAGCAGTCCATTACATCGCTCAACTTTCCCGGCAGCTGGAGCATGGTAGGGGATATGACACACCCACTCAATGCCGTGCTCTCTGGCCCAGGTGTCTATGAGGCTGTTCTTGAAGTGGGTGCCGTTGTCAGACTCTATTCTCTCTGGGGTGCCGTGTCTCCACAGGACTTGTTTCTCAAGGCCCAGGATGGTATTCCGGGCAGTGGCGTGAGATACAGGGTATGTCTCCAGCCATCCAGTGGTTGCCTCTACCAGGGTCAGCACGTAGCGCTTGCCTTGGCGTGTTTGGGGAAGTGTGATGTAGTCAACTTGCCAGGCTTCCCCATACCTGTATTTCGACCACCGTCCACCATACCATAGAGGCTTCACCCGCTTGGCCTGCTTGATAGCAGCACATGTGTCACAGTCATGGATAACCTGTGAGACACTGTCCATGGTTAGATCCACCCCTCGGTCACGCGCCCATCTGTATGTCGCATCTCTGCCCTGATGACCAGAGGCATCATGGGCCCATCGGGCTAGAAACAATTCACCTTTATGCTGCCAATCCAGATCTACCTGAGAGACTTCAATCCTGGCAGCTCGATCCACCTGCTCGTTGTTACGATGCTCCTCATTAGCCCGGCTCTTGGGTACATGAGCATCTACGTGACGGACCTTCACACTCAGCTTCTCTACCTGGGCAGCGATGTCCTGCCACATCTCAGCCGCCCAGATGGGTTTCCCTTTGCGCTGGCAGCCGGCCTTTCTCCATCGCTCCAGCCATCCCCACAGAGCATTGGCCACCATCCACGAGTCAGTGTAAAGGTAGAGTCTTGGCCACTTTTCTCGTTCAGCAATATCCAAAGCCAGCTGAACAGCTTTCAGCTCTGCAACCTGACTTGATCCACCTTGTCCTTCAGTCGCTTCTGCAACTCAACGTGTAGGACTCCATACAGCTGCTTTCCATTTCCGGCTTGTCCCTACAATGCGGCAAGAGCCATCTGTGAAGAGAGCATATCGCTTCTCCTCTTCTGGTAGCTGGTTATATGGTGGGGCCTCCTCAGCTCGTGTCACCTGCTCCTCTTCTTCTTCAGAGGACAATCTGAAACTCTCACCTTCCGGCCAGTTAGTGATGATTTCCAAAATCCCAGGGCGATTAGGATTCCCTATCCGGGTTCGCTGCGTGATCAGAGCGATCCACTTACTCCATGTGGCATCAGTGGTGTGATGGGTAGAAGGAGCTTTTCCTTTGAACATCCATCCCAGCACTGGTAGTCGGGGTGCCAGGATGAGCTGTGCCTCAGTGCCAATCACTTCTGAGGTGGCTCGAACTCCTTCATAAGCTGCCAGGATCTCTTTCTCAGTTGGGGTGTAGCTGGCCTCAGATCCTTTGTATCCCCGACTCCAGAATCCCAGCGGTCGTCCTCGAGTCTCCTCAGGTACTTTCTGCCAGAGGCTCCAGGATGGGCCATTCTCCCCGGCTGCAGTGTAGAGCACATTCTTCACATCCTGTCCTGTCCTGACTGGCCCAAGGGCTACTGCATGGGTAATCTCCTGTTTAATCTGCTCAAAGGGTTGTTGTTGCTCAGGGCCCCACTGGAAATCATTTTTCTTCCGTGTCACAAGGTAGAGAGGGCTTACAATCTGACTGTACTCAGGGATATGCATCCTCCAAAAGCCCACGGCACCTAGGAAAGCCTGAGTTTCCTTCTTACTGGTCGGTGGGGACATAGCTGCTATTTTGTTGATCACCTCTGTTGGAATCTGACGACGCCCGTCTTGCCACTTCACTCCTAGGAACTGAATTTCCTGAGCAGGTCCCCTGACCTTACTTCGTTTAATGGCAAAACCAGCTCTTAGGAGAATCTGGATTATCTTCTTTCCTTTCTCAAAAACCTCCCCTGCTGTGTTCCCCCATATAATGATGTCATCGATGTACTGTAGGTGTTCTGGAGCCTCACCCTTTTCCAATGCAGTCTGGATCAGTCCATGGCAAATGGTGGGACTGTGTTTCCACCCCTGGGGCAGTCGATTCCAGGTGTACTGCACCCCCTTCCAGGTGAAAGCGAACTGCGGCCTGCACTCTGCTGCCAACGGAATGGAGAAAAAGGCATTGGCAATGTCGATGGTGGCACCACTTGGCTGCCTTGGACTCCAGCTCATACTGAAGCTCCAGCATGCCCGGCACAGCGGCACTCAGGGGGGGTGTGACCTCACTGAGGCCACGGTAATCCACCGTCAGCCTCCACTCTCCACTGGACTTTCGTACTGGCCATATGGGGCTATTAAAGGGTGAGTGAGTCTTGCTGACCACCCCTTGGCTCTCCAGCTCACGAATCATCTTGTGTATGGGGGTCACAGAGTCTCGGTCAGTGCGGTATTGCCGACGGTGCACCGTGGCTGTGGCCAGCGGGACCAATTGTTCTTCAACTTTCAGCAGTCCCACAGCAGAAGGGTCCTCTGAGAGGCCAGGCAAGGTGCTCAGCTGTCTGATTTCCTCTGTCTCCACAGCAGCTATGCCAAAGGCCCAACGCAGTCCCTTTGGGTCTTTGAAATATCCATTCCTCAGGTAGTCTATGCCAAGGATACATGGGGCTTCTGGACCAGTCACAATGGGGTGTCTATGCCATTCCTTCCCAGTCAAGCTGACTTCAGCTTCCAGTACAGTCAGCTGTTGGGATCCCCCTGTCACCCCAGAAATAGAGATGGATTCTGCCCCAACGTATCCTGATGGCATCAACGTGCATTGTGCACCAGTGTCCACTAAAGCTTTGTATTTCTGTGGGTCTGATGAGCCAGGCCACCGAATCCATACAGTCCAATAAACCCGATTGTCCCTCTCCTCTACCTGGCTAGAGGCAGGGCCCCCCTAGTTCTGGTCATGGTATTCACTGCGCTCTCCCTGTGAATATGACCGGGAGGTTCCTTCAAGAGGATCGGGCATAACATCATCATTCCTATACTGTCTGGAGCCTTGCCCACGAGAGACCAGAGCAGCCTTCAACCTTGAAGAATTCCCTGTGTTAGTTGTGCCTCTTTGCAATTCACGTACCCGAGCTGCTAAGGAAGAGGTGGGTTTCCCATCCCACTTCCTCATATCTTCTCCATGCTCATGGAGGTAAACCCACAGATTGCCGCGTGGAGTGTACCCTTTCTCCTTAGCTGGAAGACGCCTGCTCCTGATGACAGAGACTCTCGTTTGTTCTGGAGAGATATGGAAGAATCCTTCCTTAATCTTCTCTTCCAGTTCAGCCAGTTTTGTTTCCACAGCTGAGACGTGGGCTCGTAATGGAGCAGTGACAGTGTCTTCATAAATCCTGAGTTTGCTGACCAGTGCACCCACCTTGTCTTCTCCCTCTCTCCACTGCAATGTTGCAAGGTAGCGAGAATACATTTCTGGCCCAAGTCGTGCAAATTTTAACCACATCTGGGATGTGCACTGGACACCATCTGGACTTTTAGGGAATCTCTCATCCTCTGAAAAGATTATCTCCAGTGTGGCTAATTCCCTTAAGCACCGGATACCTTGTTCCATCGTGTTCCATTGTCCTTGCTGTACGTGGAGGTCCTCCTTACAAAGATATCTCTCCCTCACGCTTGACAACAGTCGCCGCCAGAGGCTGAGAGTTTCCTGTCTCTTTCCAATGCCCTGATCAATGACAACATCTCGAGAAAGGGATCCCAGCTGCCTCGCCTCACTCCCATCTAGAATTGTATCATTGGCTGCAGCATCCCAGATTCGAAGTAGCCAGGTCAAGATGGACTCATTTGCCTGTCGTGTGAACTCTCTCCGGAGCTCACGCAGCTCTCCCAGGGATAGGGACCGGGTGATTATTTCTGGCTCCATTTCTTCTGCTTGAGATGAAGGTCCTGACTCTTCCTCGTCATGCGCTATACGAACTGATTTGGTCTTTGATTTTCTTTTCTGGACAGGGGCAACTGCTATCGGTTTCTGTTGTCCTTCTGGCTCCTCCATGGTTTGTGTGGACATGGTGCTGGTTGATTTGTTTCCCTTTCTCTCTGGCTCAGCTGTGGTTTGTGTGGGCATGGTGCTGGTTGATGTGTCTCTCTTCCTCTCTGGCTCAGTCATGGTCTGGGTGGACATGCTGCTGGTTGATGTATCTCTCTTCCTCTCTGGCTCAGCCGTAGTTTGGGTGGACATGGTGCCTGTGGATTTGCTCCTTTTCTCCTCCTCCTGATGATGCTGTACCACACCAAGCAGTGTGCGGTAGGCAGTGGCCAGGGCCCAGCAGGTTGCTGTGAGCTGCACCTCTCTGGGACTACCAGAGCATCTTCCTTTCACATAGCTTAGCATTTTTGCAGGGTCCTGCAGTTGTTCTGGGGTGAATTTCCAGATCATTTGAGGAGAGAAGGTCTCCAAATACTGGCCCATATCTTCCCACTTCCCGTGCCACTCAACATCATCCACTCCCAGGACAGGCCTCCAGCAAGTCTCCTTAGAAAGCCCAGTTCTGACCCTAAACATGGTGTATACAGTACAGAGGAGACAAAGCAACACTAACAGCACTAACAGTAGGATTATGCTGTCCCTAACATCAAAAGGAAGCTCAATATTTTCAATGATTGTTGTAGCAGAGGTGAAAAGGTGGAAGTAACCATCTCCGCCTGTTTTCCCCACAGTCTGGGTGCTATTTTTAATGAGACCCCAGAGGTAACAACCCAAACCAGGACAGGCAGACCAGACTGAATATACATTCACAATGAAATTCATTGCTTCTGATGTTATGACAACATAAACATAGTATATTAATAAAGCAATTTTGATCCTTCTCCCTGGTATTAAAGAGAGCATCAAAATAGGCACATGGTTCCCCATGTGTCGAAATATGAACAGGCCCAGATACACCATCCACATGAATACATCAAGCAACATGGTAGTCAGGGAGTTTCTGTATCCAAATACACAAAATGAAATTGTAATTCTGACTTCTCTCTCGTGGCCCCATGTTGGGCGCCAAAAGATGTGCTGGTTTGAAGGTGAACCAGCAGGGGAAATGAACTCACCACGAGAGAGATTATAAGTCAGAGCTAAAATTTAATAATATTACAATAAATACACTGGCACACAAGGGAAATTGCTTTCAACTCACAAAACCCCAGCAGTATAACCCAGTGTCCTGGGGCACAAACCCAAGGGGGTTTGTTTGCCCTTGTGCTGAGACCCCTGTGGTCCCCCCAGTCCGGAGCAAAAGGAAAAGAAAAACCTGTTGGTGCAGGCGAGGGCTGTGGTCTGGGCGAGAGCGGGGATCTCCTCCTGTCAAGGTCCTGCTACTACTCTGGATCCGACGAGAGGTTCCCGAGGTCTTCTTACCCACCACTTATGTACCCTCAGGGAGCACTCAGTCCCTCCCCCTGGGCGGGGACTCACACAATGGGTGATTAACTCTGGGAGCCAGGGGGTGTTGAGCTGTTGATGGCCCATTGGCAGCTCCGCCCCCCTCAGGCTGGGTGTGAAGGTGATAATGGCTCCCTGGGCAGCTGCTGCTAATGGCCCATTGTCCTTGGGGAATGAATAGAGGGGGTAGAATACATAGTTTTGATCACCCCCACACAGGGTTAGCTGGTCCCTCCTGCTGAACTAGGACAGATCCCCACAGGAGTCCCTCTCTTGGAGGTGTCTCTGTCAGCACAGCTCCCTGGGGGTCGGGTGGCACTGGGTGACCTCCTGGTGCTGAGCTGCACAGTAGCAATGGGGACAGGTCCCCTGTCCTTCTTCTGGCACCGAAGGGGCTCGCCCATACTGCTTGGCACTGGCCCCCATCTGGAGCTGCATGCTGGGGACAAGGACAGTGGCCACTACCAGTGCCAGGTCACCAGTGGGGACAGCACGGCCGAGAGCCCCCCACTGCATGTCACCATCCTGGGTGAGCAGGACCCTCAGGCTGGGAGTGACCCCACTCATGGCAACCCCTATTCCACTCACAACATCCCCCACCTCACACCTCCCACCACAATCCCACCTGCACTGTCCCCTGCACCACAGAAAGTGACTGCCACAGCCACTGTGGGATGTGGTCCTGCGAGAGAAGGACCCTTGGGCTTGCTGCCACCCCCAACCACAGCCTCCCCCATCTCTACCTCACCTCATTCTCATCCCATCTGCACCCTACCCATGTCATCCCTTCACTCTGTAATGGGTGACAACTCTGTACACTCTGGGTCACAGTCCTGGGGGAGTGACACCCTCTGACTCTGGATGACCCCACTCATGGCATCTCCCATCACACACAATTTCCACCCCCATCCTCCTCCCCTCGAGCCAGCTGCCAGTCCCTCCCGGTGGCCTCAGACCCATCTCTTCCCCCACAGTGCCTGTGGCCAATGCCACCATCACCCCTAGACCCCCATCGCTGCAGGTGTGGATGGGTGACCCCGTGACCCTGCAAGCTCGGTGCAGGTGGGCTCAGCACCTGTGACTTTCATCCTGGCTGTGGGACGGGAAGGATGTGTCCCGGGGTCCCCTCCTGGCACTTGGGAATGTCGAGCTGGGACATTCTGGCAACTACCAGTGCGTGGCCACCAACCATCTGGACGGGCACCATGTGTTTCAATCACTCAGCCCAGCACTAAATCCGACAGTGACACCAAAAGGACAGGGCACAGGTGGGATCACCCAGGATTACCAGGGGGTGCAGGAGGACTCCAGAGTGGCAGGTGATCCCATTTTGTCCCACTCTGTCCCCAAACATTGGCCACAGTGGTCAGCATGTCCCTCCTGTGCCTGTTCCTGCTCCTGGCTGTCATTGGTGCTGGCATCAATGGCACCATGTGCGTGCGTGACAATTAGGGATGATAAAGGTCCTGGGGCTGAGGGAAGTCCCTCAGTTTGGGGGGCAGTGGGGCAGCAGGGCAGCACTCACAGACCCTGATTTGAGGGCCGACTGAGCCTCCATTGATCTTGGCTCAGCATGCTGGGGGTGTGGGGGTATTTGGGATGGTCTTGGCAGGGTTTCTGAGATGCCCTGGGAGAGAATTCAGGAACAATGGTGTAATACCCAAAGCTCCTGAGGGGGTTGGAGAAGTCTTGGGGCACTATGGAGGGATACTGGGAGGTCTACAAGGATCCTTGGGGAGTGCGGTCCTGCTCTCTGCTGGGCTTGGGGTTCTGGGGTCCCAGGGGTATTTAGTGTCGCAAGGTTTTGTGGCTAATGGTGTGGTGTAGTGCTTTTGTGTCACTTTCAGGCTTCACAGGAGTCCTGGGGACAATCAGGGGTCCAGTGAGACTTCAGGGATTCTGTCAGGCATCCCAGATGGGTTTCAGGGACCCCAGGGTACTCATGGTCACGTCCCACTTTTCTTTGCAGCCACCAGGAAGACCCAGGACAGGTGAGAGAGGGTATCCTGTAACAGCCCCCTCTCTCTCCTCCCCAGGCACCTGCCAGACACCCCCTTATCCATGCAGGCCTATCCCGGATCTCACAACCCCAACAGAAGATGGGGAGGTGCTGTACACCCATGTCGTGTTCACTGAGTGGGCAGGGCGTGAGTACTGGGAGGGGGGACAGGGACGTGTTATCTACACATGTCATGCTCCACCTGGATCCCCTCAACCAATGTTTCTTGCAGGGTTCCCCCAGCGGGCCTCCTGCACTGTCACCCCCCAGGGCCCACATGTGACCTACATGGAGCTGCTGGGACCCAACGCACAGCTGCAGAACCTCAATGACCTCTATGAGACTGTGGCATGACAGTGGGGAAACTGGAGGCACTGGAGGGGACTTGGGGGCACTGTGGAGTTCTGGTGGCATTGGTGGCACTGGGATTCCCCTCCCTAGGGCACCCACATGTGTGTGCGTCCCCCCCAGCTCCTTTGGGTGCCCACCCTGCCTGGGGAGGGTGGCCATGAATGGGGAAGGTCTTGTGTGAAGCTGCACAGGGTAACCAGTTCTCCCATTTTCCAATCCCAGAGCTCCCAGTTACCCAGGGGCTTCCCCATCCCCTTTCTACTGCTTCCACTACTTTCAGCAGTTTCCACATTTCCCCCCATAGTTCTCCCACTACCCCCAGGGGCTCCCTATTAATCCCCAGTGCTCCCCACTCTCCCTCCAAGTGCTCCCAGTACACCCAAGTGCCCCTTATCCTTCTTCCCAATGACTCTCCATTGCACTCAATAAACTCAGGCTCTCCCCATTTTCCCTCCCAGTACCCCCAGGGGCTCCATATCTCTCCACTTCAGTATGCTCAGTATACCCAGTGGGTCCCCAATCCCCCTCCCAGCACTCCCAGTACACCCAATAGGAGGATGTAAGCCAACACTTGAGGAAACAAGCGCTAATGGGATCCCTCCATCTGCCTCACAAGGTGTTGGCTACAATGGACCACACCTGCAATGCAGCAGCCTCACAAACAGACAAGAGGAGCTCAAAGCTTTGGCCCAGTCCCAGAGATTTGACTTCACTGGCACAAGTGAACGCTGGTGGATGAGCCCTGAGACTGGAGTGCCCTGTTGGATGGTTACAGGCCCTTCAGGAGGGACAGGCAGGGCAGAAGAGGCGTAGGGGTGGCCCTGTGTGTAATAGAAGGGTCAGAATGTCTGGAGCTCACAGTGGGCAAAGGCACAGTTTGGGAGCCTCTGGGTAAGAATGTAGGGGCAACCAAATGATGCTGATGTCACCGTGGAAATCTGGTATAGACCTCTGTCTCAGTTTAAAAGAAGCCAAGATGTCTATTAAGGGAACTGGAGAATCCTTCTGGACTAGGAAGGAGACCTCACCTCAAAAACCATCACAACCTTTGAAATTAAGAGACTTTAATCGGAAAATGAAAAGTATAACAGTGCTTTACTGCAAATATATATATTTATAACCATGTAATGGTTCTGATCCATGGCTTCCTCAGTAACTAGGTGTAACTAAGGAGGCAGACATACAAGTATTCCACATGTGTTTACCACGTAACAGAGGAGGAGTTTAGTCTTCTTTCTTCTGGGGAGCTGGGGGAGAGCAGGGAGAAGCCTGGACGGTCTTTTCTGTTTTTGTTGGTGTTCCTGGCCCGGGACATGGGTGAGATCGTTTCATGCTTGTTCTCCTTTAATTGCATTTGTCTGTTTCATTTGTTTTGTTTTGGTTTTGTTTCTTCCTATTTTCTGGTTACCCAGTTTTTTTTTTTGCTTTTCCCTTTTCCCTGGGGGTGGGGCCTTATGTGGTGTGTACCCATTGCATGCGTGGCTGCAAATGTCAGAAAAATATAATTTCTTTTTAATTCAGTTCAGTTTCTTTTGGGAGAGGGCAGTCCAGGGTTGGTAAAAAACTAGGCCAAACATGAGACAAATCAGAACCAGAACAGTACAAATAGCAACACCATAACCAAAATTTTTAAACAAGTCAAGCCCTATCTCTGCCCCTTCAGTGCCGTTATATTTACAGACTGCAGGAGGTGATGCCACACCTTGGGCTGTGGTGACTCATGGGCTCCAGGTGGGCAAAGATAGGGAGCAGGGAGAGGTGCTGGTTCTGAAGTTCACGTGGGAATCACGGCCACAGGGATGCACTGAAACCTTTCCTGTGGGCAGTGCAAGAACCCTCTCACTGTCGTTTGCCCAAAAATGTTGGGGGTGGGTAGCAACTCCTCTGCAGATGGCAATTGGACCCATAGTGAATCCAGGCAGTGGTGATTGTTCTCTCAGAAAAACGGTACAGGGTGCATGGAGTTGGGGGGTGAGCCAGGAATCCCCTTCCAGTGCTTCCACCAGCCCAGCAAGCGGTGGCTGGCACTCGAGCAGACAGAGGAGGAAAGTGTGGCAAGCACCAGGAAACCTCTCTCTACTTCCCACCTCCCCCCATTCCTCTCCCAAGCCATCTTGTTGCAATGCAAGGCTATCAGCCACCCCTTTATTATGAGTTTAGCTAGGTGTAGGCTTAAATTTAGACTTTAGATTTTAGAGTAGGCCTGAGACTATCAGCTGACTTGGTCTAGGCTGGGCTAGCTGACAGCTGCCATCTTCTAGCCAATGGTATTCCATACCATATTCCGACATCATATAAAAATATAAAAGCCGGAGTAGGAGTGGCTTAGGCAGTTCCTTCAAGCTGTGATCCTGAAGTAGAGAAAAGCCAGAACCTAGGGGATTTTACTAAAAGCACCCAACTTTCCGGGGAGTTTCCAAGAGATAAGGTTTAATTTACGGAAGACATCTAACTCTCAGTGAAGTCATAATTAAAGGTCCATGTAGCGAACAGGTTAATCCCAAGAGAAAAGCCAGAGCACCATGTTTGGCAAGACCCACTGCAAGAATCTGCAAGAATCAGCAAAATTAGACCGAGTTGAAAAGTTCATGGGGATGAAGAGCAAAAATACGACCACCATCAGATGAAGTAACAGGATCTCCCCTCATAATATTCCTCAAAATGGACAGCTCCGCCCCAACTCCGCCTGCTATGAATATTATAACTAGATATTGCAATATTATAATCGTGCATGAATATATAGGTAAAAATATTGTAATCCCTCACTAGAAATGTATAAATACTGTAGCTTCTCACTGTAGATTTTGGAGCTCTTTTGTCTGATACTAATCGGAGGGTTCCCCAACGTTGTCTTAATAAATACCTTGCTGTTTATTGACTAAAACTTTGTCTCTAAACAGTTTGTTCTGCCTCTTTGGGCATCAATCCCAGGAGGATGCCCTTCCAGGAGGGACGAGAGGACCAGGCCCAGCATTGGCTTACTACCATGTTATCTTAGGAAAGTAAAATGTTTGTTCTTACTCTTTCTCTCTGCTTGGGTCTGTCTCTGGGGAATCGAGTTCTCTGGAGTGATTTGTTGCTAAAATAGTGAGATTTGTGTTCAATGGGGAGTGGGGAGTAATTTTTTGTTATTTCTAACTTGTTTAATTGTGTGTTATATTGTAGTTTACTTTTAATTTTCTCCTTTCTATATAAGTATATATAGTTAGTTTAAGTTTAAACCTGTTTTGAGTTTATTCTTTTCTCCTTTTTCTTGTTGGGGAGAGGAAGGCTGACACTCTGTATTGGGCAGTTGGCATTTTGCCAGCTCAACTCAAGGCAAGGCTTTAGATAGTCAGTGGGTTTGGGAGCAGTTAGTGGGGGCCTGGGATTCAACAAGCCATCTGGTCCTGGCCTCCAACACCCAAACCACTGTGTTGGTAAGTGTCGCAGGTCTGGCCTGGCTGTTGCCAACCCCGGACTGGCCCCCCTTTCCCCTCCCAGAACCTTCCCAGCAAAGGAAAGGAAAAAAAAACCACTGTAAAGAAACACACTCTAGAGAAACTGAACTGAATAAAAAGAATAAATTATATTTTCTAACATTTACTATCACACTGTACACACAGTACGTAGGATCCCACCCCCAGGGGAAAGGGAAAGGGGAAAGGGGAATAGGGGACTGAGTCCCTGGAAAATTAAGAACACAAAACCAAACCAAAAGAAACAAATGAATCAGACAAAACACAACTAAAACCCTCAAGGAAGGGGAACA
Organism: Pithys albifrons albifrons; assembly: GCF_047495875.1. NCBI lineage: Eukaryota > Metazoa > Chordata > Aves > Passeriformes > Thamnophilidae > Pithys > Pithys albifrons. The sequence continues at coordinate 1,935,953 of NC_092487.1, forward strand.
AAAATGAAACAATCTCACCCAGGACAGGAGAACCACCAACAACCGGAGGGACCAGACTCCAACCACCTCCCACCAGCTCCTCGGCCAAGAGAGAAGATCCCAAAACCACTCGCCCCCCTGCTACGTGGAAGACGCGTGTGGAATACTTGTAACTTCCTTGGATACAATGGTTACTGAGGAAGCCATGGGTCAAACCATTACAGTAAGGGACAGAAAAAAAATTCTGTGAAAGCTTCTGAAACTATAACACCTGGCCATACAGACGCTGTCAGATGCTGCCAGGGCCACCTGTCACCTGCAGGGCAGCTCTTGGGGTAAAGCAGAAGGAAGTGAGGTCACGTCTGTCCCTCACGTGTATGTGGAACACTGTGGGGGCAGGATGGGAACACAGTGGGGACAGGCTGGTGACATTGTGGGGACACTCTGGGGACACTGTGGAACATGGAGGGTCCCAGGAGAGGGAGGCTCAAGGGATATGAATAACCAAGGGTTGGTGCCCCCAGGAACGCAAGGGAAGGGGATCTTGGGGAGGCAGTTGGCAGGATGTCCCAGCGAAAGGGTGTCCCCATGAATGGGGGGGTCAAGAGGAATGTGAGCCCCAAAGAGTTTGGGTTATGGGATGGGAACAAAAAGGATGGAGGTGCTGTTGGAATGGGAGGCCCCATGGGAATGGGGATCCTCGGGAACTGGGATCCAAGGGACGGGGAGCAGCTCTTTCACTGCTGACCTTGGATTTTGGGGAGACTCAGGGTCCAGTGCAGCATTCCCTGGGGTACTCATGGCCTGAGGGCACCCCAGGGAGGTCCTGGGAGCCTCTGAGAGGCTCCAGAGCCATGCCCCCTGCACCTTCCTGAGGCTTTTCCCTCTATTTCTATTTTTCTCCTTTATTATCCTCACTTTTTCTCTCCTCCCAATGTCCGTCCCCACACCACCACCCCCTCAGCCCCCAACACCCTTCCCTGGGTGGGAAGCCCCCATGGGTTGATGAGAGTGGGAGGGTAACAGGGGGTGGGTGTCTGTTGGGGTAGAGGCACAGAACTCCCCCATCACCCTGACAATGCCCTGCCCTGCAGAAGCTCCATGTTGGAAACCACGCTGGTACAAGATCCTCCAGGTGAAACAACACATGTCCACCACTGCATTTGATTCTCACAGCTTTAAAGCTGCACAAAAGCCATTTCCCGTGTAGAGGAGAAAAGGTCTATTTGTGGTCAGCTGAGCCCTACAAACAGCAGAAAAAACAATTCGACCCCAGGCAACGGTTTTGTGATACCCTTGGAAGGTTTCCAAAGCAGTGGAGTCAGGGACTTCTCCTGCTGCAGGGGCAGCTCAGAGGGAGCCAGTCCAGAAAAGAGGCACCAATGGATCATTCCTACCTCTCTCCCCAAGGGACTGAGGGAGCCTCAAAAACACTCTGAAGGCAACAACAGTCTTCTCCACAACTGGACCTGGCCCCTCTTCCTTCCAGGATAAAGCCTGCCTGTCTTTTGAACCTGCCTTTAAGAACGTTTGGTTCCAGAGGAAAGGGAAAAGTGTGGAAATGTCGAGCTCCACACGCTGACTGCGGGGGCAGGGTGTGGACAGAAGGAGAAGGGAGTGCCAGGGAAGGGGGCAAATTGCCGTTAGGATGGAGCGTATTTGCCAGGGAATCAGGCATTGAGGAAGACACAGACACAGACAGAGATTCCTGTGCAGGATTCCAAGGATGGACAGAGTGGCTCCTCTTCGGGGCTGTGGTGGGTTGCCCTTGGCTGGACACCAGGTGCCCACCAAGCCTCTCTGTCCCTGCTCTTTCCAGCAGAGCAGGACAGGGCAGAGAGAATCAGATGGAAAATGACTTGTAGGTTGGGATAAGGCAGTTTCCTAAAGCAAAAGTGAAAGTTTGAGCAAGCATAAGCAAAGAGAAACAAAAATAGGTTCATTGTGTCTTTCCCCTCACCAGTGCCATACTGCACTTCCTGGGCAGCAGAGCTTCAGCACGTGGAGTGGCTGCTCTGGAAGGCAAACCCTGGGAATGACAGCCCTCAATACCTTCTCCTTTCCTCAGCTTTTCTCTGTGAGCTGACATTGGCACAAGGGCTCCTTTGGCTCAGCTGGCCTGGCTGTGTCCCCTGCTGGGATCTTGCCCACACCCAGTCCCTGCCTGGCGGTGAATGTTGGGAGACAGCACTGGTGCTGTACCAGCCCTGCCCAGCAGGAGCCAAAACACGAGTGAGTTCTCAACCCTTTCCCAGCTCCCACTGCAGGGCCCAGACCTGGGAGTGGGCTGTGGGAAAATGAACTCCAGGTCAGCCACACCTGACACGATCTCCACCCCTTATTCCACACCATTGGCATCACACTCAGATCCCACAGAATTTATGGATCTTCTGACTGTCCCACTGGATTGATTTCTCTGAACTAAAATCCCTTCTTACCAACACAAACAACTTCAACTGCACCCCATTTCTTTGAAAAATATTTCTCACTCCAAATGTAATACAACAGTAGCCTGTAGGACATCCTAGCCCAAAATGGGTAGAGTCTAAACATTAAGAATAAATAATGACCCCCTCTCAATAGAAAAGCTTGTACTTCCTTACTAAAAGCATCCATGTGTTGTGCCCCTCAGTTTTCTGTCTAACGAGAGTTTGGAGGGGGTGCTTTGTCAATGGAACCCCTGAGGGCACATTGCAGACAGATGGGGCTGCACTCTGGGGGTGGGGGCTTTGGTTATTTGGTCGTCAGGGGCCACTCTGAGTCTCTGAGCTGGGGCGGGGATGATGGGCAGGGCTGGCTGTGCCAGGCTGTGGCGCCTGTGCCATCACAAAGGAGGTGTCCCCATGGGCAGCTCTGCAGGGCCCCAGCAGCAAACGCTGCCCCAGCACAGCCTGTGCTGTGGGTGATGCACACACAGGGAGAGGCTGGGCCGGGGCAGAAAGGCTGCCCCAGGGGTGGGTTCTGCCCCTCCCTGCGAGTCCCAGCCCCAACAGGAGTGCCTTGGGCAGGGCCTGGTGCTGTGCCAGTGGGTCAGGCCTTGCTGCATGCCATCTGCCTGGGCCCCGTCCTTGCTGTTTCACATCCTTGAGACTGGAATCTCAAGGTCCCTCCAGGTCCAGTGCCAGGTCCCTCCTTCCCAGCCCCACCCAAGCCCTTGCTGTTGTCCCCTGCAGGCCATGGCTGTCCCAGGACTACTTTTGCTGCTTGTGCAGAGCATCCTGGAGCCCCCACAGGCAGTCAGGGATGGGCTGGATGAGGCCAAGGGGAGCGTCTGCAGCAGCTGCGGAGCAGCTGAAGTGGGAGATGAGTGAGAGGAGCTGCAGGAGCTGGAGCAGGGGAGCTCAGTGTGTTTGTGGTGCTGAGGGGCCCAGGAGTGAACCCAGAGCTGGAGCTGTGTGAGCAGGGACAGCACAGGGGGAGTCAGTGGGCTGGGGCTGCTTTCAAGAGTGTTGTTGGTGCAAGGCAGGATGGGCTTGTCATTGCTGGGCACGTGGTGAGATGTGCCAGCTTTAAGAGGAAGGGAGTGGGCAGGATTGGTAAGTGCTTGGGAAGGGAAGGCTTGAGAAGGAGAGGGAAGGGACTTGGTATCTGTTCTTTCAGACCTCCCTGGAAATGGGTCAAAGGTTTTGCAGGCCTTGGGTGGTCTCACCTCCCACAGTAGAGGGACCTCTGATTGTCAGTCCCTGCCCACTCCTGTGCTGGTGCTGTCTTTTGTTTTTTGCATCTGCAGGGACTGGAACAAGGATGTCTGTCCCACAAAAGTGCTGCCCTAGCTATACATGGCCCCTTCTCCAGTCACATCTTGTTCTATCTCTTTTGCCAGCAGTCCTTGCTTGGCTCCGGAGCTTGTGGGTGTTTGAGACATTTCTATCAGTTCCTTCTCTTCTAGGCTCCCATACACACCAGCCCTAAGTTGCTTCTGAGTCATCTTGTTGTCAGTTCATAAACAGATGGTGGTACTCAAGGCCAGGTTTCTTTGTCCAAGAGATGAGAAGGTTATTTTGAAATGGACTTCTATTGTCTGATTCAATTCTGAAAAGAAGAATTAAACCCAATGACAGAGAGTCATTGGATTCAGACATTCCTTTTATTAAGCTGGTTTGGAACACAGGGAATTATTCACTGTGTATGTTTGACTGTTACAGTTTTGGAGTGTATTTATACAGGGTAACTTCCAAAAGCTTTTCCCAAAGATTTACTCCCCCTTCCCATTGCATCATGGTTTCTTCTTGCTGTTCTTTCATAGAGCAAGATTGCCATTTTGTGTCCCATTTTTTTCAGTAGAAGAATGTGGGGAAGGGGTGTCAGGGAGCTCTTTGCATCTTCCTCATCACGAAGTCTTCCTCACATTGGCAGGGTTCCTGGCATGTGTAATTAATTGTTGCTGATCTCTAACCTCCTATTTGATTGTTCTAGCTCCTACTAAGACATCTTCATTTTTCATTGGTTAATATGAATCTAGGTCGTTCTTGACTTAAACAATTATCTATTGGATTTGCTTCTTAACAGAAACAATCTTTATTGACTAAGTTCTCTAAGGTGTATGACTTTTGTAAATTAACTTCTCACAAGTGCACTGCCCCAGTATTTTTCGGTCTCCATTTTACTATATTATACTGATAAAGGAAAAAATAACTAAAATTATTAAAATACAACTCTCTACAAGAGTCTGAGTCCCTCAAATTCCTAAACTACCCAAAATAAAGACATATCTTTCTTTTGGTTCTCTCTCGGGTGTTACGTTATCACAAAAATTGTCTCTGAAGGCCTGAGATGGAGTTTGGACAGTGGCCCAGTTTACAGGGGATGTTTCCAGCCACTGGGGTGAGTGTGTAGCTCTTGCCTTGGCGTGTTGGTGGCAGGGCTGCAATAGAGTCACTTTGACATGCTCCACCATATGGAAACCCAGTGCCCTATTTGTAAGGTAGAGAGGCAGGTTTAGCATTAGGTGGGTGTGACCAGTTCTGTATTCTGTCCCATAGATCCTTTTTGATGGAGTGCCTCTCTGAGACTGGCAAGCTTGACTGTCTCATTGCCTGAGATGGAGAAGGGAATGGACAGTTTTTGGTAATTGCTCTTTGCCACTGGCTGCCAGTCCTTTTTGCTGTGACTGTTTCTGCTGCTGCTCCCCCAGAGAGAGAGACAGAGCCTGCAGTCTGCTGCTGTTTGCTGTCCTTCCACGGAAAACTGTTTCCTACAAAGTTTTTCTTTGCTTTTCCTTACTGAGTGGTCCTGGGCAGAGAGGGAAGGTTCTCTGCACAAGCAAATCAGAAAATAACAAGGTTTTTTCTCTACTTCCCATCAGCAAATGATGTCTGGTAGTTTCATGGGCAGCAGGACTTCAGCAGGCAGAGTGTGCACAAACAGTGCAGGCTCTCCGAACACCAAACCTTGGGCGTAGCCCAGCGGAACCAGGTGGCTCGCCAGCCCCAGGCACTGCAAACAGCTGTGGGGAAAGAAGGAGGAGAAACAAGGCAAGGAGGGGCCACATCCACCCACAGGCACCGCTGGCAGAAAAACTTTCCCTCTCTCCCTCTGTGTCCTCTGGGTCACCATCCCAGAGCTCCATGGCTTCTGAGTCCACCTGGGATGCTCAGTGGGAGGGGCACTTCCCAAACCTCCATCCCCAAGATTTCAAAACTTTTGCTACCCGGCTCATGCTCATCTCTTAATCCACAGCATCCAGCATGCTCACACACAATAATATTCACCTGAGGGAGAGTCTCGTAGAACAGTCACACTGACAACACCTCATGCACACAGTCAACACGTACGACACAATGAACAAACAGCACAACCAGCACAAGAACTTGTACAAGCTCTGTGGGTCCCACTGTCTCGAGCCCGCTGGCGCAGCCTCACCAGCTGTGCACCCCACCAGTGAGTCTCACTTTCTATGGCCCAGTGGCGCAGCCCCACCAGAGATGCATTCCTCCTGTGAGTCCCACTTTCTGCAGTGGTGCAGCCCCACAACCTGGGCATCCCCAGCTGTGGGTTCTACTTTCCCCAACATGGTGTGTTTCATGCTTGGAATCCCATCCTCGTCAATAATCATGTTCCAGGGTGGGTTCAGAAGGATTTCAGGCTGAAGCCAGACACTGTTTAAAATTCAAGCAAACAGTGTTTATTGCAGAGAAAACAGCACACAAAAGCCAAAACTGAGAAAAGGAAAGAAACAAACCCCAAGACAACTTCCACTCCCTCGTAAGTTACCTACAGTCACTGTACATACCGACCCCAATGTGCTGCTGCATTCTTGGCCTTCAGTGGGCTCAATATGCTTAGTGGGCATCCCTGAGGGAGGCAATGTTGTCCTTGGTGCCAGCACACCCCCTTCCCACACACACCAGTGGCAGGGGCGGTCTAGTTTTCATACCTTCAGTCTGTGGCGTCTCTCTGGGTGTATGTGGCCAGCACATGTCCAGACAGAGGCCTGCCAGGCTGCGAAACAGTCTCAGTGTACACAAGATGTTTTTCCTTCAAGGCCAAAATCCCAATTATAAGTTCTTGTTTTTCTATAACTTGGCAGGCAGCAAGGCCAGATACAGACCAAAACCAGAAGCATCTCATCACACCCAAATACAGCAGGGAAGCAGGGTTAATGCAAAGCCTTTTTCTCCTTCACCTTGGCTGCAGGGTGCTGTGATCTGGGCCATGACAAACCAGCTGTGGGGCCATGCCCTCTTCCTCTTCAGCAAGATGGACCCTGGGTGCTTAACAGGTAAGCTGGAGAAACCAGAGCATGGTATGATGCCCCACAGCTGGCTTTGTCAAGCCTGTTGTCCCTTCTGTGCCCTCAGCCCAGCTGGAAACTGGAAAAACAGCACTGATTTCAGATGGAGTCTTTCAGAGGGGGCAAAGAGGGGAGGGGGCATCTATCCAGATGTGCCTGATCGTTTGAGCTTCCCAATGGGCAGAAGTGTGGGCTGGAAAGCAGGAGAAAAGCCATTCCCTGGATATCATTCCCTTGATTTATTCTGAGTCTTTGGCTTCACTTTTGCTGCCCTAGCAAAGGCAGATGTGGGACGGGGGGAAATGAGCCATCCTCACTGGGAACCAGCCTGGTCCCAGCTGTTCATCTCACTTGTATGAGCATTTTCTGGTGGAATCAATGTATTTAGCATGGATTGGACTGATCCCTTCAGGAGAGTTAAGCAGAAATTTCTGTCTTGTGGAACCCAAATCCTTTCAAGGAGGTTTTATCCCGTGTTGTCCTGGAGACCTGCTTGATCTGGAGGTAATGAAGATCCATCATCCCCAGTGGGCTGATGATGCTCTCTCCCTTCTTTTTACAAGGACGTGGATTGATAGGATAAGGGGGGACAGCTTAAGCTGAAGGAGGGTAGATTTAGATTGGATATTGGGAAGAAACTTTTCCCTGTGAGGATGGTAAGGCCCCAGCACAGGTTGACCAGAGAATCTGTGGGTGCCCCATCCCTACAAGTGTTCAAGACCAGGTTGGATGGGACTTGTAACATCCTGGTCCTTGCCCATGACAGGGGGGCGGGACTAGGTGGTCTTTAAGGTCTTTTCCAACCTAAACCATTCTAGGATTCCTTCAGAAACCCCTCAGACACCTCTTTCCAGTGGTGTTTGGGACATGCCCATGGAGATGAATGAGGGTTTGGGGTTCCAGCACTGCAACCCTTCTCTGATGTCTCCTTGAAGGTTCACCAGCAGGTTCACTGGCCATCAGACCCTCTGCAGACGCTCTTCCAGCTCATGTCAGAAAGGATCGCTCAGGCAGCACTGATCTGTGAGCAGGAGGTGTGTGTTTCCCTGTGCTGTCACCTACCAGTGACACCCACCTTGTGGTGACCATCTCTGCTCACTTTTCCTCTCCTCTTGTCTCCCTCCAGTGCTGTGGGGATGCCATGTGAGGGGACTAGAGACCCCAGGTGGTCCTGATGTCCAGTAAGGTGGGAGACAAGGAGCCGAATCACCGAGCCATCGTCTTCATGGGAGACACTTTGGTTGAGCTGAGACCCTTGGGAGCACCTGTAATGGGGTGTGGGCATCTGCACTGTAACAGAGTTGGAGATGGACCCTGCTCAGTCTCCCTGAGTTCTACCAGTGAACTGAAATTGAGGTACGAAAAGCAGCAATCAGGGAAAAACTGAACAAAAACAGGGAGAAGGGAGGGATCAGGGTCTGTGTGGGCAGGGAAGCAAAGTGAAGTGGTTGGGTTTTGGGTTTCTCTGGGAGTTTGGGGCCTCCAAAGCAATACTGATCATGTGGTGATGTCTCAGGACTAAACGTTTGTCTTTTTCTGACCATCCAGCCAGCAAGGGAGCAGTTGAAGCAGCTCATTTCTGCTACCTGATGGCAGATATTCCTTTTGCTTACTTTGGGAACAAGGTAGACCGTATGGCTCTGCTGGGCAGTGGCCACCGGTGAGCGAGCCAGGGAGGCTGGTGCTCCTGCCAGAGGCACCTGTCCCACCTTCTCCTCATCCCTGGTGTCCCAGTTAGAGCGACTGGGACCAGCTTTACTGTGTGGGTGTAACCAAAACTGTGTATTCTACACCCTCTGTCTCATCCCTAAAGAACTGCTAACAATGGCTCATTAGCAGCAGCTGCTCAGGGCATACCTGACCCCTCAGGTTACAAACTGGGTGTTAGAGAACCCTGTGAGGTGGGGTCTTCACACAGTGACTCAGGTGTGATAACTTGCCTCCAGGGAGGTATTAGCACCTTCACACCCAGACTGAGGGCCATCAAAGGGTTCTCATGACTCACAGATTAAATCACCCATTGTGGAACTCTGCGCCCTTGGGGAGGTACTGGGCATTCCCATCTGAATCAGAGCATAGATAATCTTGGGGTTTGGGGACTTCTGGTACCCCTTGTGGGATCCAGAGGGGGACCAGAACTTCAGCAGGACTGTGACCACCGCTCTTGACCAGACTGCAACCATCATCCACACCAACAGGTTTTTCCTTTCCTTTTACTTTGGACTCAGGGGAAACACATGACTCTCAGCACAGGAGCTGACAAACACTGTTCTTGTGGAATCCAGAGGGGGACCAGAACCTCAACAGGACTATGATTGCAACATCATCCTCACCAACAGGCTTCCTTTCCTTTTACTTTGCACTCAGGTGGCCCATGTGGTGCTCAGCACAGGGGCCGATGAGCACCATTCTGTTTATGGTGTTGGCTATACATCTGGGTTTTGTGGGTTAAACCCAATTTTTTTCTCTGTATCATTGTATTTATTGTAATCTTTTTAGTAAATTGTAACTCTGACTTGTAATCTCTTTTTGAGTTGGGTTCATTTTCCTGCTGTTTTCCCTGTAAACCAGCACAGGGATCTGGGGGAGATTTGGAAAGCAGGAAATGGAGTTTGGGTGAGTCTGGAAGGGGATTTGGGAAGGTATTTGGGGGGTTCTTTGGGGCCTTTGGAGGGTCTGGGGGGGTGTTGGGTGGTCCTGGGGTGGTTTGGAGATGGTAAAGGGGGTTCCTGCAGAAGGGAAGGGGTTTAAGGGATTGGGGGTCAGCCTTAAAAGGGGTTTGGGGGGTCCTGGGGCAGTTTGAAGGGTCTGGGAGGGGGTTGGGAGGCCCTAGGGTGGTTTGGAAGGTGTCTGGGGGCAGTTTGGGGGTCCTAGGGTGGTTTGGGTGGGGTCAAAGAGGGGGTTTGACAGGTCTGGGGGCAGTTTGAGGGTCCTGGGGTGGTTTGGGGGTGGTCTGGGAGGGGGTCTGGGAGGAGGTTGAGAGAATTTGGGGAGGTCTGGGGGAGTTTGGAAGGGGGTTTGGGGGGTCCTGAGGCAATTTGGAGGGTCTGGAATGAGTTTTGGGGGGTTTCAAGGCTCTCTGGCTTGTTTTAGGGAGCTCTGGGGGCTGCTCTGCAGTGTTTGGAGGGGCTCTTGGGAGTCCTGGAATGGTTTGGAGGGCCTGGGAAGGGGTTGGGGGGTCTGGGAGGGGATTTGGGGGGTCCTGGTGTTGCCTAAAATTTTGTGGAAAAAACTTTTCGAGAAAATATTGTCCCACAGTCCCATCCCTTCAACAGCCCCATCCCTGTCCCATGGGATCCCCAGTTGCTCCCAGTCCCCTCCTCCCTTACTGAGACTGGGGACACTTCAGTGACCATTGATATCTCATGATCTCTCCACAGGGTCAAGTCACTTGAGTGAGTCGGATGAATGCCCAGGTGGGTACCAGGAGTTGTTCTGGGCCCAGACCCTGCCCTCTCATGGCCATGACCCTCCAGGGCATCCCAGTGTTTCCGGCAGAGGCTCATTTCTCAGGCCTCCCATTGTATTACCATCCATTCCAGTACACCCCAGTATATACTCGGGGCACCATTTCCAGTCCATGTCCTCCCCTCCTTCTCTCTAGTCCTTTCCCTTTCTCAATGCCCATGACAGTGGTGTCCTCAAATCCTCTTCCCTGACCCCCTCACTCAAACTCTTGATTTTTTTAGCTGCCCCCCTTTTTCTCCTGCTCCCACTCACCCCCTGATTTATTCTCTGATTTATGTGCCCTCTGGTGGAATTCCTTCCTCCTCAACCTGCATCCCACACAGTCCTGTCCCTTAAACACCCCATCCCAGTCCTTTGAGGTTGTCAGTTCTCCCCAGCTCACTGTCTTTGGGTCCCCCCTAATCTCACCCTCACTCTCCAATCCCTTACTGGGATTTGGGACACCCCAGTGACTCCTCATGGTCTCTCCACAGGGATCCATCCAAGATCATTGAGTGAAGAGGTCTGAGGTGGGTACCCTGAGATCAGCTGAGCCGAGATCCTCCCCTCCGATGGCCATGACCAGTGCGGCCCAGTATGCCCCAGTACATCCCAGTGTGTCTCTCACCCCACCTTTTCCCTCAGCGCTCCATGGTTGACCCTGTGGAGCTTGTGCACAAGTGATGCCCATCTTCCTCTCCAGGTGGGAAATATTAGAGGGACCTCTGACCCACAAAGGTTCCAGGGGGGATCTCTGAGCCCTCTGGGGTAAACAGAGCTTGGGGACAGCAGAGGGACATGGAAGTGGCTGTCCCTCATCCGTGTCCTGAGTGAGCTGGACAAAGTTGCCTCCAAGACTTTTGCTGTATATGGGGGACTCTGCAGACCCCCAGGGTCACTAGGAGGGCAGGAAGGGGCTCTGGGAGATTTCAGAGTGTCCCAGGCTGAGGCACTGTGGGAGCCACATGGATCTCAGGATCCAAGTTCCATTCCATGTGCATCCAGGGCTCCAATTCTCTTCTCCTGCTCCAGGTTCCTGCAAAGAAGGGGTGGGGAAAAGGCCGTTCTCATGTCCCAGTGGACACCAAAGTTGACATTATGAGCTCTGTCTTTCAGGATTGGAACTGGTGGTGACACCAGTGTCCTGTCCCTATCCAGCAACATGGGGAGATGATCATCCCTAGATGACACCCCTTACCCCTTGGGAGCACTGGGAATTTCCCTGGAATCATCAGTAAATCCCTTCAGCAAAACAATGCTCTGAGACTATCTGTGCATGTGTTCCTGTGTCCATGTGTGTCCCCATGTCCATGTGTGTTTCCATGACCCTGTCCCCTCCCTTCTCCAGCCCCTGCGCACCCTGTGCTTCTCTGGCCACACCCCCACTATGAGCAGAGCACTCAGGGGGCTCCCGAGGGTCTCTGCACAGGAGATTCCCTTCACCCACTCCATGTGCCCCCGAAGCAAGGCAGGTTGGGCATTCTGGAGTATCTACCTGGGGCCTGGGACAGGTGAGGGGCATAGAGGCTTGTAGGGGTGACAGTGAGTGCATCCCTTAAGGAAAGAAGTTGAGAGTTCCCCTTTAAAGAGAAGAGAGCTACCTGGAGTGTGTGTGTGGTCCTGTGACCAATGAGATGCTTTGGTGAATGTGAGGTGAATTGGTTAACGAATAATGTCACGACATGTTGGATGTGAGAGGATATAAAAGGTGTGGATGTTACTGAGTGAGAATTAGTGGCCAGGCTTTGGGTGAAACCCAAGGAGAGAAGTAAGCCAGATGTTTTCCTGCACTATTGGTTATGTTTGTTTAACAACATAAAAGCTGGACCCTCTCAGAGCAAAGGTGGAGACCTCACCTAGGAGTGACACACTGCGTAGGTTTTCTCAGTTCCCAGGAGTGGTTCTCTGACCCTTCGCTGTGATCGGGGCTCCCCAGCTGACGTGGAGTTTGGATGCTGTTTATGGGAATGAGTCAGGGCAACTGGGGATGTATCTTTCTTAATAACTGTAGATACTCTTTGTAATAATGATTAGGTGCAGTGCTGAGCTTCTCCCTTTGTAATTCTTTGCTGTTTTGCACTCTAGCAAAATTACACATTTGTTCTTTAAAGCTGGTGTCTGTGTCTCTTGTGCTGAGCCTTGTCCCCTGGCAAAACAAATCTTATATCTGTAACAAGCAGGGACAGTGAAAGTGTTCCACAAGATGCTTGCACACTCCTTCCTTTATAAATAAAAAAGAGACATGTACAGGCCCCCATATATAGATAGATTAAAAATATATGGATGTGTAGGGATTACCTCTGACTCCAGCATCATTTCCCTGCTGGGCAGGTGCCCAAGTGACTGTTTCCCAGCTCTATGGGAGTAGCTGTACAAGAGCTGAAGGGAGTAGTGTTTGAATTTTCCCAGGCAGAAAGTGCTGCTGATGACCCTCTGTGTCCCTTGCTGTGTTCATCAGGAGGGGGTGCTGCTTCTGCGTGAGGGTGGAACAAGCAGGACACAAAACTGGAAAAATCACAGCTCTCTGGATTTGTGCAAACCAGGGAGCAGCAGAAAGGCTGTCTGTCTGCTTTTGTGGGCACAAGGTACAAGGAGCTCCAGTGGCAGAGGGTGAAATGGGCTGGTGGCAAGTTAAGGCCTCTTTCAGGACAGCATTCAGTGGCACAGGACAAAGCTACAAGCACCCACAGCCACACTGATGAAGCCTTACTGATGCTGCAGATGCTGTGGGAAAAGCTGCTGTCACACAATCACTTGCTTTTTGTGACTTTCAGTTGCAATACTTTAGGTCCAACTTGCAAATGGCAATATTTTCATGCTCAAGACACAGTCATGCACAGTCCATATTTCAATTTCCTATTGCTTCAACCACAAACTGAAAGAACTTAATATTGGAAACAAAATGCAAAATCTTTTAAAAACGTTTGTTGAGGTCAGTAAGATGCATCCATGCCATCAGCACATTTCCAAAAATGAGTAACTTGGTTTAGTTCTCTTTTTAAAAAGATCAGTTACCTCTTCATCCAACAACAGCCCTTTGAAAACAGAATCAATCTTTATGCAATTGACAGCAGCTAATCCGCCTGGCCTCAAGTGCCTGCAAAGCTTTAGGGATGTTGAGCTCTGGCATTTTCCCTGAAACAAAACTGAACCAAAGTCCAAGGTGGCAACCTCCTCAGAATAGAAAAATTCCTCTTCTTCTGGGGATTTTGAGGATTTTAGCCACAGTCTCTTCTATTTGCATGCATTACAGTTTGTCACATGTTTATGGAGCACAAACACAGGCTGGGTGGAGAATGGATTGAGAGCAGCATGGAGAAGGACTTGGGGGTGTTGACTGATGAGAAGCTCAGGCAGCCCTGCTTGGCTGGACAGGGAAGCCACTTGCAAGAGCCCAGTAGCCCCTGAGCATCCCAGCATGGTCAGCAGCTCCTCCAGGCCAGTGAGGAGCTGTGAGAGGGGTCTGGGGCAGTGTCAGAGCCCAGAGGGACACCGCAGCAGAGATCAGATGTTGTAAATCCAGTGTGCTGGTTGGACCTGTTGACATCCACCTGTCTCACACTGAGAATTTGCTGGGCTCTCTTTCATTCAGTCTTCTTTCAGAATGATATTTAGTGAGCAGATCTGAAGCCTCATTGCAGGGTCCCCTTTACTTCTGTAGCCCATGATGGCTACAGATGTGAGAATGATGGGCTGAGCAGCCTTCCCAGGCCCCCACGGAACCACAAGCAGATACATCTAAAATAGGCAGTGCACAAAGGCATTTCTGGCACAGATCTGATTTTCGTTATTAAAAGCTCATGCTGTATAAATTTTGTTTTTTGTTTTTTTCCCCATGGCTACTGGTTGCCTCCTGAATTTTATCAGTAAAATTGCAATTGCCTCTTTCAATCAGATGTAATGATCAGCAGATATTGCAATGCCCACAAGCCACTGAGCACTAAGTCAAGGAGAATTAGGGCCATACAGGCCTCATTCACAACTCTCAAACACAGCCCTGTTGCTGGTGCTCTTGAAATAGAATAAAATTCCAGAGGCAATCCCAGAAATTGCTTCTGTAGTGTCAGATAAAATTAAAATATCCACCCTCCCCTCCTAGATGGATCTCTGACTAACAGTTCCTGCCCATTTCTGTGTTGGTTGCTCCTAAGTGACCTTGATGTCAGGTCCTAAACAGATCTTTTCAAGGGTTCCTGATTCAGAAAATAAACCCTGACACCTTTGTCTTCACCAGAGAAGTGTGAGAAAGGGCAGTGTTGGTGCAAATCAGTGTAGGGCTTAACACCGGATGACTTGGAAGCTTCCTCTGCACAATGCACACCACCTGGATTTCTTTGAGAAATAGTTCTCCTTCCAAATGGAATACAACAGTGGTGTTTTGGACATCCTGCTCCCGAGGGTAATTCTTAAACATTAAGAATAAAACAAGGAGCCCTCCCAATAGCCAAGCAAATCTTGTAGCTACTTTCTAAAAACATCATGTGTGGTGTCCCCAGCTTTGTCTCTGGGCAGGGTCTGGAGGGGATGCTTTGTGTAGGGCAGCCCTGGGGGCCCATTGCCCACAGGTGGAACTGCACTCTGGGGGTCAGGGCTTTGGTTCTTTGATGTCCAGGGGCCACTGCAGGATGGAGAGGATGGGCTGTGCCATCCCAGATGAGATGCTGCCATGGGCAGCTCTGCGGGGCCCAGCAGGGTAGCTGAGTGTGGAGGTGGTGCTGAGGGGTCCCAAAGGGAACCAGCACTGGGGATGTCTGAGCAAGGGCAGCACACGGGGTTGGGGAGGGCCCTGGTTCTGCATTGGTGAGGTGTTGCCTTAGGATTTTATGTATTTGGAGATTTTATATAGCTATGTAGTTTCTTACATTTAAAGTAGTAGGTGGGGGCCTCTAACCCCTGTGCTACATTCCTGCATTTTCTGTCCTAAGGGTCAGATTGCAACTAGAACATATTATAGCCAAAATAAGATATTAGTCCTAGCAACAGAAGGCCCAGAAACCCTTCTAGAAGCTCCAATGAGGGAAAGTGTCATGAAGATGAGAATGGTGGATGAAGTAAGGGATCCTGAGACCTTCAACTCAATTCTAAGAGGGTGTGTCAAGGGGTGGACCTAAGGGAGGTTCTGGGAGTAGACCAGTGTTGCAGCCCGATTCAGGTGGGCCTGAGTGACCACCCCACAAGTTTCGTTTTCACCTTAAAAGGACATGTTTCCAGCCTCAACCAATTGGAGTCAGACCACCGCACCTGGGGCGGGATCACTTGAGGTCATATATACCTGTGTTTTTGAATAAACTTGGGATTTGCTTTACATCACATTGGTGGTGCAGTCTCCCCTAGGCATGGCGGCAACAAATGGTGGACCCCGACGTGTCTCAGAACATGAAACCTACCTGCAGGCCTGCCTAGAGCCTTAAGAAGTGGCCCCTGAGAGCTGCTATGCCCCAGTTTTTTGGGTGCTTTGTGGAGAAGCCCCTGAGAGCTTCTGTCTCCTGTAAACTTGGGAGTTTTGTGTAGTGGCCCTGAGAGCTGCTGAAAGAACGTGGACTGAAGGAACCACGACCTTCGAACCGGTGAGTTAAAGAAACATGGGAAATTCCAACTCGACTAAAACGAAGTTATTGCTTGATAAATTTGAAAAACTAGCTCGTGTTACAAAAACAAACATTGAAAGACAAGCCTTACAGGAATTTTTGGATTGGTGTTTCATTCGAAGGCACCTAACAGATGCCAATTCCACGCTTTCCATAAAATTATGGGACAATATTGGGGCAGATTTGTGGAATTTAGTGCAAACTGCACCCGAAGAATTTCTGCCGCACATTTCGTCATATGCAGCTATAAGGAAAATGCTGTTAGAGGTAGAATGAGCCCGTAAAAACCTCGATCTACCGGAGAGGACGGAAAACAGTCAGTTTTTGCAAGGCGATTTTTCCCCTGAACATCCTTCTGCACCGCCGTGGGCACCGCCGCTCGCAGAAATGCTGCCGCGGTACCCCTCTCCACCCGTGCCGCCCGTGCCGTCCGTCGGACACCCGCCGCGGTACCCACACGCGGCACCGCCCGCTCCCGCTCCGGAAAACCCGACAGAATCACAGGAACCATGGAATCAAAGCTTTTCCACGCCGTTCGTCACCGCAAAAAGCCAAGAAGTCGTCTTTGCACCGCCTTACAACTCACAGCGAATGAGACCACCGGCTGCCGCTGTAGAAGCGGCCGGACCTCAGCAGCAACCTTGGAACCCCACGAGACACGCCGCAGAAAACCAAACCGTGAGTGAGTTTTATTTAAATCCTAACTCCGAGAAGGCGCGATGGGGAATGCCCTCAGCCGAGAGAGACATGTGGAGGGGGAGACAGACCCCTTGGAGTTTCTCTTCCCCTGTCCATCCACCTTCGGCGCCGGCTCCACCGCCGCCGCCGCCAATGCCCTGCGGGTACCTCGGGGCTGGGGTCGCCCCGCCGCCGCGCTCCCCGCCGCCCCGAGGGTACGCCGGAGTCGCTCCGTTGCGGCAGGAGACTGTTGAGGCAGACATTCCAACAGGGCTACAGCCGCCCGGCATAACCGCGTGGCCACGAAAACAGAGAGACCACGTGATGGCAAAGCCCGCGAAATCAAACAAAGGAACGGCGCGCCCTTACCACGAGGCGCCAGGACCGCCCAACCCCCCTCCCTACTGCCTGCCAATCACAGCGCATGCGCCAGGCGCGGGTCCGCCGCAGCCTGCAGGGGCCGGGGTCGGCTCCGAATTCGCCCGCTCCGGGGACAGATCAGTTCCCGCGCCACCACCACCACCACCTCCTGCGTGGATCGACTGCGTCATGGAGAGGGGAGAGACTCCTCCCCAGTGGAGCGGAGCCACCGGAGCTCCCCCTGAAAGTTCCCTTCACTGCGTGCCATCCACAGCGCGAGCGCCCCGAGAGCGAGTTCCCACAGCGCTGGTCGCGCAGGACACAAGCGCTGCAGCACCAGCGGGGACCCTCTCCCCGATAGCCGTGCGCTGCCCGCAGCTGCCAGCACCGGCACTGGAACCCCCCGCGCCGGTAGAGCCTGCCCCTGCGCCGGCAACCTGGTACCTGCAACCTCCATCACCGACAGCCACACCCACCAGCTGTATCCCAGAATGGAGAGCAAAAGAAAAAGAAGCCTCTGTTTGGGACATGCTGGGGGCAGATGGAAATTGCAATGCTGTTAACTTAATTTCAAAGCTTTCTGATACCCAGGTACCAGATTCTGCAGATGGAGTCACAGAGCCACCTCGCGACCTCACATTTAATACCCAGCAAAGGTACAAAGAGTTAGTATCCATAGCTGCAGAAGTAGGTACACCCTCACCTTCCCTGCAACCCCTGGTTTCTGCGCCTGTGATTAACACTACACAAGGCTTAAAATGGGAGCCACTTGATTGGAAAATTGCACAAAAAATACACAGTGTAGTCTTTCAATACGGCTATAACAATGCTTTGGTAAAAAACCAAATCACAGCCTTCATAAAATACAATAACCTAATCCCAGCAGACACTAAGGCTTTAATGGAGTTTATTCTACCTTCTGCTGCTTATATGATATTTCTACAGAAATGGAAAGAGCAGTTAACGGAGGAACAGGCAAAAAATATACACTTAGAAACTGGACATCCCTTAAAATTAGCATCTTTAGACCAGCTAATGGGATCAGGAGCTTATGAAGACCCACAAACACAAGCTGCATTACATTTTCATATTTTGCAACAGTCAAAGAATGCTGCTTTGACCGCATTCTCTAATCTCCCTAAGAAGGGAAAACCTTCTCTACCCTATATGCAAATAATGCAAAAACCTGGACAGACATTCATGGAATTTGTAGATAAAGTAACAGAAGCTTTGGAAGCTGCTCCAAATATTACCCCTGACATTAAACCAGCCTTATTGAAAGATCTGGTAATTAATAATGCCAGTCCTCAATGCAAACAGCTCATAGCCTCTCTACCAGCTACAGCTACTTTGGTACAGTTAATTGAAGCCTGTGCTAGGTTGCCCTGGGTAGAAGAGGAGGAAAAAGCAAAGCTACATGCTTCTGCTCTAGCCACAGTTCTTAGCAAACAATCCACCCAAAAAAGGGGGAAAAGACCCTGGAATTTAACAACAAAATCTAGTCCAGCACAACCAAAATATAGCAGAACTCAAAGGTTCACTGGAGAATGTAACCGTTGTCACAGACTTGGTCACAAAGCCCAAGATTGTCATTCTAAATATAAAAAGGATGGTACTCCTCTAACAAACATGGGGTGGGGAGCTGGACCTCCAAAAAACCAGAGGGGCTGCAAGCCATGGGGCGCAGCCAGTCAAATATCTCATGGAAACTGGAGCCAGGCTGCCTTCCCCATATGGCAACCACAACCACAAGCAGCAGTAGCCTAAGACTAGTCGTTAACTGTCCAATCAAACAAGAACAGTCTAGTACAAGAGCATGTTGTTTAGCCTGTATTTTGAAATTCTGTTAATTTTCAGTTAAAGTGCAGTTTTGAGCTTATTGCACTGCCAAGTTGCCCAGCAGGCTGCAGGGGTAAGGATACCTGCCCCCCTAAGCTGCTGAACATTTTCTAGAGAGCGTAAGATCATCAGTACTTACTCTCTTTCAGTGTTGGTTATGTTTAGCCTTTGTGAATTTTCTCTGTGAATTCACACTTGTTTACTGCTTCAACAAGAGTGTATAAGGTGACTAAAAATCAAAGCTTCATTCTCAAGCCTCTGTGATGGCCACACAGAAGTTCTGAGAATGGACCTTGAACATAAGGAGATTTAGTTCAGCTGGACTGAACTTGCTTCTTTGCTAAGTTAAGGCACTCTGCACTCTTGGACACTTTGCACAAAATTTAATAAAATTCTAGTTTGTTTACAGTGGTCTGTGCGGTGACGACTGCACAGGAAGGACCACAATTTCACGCGTGAAAGAAAAGTTTCTTGTTTTGCACTAGTTGTAAGTTTGCCAAACATACATGTTTTGTGTCATGTATTAGTTTGTGTGAGTTTACAAAGGTTACTGTACCTCCTTCCAAAAGTTCTATTTTGAAAAGAGAGGGGGAGGTAGGGATGTGTAACCTGCAACTACCCTGTTAAGTCTTGAATTAGCAAAATCTAAGATCTTCAAAATGTTATTTCTCAATTTTCAAAATTTTCAGCCTTTCTGTTCAAATTGCAATATGCATGATGTGTATTCTGTTGTTTGCATTTTTGCTTTGTTCTTTGAAACAAAAGGGGGAGATGTTGCAGCCCGATTCAGGTGGGCCTGAGTGACCACCCCACAAGTTTCGTTTTCACCTTAAAAGGACATGTTTCCAGCCTCAACCAATTGGAGTCAGACCACCGCACCTGGGGCGGGATCACTTGAGGTCATATATACCTGTGTTTTTGAATAAACTTGGGATTTGCTTTACATCACATTGGTGGCTGCAGTCTTCCCCAGGCATTGGCGGCGACAGACCAGTTTTTAGTTATGATAATCAAGTAGTGTTATAAATTAGTAAACCCACACTGGTGTAAAAAGGAAGCAGATGAAGAAAGTGGTGAAGAAGTGAGGAAAGGAAGTCAGTTTGTCTGCCCACCTGCAGCGCATCCTCATCCTGGAGGGGCTCCCCTCCTGCTCCTGGGTGAGCCATGAACAACCTCAAGTCCTGCTTGAAGAAAACCAGGCTGGTACTGGGGGCAGGGTGTGTGTCTCTCTGTGTGCTTTCTATACTTTGTTCACCTGAAATCCTGTAAGTAAAGAGCTCCTCTCTACCTTACCCAGATAATGTGTCTCAGAAATTTTTTCTCCATAGATTCTTGGCAACCTACTGATTTGGAAACTGAAGCCTGACATCTTTGTCTTCACAAAAGATGTGTGAGAAAGGGCAGTGCTGGGGCAAATCAGTGTAGGGCTTAACAACACTGGGTGACTTGACAGCTTCCTCTGCACTGTGCATGCTGCCTGGATTTCTTTGGAAACTATTTCTCCCTCCCAAGGGAACAAAGACTACCCTATTGGGCATCCTGCCCCCAAAGAGATAGCTTTAAAGATTAAGAAGAAAAAGTGAACCCAGCACAAGGGGTAAGAAAAGCTTGTAGCTCCTTCCCAAACACATACATGTCTTGCGTCCCTCAGTTGTCTCTCTGGCAAGGATTTGAACGGGTGCTATCTGAAGGGAAACCCTTGGGGTCCATTGCACACAGGTGGGGCTGCACTCTGGGGGCGTGGGCCTTTGGTTCTGCAGTTGCCAGGGGCCACTGCAGAATGGAGAGGATGGGCAGTGGCATGACAAGGGAGGTGTTGCCCTGGGGGAGCTCTCAAGGGCCCCATCAGCAAAGGCTGCCCCAGTGCAGCGTGTGCTGTGGGTGGCTGCGCAGCCAGGGGGAGGCTGGGCTGGTTGAGGGCCAGGGCAGAAAGGCCGCTCCAGGGGGTGTTGTGCCCCTGGCTGCAGAGCCCAGCACCATGCAGGAGGAGCTTGGGAAGGGAAGGTTTGGGAAGGTTTGGGCAGGGAGGACAAAAGGTTTGGGCAGGAAGGAGCAGAAGTGCCTCCTGCAGCAGCCACAGCACAGCCCCCGGCACAGGGGGTGCCCCTGCACTGGTGCCAGTGTAGGCAGTGCCCTGGAGCAGGGAGTGCAGGTGGCATGGGAGCCATGGCAAGGGTGGTTTGGGGCTGCAGGCAGCAGGCAGGTGGCTGCCATGTGGGAGATGGGGCTGAGGGCAGCACTGGCATGGCAGGGGCTGCAGGCAATGTTCTTTTTGGGGGAGCCGTGGGACAGGTGGAAGAAGCAGAGTCACCTCTTTTGTCATGGTCTTTAAAAAGGCTTTGGGACAGCAACTGTGAGCCCCCTGACCAGCAGGCAGTGGTCCAGTCATAGAATTGCTGCCCACTACAGAGGAGATCTGGGTTCCAGTCTTGGGCAGGCGGACGTTACCTTTTTCCCTACTTTTGCTTTTACGAATCCACCAACCCACTTTGCCTCTTTTCTGGCCCACAGTGGCCCTCTAGATGCCCACCTACTCATACCACCTGCTTACTATTCTTACTTTTCTCTCTTGCAAAGTTACTACCTGAGTCGCAAACGGGGCACCACTTTTCTTCCTATGCTTGCAATCACTATTGCTTTCCAGGTTTTTACTGCTAGTTTACTTTTTACACAGCTCTGAGTGCAACTGACTTTTCCTTTTACAACTGATTCATCAAGAAGAAAATATGGCAGTAGAAAAGAAAGCTCCTATTGTTTTCTTAGATTATTTGGTTTGCAGTCTTCCTAGTTGTATATGTTTTGTGCCAGTAGTTTTGCATCATTTTTCAGGCATTGTTTGCAGTATCCCTGTCTCCTCTTTACTGCAGCTTGTGAAAGAGATTTCCCTGAATTCAGCTGGAGAATCAACACAAAATTTCATGTCATTCTGAGCTCAAACGTGTCTACCTTAAATTTGTCTCTAAAATCTTTTGTCCTCCAGTGTCACTTAACAGTGTGCGAGCTCACAGAAGCCTCACAGAGGAGGAGCCCTGTGATAAGAAGTGGTTTGCAGCACTACATACCAAGAATTAGTTTGGGAATTCTTGCACAGGCACTGGCCCGCACCTTGTCTGCAATCTTTGAAATGAATTGGTAACACTGTGATTTGTCGAGCTTGTACCCACCTGAAATAAATACCCCGGCGTGCTTTAATGTGACACCCAGTCACTGTAATGTTTATCACAGATATCCACATGTGAGGATGCCGTGGTCAGTACCTAATTTGATCCTGACTGATTTTTGCCATGATAACTGTTACAGTTTAAAAAAAGGGGGGTCCTTCAGGGAATTTTTCTGTCTCTACACAAAAGTTTTGGGCAAGGACCAAGAACAAAGGTGTGGTTGATGACTCTGGATTCCAACTTAATAACTGGGGCGAGATGAGGTGGGAGGGAGAGAGGTTTCTTCCTGATGCTGAACTTCATTTTCAGTGGCTGCTGTGTTTAGAAGTCACCATTTTGCTTGGCTGCCCTTCCCAATACAGAGTCAAAGTGTCCCCTCCTAGGGAAAGGGAGTGAGGAAAAAAACCCCAGAAATGGAGTTTTTCCACCCCCGTAAAAACCACCAAAGAAGGGGGAGCCCCTCTAGGTAAAACTCAGCTAGGGATGCCCAGGGGGTCCCCAATCTCCAATGGATTATGCAGCCAGGTGGAAATATCCTGCTGGGTTGCCATATCTGGTAAGCGAAAGCACGGCAAAATTAATGCTAAGAGAAAGTTTTGTACTCTAATAGCAGCAAGGTATTTATTGACAACGTTGGAGGCACAGCCAGTTCATACTGGGCAAAAATTTGCCTAACTTGTTTGTGTAAAATAAGCCATTTATAGCCTTAAGTTCATAGTTAAAACCCTCTAATTTCCATATTAACGACGGCGAAATCTTGGGCAGAGCTTTCTTTTTGGCTTTGAATTTGGGTACTGATCTTCTGACTTCATCCCTCGGGGTGGTCTTGAAGCGTCTTAATCACTGTTGGACTTCTGCCTTTTCTTTGATCAGTGACATGACCTGTCAAACTTGTAAAACCCTGGCTCTAACTCTCCAAAATCTTGGATCTTTATGATTTCATCCTATTGAAATGTCTAGCTTAGTTTAATGTATGGCTTCTAACCCAGGGTACACTAGTTTCTGTAATTACTAGACAATTTTTACTAGAACAAAATGATTCAGCATTCCACGCTGTTTAGTGGCCCTGCTGTGCAAACAACATTTTGCAAAGCAATATTAGAAATTTCACAAAACTAGGAGTTGTTTGGTCTCGTTTCTCTTTCAGAAACCCCTGGGTTTGTTCTGTGAAGCAGAAAGTCCCACCCCTGACCTCCAGGCCCTGGTAATGCAGATCCCATCCCTCACGGGTGGCTCAGGGCTCCTGCCAGGGATAGTGGGATGTGAGAGTGAGCAATGCCGAGGGCTGAAAAAGTGTGCAACCCCTCCAAGCCTCCTCAAGGAGGGACAACATAGGAAAAATCCAGAGTCTTAAAGGAAAGTTCCTTCTGGTGACCTCAATGGCAGAGGCATCTGCCAGAGACAAGAGGACAAAGTCCTTGTTTCCTTTTTGCCTTCCAGCCCTGCCAGAACCCTTGGCTACCTCTCCTGCAGGCTGTCCGGCCCTGCCCCTGCTGCTCCTCTGCCCTTGCAGGCTGCACACACCAATCTTGCTTTCCTACCAGCCTCACACCAGCATTTCTGTACCTTCACTGATGTCTCTGTACCCATCACTGGCTGTTCCCTAAAATACAAGGGGATACTCCAGACCATAGGACATCGTGACCAGTGTGTAAAGTTGGGGAAAGAAGAAGGAAGGAGGGGATGTTCGAAGGAATGGGATTTGTCTTCCCAAGTCACTGTTACGTGTGAAGGGGCCCCGCTGTCCTGGAGGGGGCTGAACACCTACCTGCCCTTGGGGAGTGGTGAATGAATTCCTGGATTTACTTGAATATCCCTTTGTCCAGTTCAGGTCAGCTTGGCCAGTTCAGATCAAGTGTCCTGGCCGTGCTCCCTCCCAGCATCTTAACTGTGTCCGGGCATGAAGAAGCACCATCTATGGTCATGGCCCAACAGCCCCATTGCTGTGGGATGGCACTGGGGATACAGACACTCAACACTTTTTCTCCTGACTCTCTCCACCCCTCTTGTCTGAGTTGGCACAGGCAAGTGGTCAGAACAACCACGAAACTGTGGCTGAAATGCAAATAACTTTATTTAATTCCCTCACTAACCAGAGGATCCCAAAGCAACACGCAGCAGATGCCCCAGCGGGAACGCGGCACCGTCAGGCTCAGTCCATCCCTGCAGACTCTGGGGCTGCTCTTTGCACCCACTGATCAAGGGCCCCACATGCCTCGTTTCCCACCATGCTGTGACCTCCCTGTGCTTTTCATCACCTCTGAGCTTTGATCTGTCTCCCAAAACAGGGAGCTCAAGCATGTCCATGACAGTGCCTCCAAGGTTTCCCAAACACCTACGTTATCTCTACACAGAGATTCTGCTTCTCAAACACCAGTGGATAAACAGCAACAGGTGTAATCTATGGGATTTCCCACACTGATCTTTTCCAGTCCTTGGCATTCCTGGCTTCAAGGTCACTTGAGTGACACTACCGTCCTCCTCACCATTCTTCTGCTTTTAACCCTAGGGGTGTTGCAATTGGACTGGCATACCACAAGCAGTTTATGTTCAAAAATGTTCCTAATAATGATTCAAGCTCTTTCATAGTTTCCAATTTCAAAGTGTGTAATTTATGTCTTACTGGTCTGTCTTTTGGGTTCAAAAGGATTTTTACTGGCTCTGACTTTTTAACGGTGTGACTTGTGTGCAGGGGAAATAACTTCAGTAATGTCATGTTCTTTTGCCCAGAAAGGAAGGCCTGATGAACTCAACATACCAGGGAATTGGAAGATCTCCCTAAAAATAGTTTGGTGTGCTCCAGAGCACCGGTAATTCCTCTGGTCCTCTGAGTCACAAACGATTTGTCCCATCTGGATCACCAGAAACTGTCACCAAACCCCCAGAAATAAACTCTCCAACCAGTTTGTCAGGTTTGAAAGCCAGCATTACTTTCTTCTGCACTGGGTCCATGGGGATCCCTCCACCTAAGCACACAATGAACAGCCTTACAGGCTGGGTTATAGGAATGACATTAATGCATATTCACTACATTGCTGTTACATATTCATTACATGTCCTAAATACATGCAGATATGAGGATTAACTCCAAGGATTTATTTGGATATGAGTAAGGGTCTTTCAAGGGTATTCGATGGTTGTTTCAGGACATGCTGTTTCCCCAGTTTTCCCGTTTATGGTTCCGGATCTTCTAATGAATATCTTCTCTAAATCTCAATTATGTGGTCACATCATGATGCACTTCTCTTAACATTCTTTGCTTCAGCACACAATCTCTGTTCTCGAAGCTAAGACATAGTCCATATTAATCACTGATATGGGTAAATAAGGAAACATTAGCTGGCCAAAACTCATCAGTTACAGACGTGGAAAGTTAACAGAGAGCAACATTATTCTCTGGCATTTGTACTAAGCACTATATGGTACAAAACTAAGCATTAACCACAGATATGGGGATCAAACAACATTTTGCTAAAGGTAAAAGAATTTTCCAACATCTTCCACCACTGGCCCATAGACTTCTTTTTTAAAGAAAAACCCCACATGTTTGGTAGTGTCCTAGTTCAGCAGGAGGGACCAAGTTATCACTGTGTGGGGGTGATCAAAGCTGTGTATTCTACCCCCTCTATTCATTCCCCAAGGACTATGGACCATTAGCAGCAGCTCCCCAGGGAGTCATTGGCACCTTCACACCCAACCTGGGGGGGCGTGGCTGCCAATGGGCCATCAACAGTTCAGGGATACCCCATGACTCACAGAGTTAATCACCCATTGTGTGAGTCCCCGCCCTGGGGGAGGGACTGGGTGCTCCCTGAGGGTACATAAGTGGTGGGTAAGAAGACCTTGGGAACGTCTCGTCGGATCCAGAGGAGCAGCAGGACCTTGACAGGAGGAGATCACCGCTCTCGACCAGACCACAGCCCTCGCCTGCACCAACAGGTTTCTCACTTCTTTTTTTGCTTTGGACTCGGGGGAACCACAGGGGTCTCAGCACAAGGGCTAACAAACCCCTTTGGGTTTGTGCCCCAGGACACTGGGTTATACTGCTGGGTTTTGTGAGTTGAAAGCAATTTCTCTTTGTGTCAGTGTATTTATTGTAATATTATTATTAAATTTTAGCCTCTGACTTATAATCTCTCTCATGCTGAGTTCATTTCCCCTGCTGGTTCACTTTAAACCAGCACAGGTAGAGAGTATGTGTACCTGTACATCCAGGGTGGGCAGAGAGAAGAGCACACCTGGAGCTGGATCACGTGATTTATGGACACACATGTTCCATTTGGAACAGTGGGGTGGATATTCAAGAGGTCCATGTGTCTATGCACAATATAGGGAACATATTTGATTTGTGCTTATTCCTCAGACATTGTAAATACACGTTCAAGTCAAAGATAGACTATTGGCTCAAGCCATCCAGAATACACTTATGATGGGTGTGGAGAGGGCTGGGCCTGGTGGAAGGGCTGGGCGTCCTCATGGTGGCTGGGCTTGTCGGGAGGCATTGCCCTCCCAGGCCAGTCCCTGGCAATTCCCCAAAGAAACTTGATGAGATGGATATGGGCTCCATGGGAATCAACCACAGTGCCAGTCAGCAGTTCAAACCAAGCAAAGCCATTTATTGAAATCATGTATTACAATACATAGGTCTTGGGGCCAGAAATTCAGTGCAGGGGCAGGGTAACTGATACCCTCTCTCCATTGAGGGAGGCATGGGGGCATGATTCAGAGCTTTCAACCTCCTTGCAGACATAAAACAGACCGAGCAGGCATGGGAGGTCTGTGACGGTGAGAGCAGACAGGGGAATACACTCATGCAAACACAGTCTCTGGTGCCTGTTAACCAGTCTCAGAGATAAACTGTCCTTTATGTCTTTAGCTTTGTCCACTGTTTACTGCCAGGAATTTCAACCGGACATCTGCTGGCTTCCAGACCCTATTCCAACAGAAACTGGTGCAGATGAGCCAAGGGTTTGGCACAGGGCAGGTTCATAGGGACAAACGTGCTGGGAGCTGCAGGGATGTCTGCAAACCTCGTGTTGTGGGGGATGGTGTGGGCAATTCTCCCTGGGCACTGGCCATGCTGGAGCGCTCCTTGGACTGGCTGCAGGAGACCCTCACCAGGGCATAGGCTGTGCTGCTGCTCAGCTCTTGCACACAAGGCTTTTGACGGAAAAGGAAACCCCATTATTTCCCTGTTGGTTGCAAGCCCTACACAACCCTCTGGCCCTGGGCTACAGGATAGTCCTTTGCCTCCAGTTTTGATTTGATTATTTTCCCCACTTGAAAACCCTTAAGTTTTTACCTCTTACATTTCAGCATGAAATATTTTTACAGGAAAAGTATTTGCAGAAAATTCTGAGAGAAATTAAAATAATTTCCTTTGATGAAAAACTATGTTTTAATACCATTATCTGCAAGTGCTTCCCTTCAGGTCTTGGTGGGAATGGCCCTGTGGGACTCTCCAGCCCAAACCACTGGCACAGGCCCTGACACCCACATCCCATCCCTGGGCCCTGCTCCCTGATTTGGCACCAAGGCTGTGCCACAACTCACCCTCTTACATCCAAGGTGGGCAATGGTGGAGTCTGGTGGGGGCAAAAAACACAGAGTGAGCCCTTGCTTCCTGTTCGGGGAGGGACAAGCCCCACCTCTGCCTTTGAACAGCAGATCCCTGGGGTCAGCACTGAATCCCCCCCTGCTCTGCTTCCCCCAATCTCAACCTGCTCCTGGCAGCAGAGGAAGCTGCCCTTCTATCTGTGGATGCACAAAAGGGATGGGAAAGGTCCTGCAATGAGGGGAAGGATGGAGAGCATGGAAAGGGAGTTTGGGGCAGGTCTCTGAAACTCAATGCAGCTATTGAGGCTGTGGCACTCTGTGGGTTCAGGGTTGCTGGTAGTGCCAAAGGCAGCTAGGACAAAAGAAGGGTCTCTCCACAGACAGATGGGTCCGAGGGTCACCCAGAATGTAGGGTTGGTACTCACACTCTATTTCACTGTCATCCATCACTTCAGACTCCTGGGTGAGAACTTGCTGCTGCCTGCAGAGACTTTGGGGGAAGGGTTTTGGCATCTGTGTCCAGAATTTCATGAACCCATTGGTGTCATTGCTGTGGATGATACAGTCTTGTATCAGGTCCATGGCTGGGGTTCATGGCTAGATTCCACAAGGGAATCCATCCATGGGCACACACCAAGCTGCTCCTGGACAAGGACCACCCCAGGAGGCCCAGGGTATACTCATCTCCATCACCCCCAAGCCCCATAGCCCACAGGGATTGCTGCTCACCTTTGGCATCTCTCTCTGCAGGCCCCTGCAAGGAACAGAAAGGGAGAAGTGGGAGGCAGAGTTCCTGCACAGCCTTGGCTTTCCATGCTCTGGGCTACACAGTGAAAGTGATAGGCTGAACTGGATTTTTCAAACCCACCCTACAAAACCATGAATCCCCTTTCCTAGCCCGGCCTGTCTCAAGCTCTCCCAAGCTGTACACAGCCAGAGTATAGAGGAACTGTGCTGGCCAGCTCAGAGACTCAATTCTTGTGTCTATAGGATGGGAAACAGTGTGTGCCTGGTGGAGAGATGCATTTGGTCTCTGTGTCCCCACTTCTGCATTCAAGTGCAATTCTGTCTTTGATAAAGTCTCTGTCTTCTCAGCTGTTTTACTTCTCTCAGTTGAA
Organism: Pithys albifrons albifrons; assembly: GCF_047495875.1. Taxonomy (NCBI): domain Eukaryota; kingdom Metazoa; phylum Chordata; class Aves; order Passeriformes; family Thamnophilidae; genus Pithys; species Pithys albifrons. Next base: position 1,964,412 of record NC_092487.1, read on the forward strand.
AACGGGAAGGCCTGAGAGGCTCAGCTTCCCATGAAGTGGTGTTAGGAGCTTTCCATCCTAACCAGCCTGGTTCAGAAAAAAGCAGCCATGCATCAGGGTGCAATTTAGGCCTCAAATTTTCCCCTTGATATCTCCAAATCACTCACCTATCCTCACAAAACTGTAGATGGCTGCAGCCAGGAGGAGGAGAGAGATGGCCACCAACCCTATAATGATGTCTTTGCTGGAGTTCTGGAGGCAATGAGGGTTGGCTTTTGAGGGCACAGAAGCTGTTGGGGTAGAGGGGACAGTACGGGGATTGGACACAGAGAACCTTAGAGCTAGAGGAGATCATGACTGATGAACCTCCCGGTATTCTGGGGCAGCCTTGGCCCAGCGCTGAGGGATATTGGGCGTGAGGGAGGGAATCACTCACCCTCAGTGGATGTCTCTGCCTGGGAGCTGGACCTGCTGCCTGGAAGAAGAAAGGGACAGGATGAAAACCTGCAGCTCCCCCAGGTAGTGCACAGACTCAGCAACTGTGGGGAATCCCTGATCTGCCATGTTTGGTGTCCCTGGTGCCAAAAGCTGGGCTGAACTGTACACAGACTTCCAGCATCCCAACTGCCTGGGAACATGCCATGGGGCAGGGCAGGGTCCCCTTCCACTCCTGGGTACTGGGGTGCTGTTATATTTTCCTGCCTTTTACCCACTACCACCACTCACCTGTGACACTGAGGTTCTGGGGAGCACTGAGGGCAGAGTTCCTCACTTGGCTGCTGTTCTTGTGTTGGTATCCACATGTGTATATCCCTGCATTACTCCTCGTCATGAAGAAGAGCATGTAGTAGGTCCCCGTCTTCTGCTGGGCTTTCAGGCTCTTCACCTGCACCCCGTCCTTGCAGAAGACGATTCGGGTATCAGGAGACTTCACGAAAAGTTGACACCGAAACAAAACCTGTTCTCCCTCCTCTGCAGCACTGAGGCTCATGAAGAGTTCAGGGGCTGGGAGGTCACCTGGAGAAATGGTACAGGGATGGCTCAGGAGAGTGTTACTGTTTTCAGGGCTGTAACAAGTCTCCGGTCTGGGAGGGGAAGAGTTTCCTGTCCAGAAAATCACACCTGGGGAGCAAAGCCCTTCTCTCTTCCCACATCCAGCCCCACACAACTCCCTTTACAGGACCTGTCCCTATACTCACCATCACCTGGGGAGTTGCAGATGTCCTGGGCCATCACACCGGCACCTGCACCATGGGGCACAGAGGGTTTTGTTTAGAGAGGCAGCAACTTAGCTCAGCCCCATCCCTGTGTCAACCTTACCACTGCTGAGACTTTGCTGGGCAAGACCCTTCCCACCCACGCAGCTCCATCCTGCATCTTCTTTTTCTCTGGTCTTGACAATTCAACAAGCCAAATTTTGGTTGCTTTTGTGGTTCCTGGTAGACATCTCTGCTTCCCTAAAGCACTTCAGCATTGACAAGTCTCACATTATGACCCGAATCCCTTCAACAAGGGAGAGCTGAAGGAAGCAATCATCCTCCTGCCCTCCCCAAAGCAGCTCTGCCCCTCATTGCTGTATGGCTGCTCCACACACCTCTTTCCCTGTGTTCTGCCCTGCGCCCAGTATGGGCCGTGTCCTGCCCTGCTCAGCCACCCTCTAGTGCTGAGCCCCAAGTCAGAGCCATCCCCCAACTCACCCAGTAGCAGCAACAGCAGGAGGAGGAAGGCCAGGCAAGCAGGAGACAGCTTGTCACATCCTCCCTGCCCCAGCATTGTTTGGACACTGCAGGAACAACCTCTCCTGGAAGTGTCTGCTGTGAGCTGAGCTCTGCCCAGTGGTTCAAGAGCTGCCTTGCCCGTGGCTTGCAGAGACTCTGAGACTGGTCCTGCTGCATGTCTGTGGGTGGCAGGGCCTTTCCCACAAGGAGGGGCTGTGGCAAGCAGGGGCCCTGCCTCAGACCCCATGCGGCCGCTGTGCCTGCAGAGCCCCCGCTTTCATTTCCGGACACTGTGAGCCCAGAGCATGAGCCGTGTTTGCATGTCCCTCTAGGGCGACATCCTCCCTGCAATGCCCTCCTGTCCCTTGGCCCCCACCCTGCTCTGCACTGCTCGCACTTCTTCTCCCAGCTCTTCTGCCACAAGGAGTCAAGGGATTCTCAGAGGGGAAACTGCTGGACCTTGTACTTGACGCCCACAAGGCACTTGCTGTTTTGCCCACTAAGGTGCCTCTACAAGGACCTTGTAACCAGCTGGCCCTGCCCAGGGATCTGCCCTTGGTTCAGCATATCAAGTCTGGCTTTTTCTATGGGCATCACTTTGCTCCCAAGTCCCACTGCTGCCCATTTTGGCTCCTAGATGATGGCAGGAGACTGGGGATTGAGAAGAAGGGAAGTCTCTCTTGTGTCCCCCTGCTGAGTGGTTTAGTTCATGGAAGGGGAGACATGGATTTGATGCAGATGTTGCACAGCCTGGAGCTGTAGGTCCTGCACACGTGTGTCTCAGATGGGACATGAGAGTCCAGGGCTGCAGGACCATCCTGTGGTGGTTGCACTGGGAGAAGAGAGTCACATTTGGTGCAGCCTGTGTGCTCCCCTGGGGCATGAAATGGACACAATTCAGAGTCCAGTTGCAAGTAAGTTATTGCACAACCCAAATGAAGAGAAAGCAAAGGTGGGGTGTGAAACAGGGTGCAGAGAGTGTTCAAAACAACTGCCACTAAGACCTGAAAGTGCTGTGGGAGCTTTCATTAGAAATGGTCTGTACCTTTCACACCTTCAGTCAGTGTAGAGATGTGCCATCTGATAAGTGATCTCATACAGTGGTTCTAGAACATGTCCCCAAGTGTTGCTTTGACAGTTGCTGACCAATGGAATGACTCCTAACACACACTCCAGGCAGGTTGAAGGTGAGTCTTAGAAGCAAAATTTATTAGGAAGAACACAGACTTTTATAGGGTGAGGTAGGGAAGGTGCTGGAAACTGGGAGGTGATATGGATGGGACTGGGTAGAAGCAGGGTTGGAGTGTGTTAATTAAGGTAATGAACAACCAATAAGGGAAGAACAGTTGAAGAACCAATAGGAACAGGGTCCTAGGCAAAGGTGGGAAAAGATCTAAGGGGAAGAAGACAACATGGAGGGAATGATTAAGGGAAAAATGACGACAGGGGAGCCAATTTGAAGGTGGGAGGAAAGATAATAACATGAAAACTCGAGTAACTGAGAACCGTACAATAAAACTGCAACAATTAAACTTCTATAACTTCAGTATGAATGTCTTTGAAAGTCCCAGTTATCTCTATTCCATTGCTGTCCTTGTAAGTCCATTTCTTGTAATGTTTCTTGCAATCTTCATATGTCAGGCGTTCTCACACATCGCTCTGTTGTACCTCCTTTATCTCAGGACAAAATAGCTGCTTATTAGTCTGAGTTCAAAGGTCAGGAAAATTCATGATAAGTAATTATTGCTGAGATTTTTACCAACTAAATCAACATTAGAGAGTATTTCCCCTACTTGCCAACAAAGCATCTCATTCCCATTTTAAATCCTGGGTCGATCACTGAAATCCCCATCAGCACCCAATGACTTTATTGTTATATCTTGAGGCATCTCTCATCCCATCCTTCTCAGTTTCCCATTTTATTGAAAATCTTAATTTCCAGATTTGAGCACTGTCTGCACTCCTCTCATAATTTGCTTAATTTCATACCACTCTATTTTGGGATCTCAGTCTTTAGAAGTACAGCTGGGACTTGGCTTCAGGTCTCACCATCTTGGCAAATCTTATGGCCTGACACTGATTATGGCAAAAATTCAATGGCCAGAGGAAGTGGCTTCTCATTGTGATTTACATTCTTCCCTTTACACTTTAGTAACAAGGGAAAAAACCCCTCTGTAGATGGAGTTTCCTTAGCTTGTTTTAATATTTCATCACATCGTGGTAAGAAGCTATCAAAAATTTTTCTGTTAATGTAACCAGAATTTCTCATGTCACAGCTTGTGCCTGTTCCTTCTTACCTGATCAAGTTACATCTCCAAGTGATGTCATATGGATATAGAAATGTAGCAAGGATGCTGAGCCCCATGTGGGGACATGGTGGAGTCTCCATCCTTGGAGATATTCAAAAGCCTGTGGATGAGGTTCTGGCCACACGGCTCCCCCTGCTCGAGCAGGGGGATTGGACCAGATGATGTCTGGAGGACCCTTCCAACTGCAGTTACTCTGTGTTTCTGCACAGGGCACAAGAAATCTGAATCCATGAATTTCAGAATCTGCAAAGTCAGATGTAGCTGAATCTGTACCCAATTTTTGTGTGTTTTAAATTTTTGCTTCCTCTTGGCTGTTTATTTGCAGATGTGGTGACAGAAAGTGCACAAGAAGACAAGTGTGTCATCCACAGGTACAGAATCCTTCCGAGTTGGTGAAGTATTGGTCACCAAACAAAACGGAAGTCAAGAAGCAAATCAGAAGTGTTTGGAAAAATCATTATATATGTGCTGTCTGTATCACTTTATTCCCTAATACTGATTGTGAAATATTGGACCTGGAATTTGGTGTCCCCAGGAGAAACCATTAAGGGAATGAAGTTGCTTCCTACTTTTCTGTCCAGCTTTCATTACATTTTCCCTGAGCCTGACATCCTACCTGCCTGCATTCCCTGGGCTCACTGTGTTGGGAAGTGTTTGTGCTGCTGGAAGGCTCAGGTAATTTTTATGGTATTTCTTCCTTCTCTGATTTGCTGCCTGATCTTCCTGTGCCCACTGTTACGACCTGCCCTTGGAAAAGGGGACGGGGGTAACCTGGGTTGTTATCAATAATTCCCTTGGGGTGGATTAAAGTGAAACGACACGAGATAATCGGTGTTTATTTTAACGATTCCGTATAATGGGACATAGAAATAACCTTAGTGGGTGGGAGAGGATGCATAGGGGGAAGAAAGACAGGAGAAGAGTCCAGGACAGCAAGGAAAAAGAAAAGATGAGAAAAGATGAGAATGAGAAGGTTCACATATTCACCGCCCAGGGATCCAGCATTGCATCTCAGCAGTCCTGCAGGCCATGGTCTCCATCTGCAGGCGGTGGGGGCCAGGAACAGAACCCCCCCAAAACCCCAAAGTCACAAGTCCATTTATATACCCTCAGCATGCCTTTTGCACCTCCCCCGAGGCAGGGGGTTGTTTTCCATGAAGTTGTGTCACCAGCCGGGCCATGAACCCCCAATATTCTTCCCGCATTTCATGATGGGTGGAGGGTTCGTTTGCCTCTTCAGGGCTTGGCACTTCTAGCACTGGAGGGAGGGATGGCCCCCCAGCTGCCCATCAGGGGTATAATGCAAAAGTCAAAAGCTTGCAAAGTCTCCTAGAATCATTAACCGTTTCAGTCTCTGACAGCCCACCCATTGACTAAGTGGTTTAACAAATGAAGGGCACAGCAGACAAAGTGCAATCCAGAGCAGAGCAGCTGAATTACTCAATGAGTTCTACACATATTTTGGGGAGGAGTCTTGGGAATCTTGGATTGTAATTGTTTTACCAACTTGTGTGTGCAAAGAATCTGGGCTGTATAGCCCTTTGGTGTGGGGATGGGGCAAACCCCTGCAAACTGGACACTGTGGGGATGCTTTGGGGCACGCTGGAAGTTGTAGTTGTGCATGTCCAGGAGATGGACTCCGAGACTATTGGCTAAGCCACCTCCTGTCCACACCCATGTCAACGCCCTCATACCTCCTGTATAAAGCCTGCATTGCACAATTTAATAAATGATTCTCTTGTGCCCCCAGCACCAGAGGCTCTGTGTCTTATTACTGCTACACTGTGGGAACCATTTCTTGTGGAGAATGAAGTGATAAGTTGCAATTATGATTTTAAGGGACATGTTTACTACATATGTGTCCTAGTTCAGCAAGCCGGGACCAGTTTATCACCGTATGGGTGTTATGGTTTGAGCTGGCAAAATGCCAACTGCCTAGTGCAGAGCCAAAGGATCCCCTCCCAGGGAAAGGGAGTGAGGGAAAAAAACAGAAATGGAGCTTTGAAATGGTAAGGTTTTTATATTTACACAGAAGAGAAGAAAATTTAAAACAGAATATAACACATGTTGAAAAGAAATAACACCTCCACTGAGTCGCCCAGTTAATAACCCAGATTCCAACCACCCAAACCCCAGAAAACCTCCCAAAAAACTCTTCCGGAGAAACCTCCCAGCAAGAGAAAAAGAAATTAACAAGAAAATGTTCACCTCCCTAGATAAACAACAGCGCAGATGGCAGTAGGGCCTAATCTCAGACGTCAGGGCAGCACATCCTCTCAGGTCAGGAGCAAGAACCAAAAGAGACAGAAACTCCTCCTCCCTCTCTTTGTATACCCCTTGACACTTCTTGATGATGTCACATGATATGAAATACCTCTTTGGTTGCTTAAATCAGGTGATGTTTGTCCCTTCTATGTCACATCCTTTGAGACCTTCTAAAGCTCAGGCCTAAGTAAGGCCTAAACTGATAATAAAGCCAAAACTACCACAGTGGCTGTGACCAAAGCTATATATTCTAAACCCTCTATGCCATTTCTCATGAACTGTTACCAATGGGCCATTTGCAGCAGCTGCCCGGGGCACACTCGACTCCTCAGGCTGTGAGCTGAGTGTCAAAGACACCTGTGAGATAAGAGCTGTGATAACTCCCTTCCAGGAAGTCGTTAACACCGTCACACTCACCTGAGGGGGCGTGTCTGCTAATGGACCATCAACAATTCCAAAAATACCCCTTGAGTAACAGAGTCAGATCACCCATTGTGAAACTCCCCATGCTGGGGGTGGTACTGGGTGGTCCCACCTGGACCTGAGGGTATGTAATCTTGGGGGTTTGGGGACTTGGAGAAATGCTCGGCAAATCCAGAGGAGGACCAGAACTCAACAAGAGGAGACCACCACTCTCGACCAGACAGCGACCACCACTCTCGACCAGACTGCGACCATCATCTGCACCCAGTTTTTCACCTCGTTTTACTTTGGACTCGGAGGAACCACATTGGTCTCAGCACAGGGGCCAACAAACCCCATTGCATTTGTGCCCCAGGGTGCAGGCTTATACCTCTGGGTTTTGTGGGTTAAAACTAATTTCTCTTTGAGCTATTTCATTTATTGTAATATTTGTATTAAATTATAACTGACTCATAATCTCTTTTGTGTTGGGTTTGTTTCTCCTGTTGGTTTACCTTTAAACCAGCACAATATGCATAACCTTTTTTCCCCCCCCATGCTTCTGGTTTTTAATGATTTATATAAATACAAGTTCCTAATTATCATGTTCCTTCTGAGGCTGAAATCTGAACTGTGAATATCTTGATACAGGGTTATTCTGGAAACTTATGTTTTGTGTCTGGTTCTTAAGTTTTAGAAAAATGAGAAAAAAGGTAATGCAGAGAGAGAGAGAGAGAGAGAGATGCTGCTATTCCTTGTTCCAGTGAGTCTGTGTCTTGTCATCACTTGTCATATGACCATGAGCAACAAGAAATGCACTTGATAAGAATAATTACGGGACTTAATCATAATGCAATGGCTTAAAGCAAACAAAAGAAAAGAAATTGTTGCAAAACATCTTTAGGTATCTAAAGTTAGGGAGTGGATTTAATTTTTTCTCTTGCAGATAGCAGGGCTGTTCACCCTCACTTCTGTCGTCACTCTCTGTGGGCTGTGCCATGTGTTCCCCTGCTGGTTCTGCTGGAACAATGAAGAAGGACATGGGAGAGCACAACTACAGAGCCTGTGAGAGGAAGGAGCCGGGAACAATCTTGAAGAATTGAAGGAAGAGAGGGCATAACAGAGAATAGAACAGAAAGTGAAACCTTCTCTGCAGTGAGTTACTGGCAATTTCTGGAAAAACATTGATCTAAGAAACAGTAAAAAAATTACAGGCAAGTTGTAGAGTCTGCTGTTAGAGATCTGTGGGCAGTGAGACAACCAGCAGTGGAACAGTGTGCCTCCCCTCCTGCAGGGATGTGACCACAGCACAAGGAGCTCCAGAAATTCACTCTGTGCTCTGAGGAAGTGGCAGTGACTGTGGCCCAAAGGGCCAGAGCGAGTGCTAACAAGGCAACCCCAGAATACTTGATCTTTCCCTCCTGGCATTGCTGGGGAAAGCTCCCACTCTGCTTCTACCTCAGCCCTCCTGGCCCCTGAAGTAGCTCTGGCTCTTACGGTATCGTCATAAGATTCAGCTGGGTGTCATCCTGCTCCAGCCAACAATCCATCAAGTACCATCAGACAGAACCTGTCAGCTTCTTAGAAGAAAAGTGGGAGCCAACCAGAAATGATGTGCAGATGGAGATCTCAGGCCTCGATCAAGAGTGTACTGGAGACACAAGCAGATCAGAGGACCTCCAGCAGTACTCCCAGGGGTTTGGGACACCAGAAGTGCTCTCCTTGAAGCTGCTGGAGATGAAATCCAACAGGCTCTGGGATCTCTCCCACTCTATTTTGTCTTCTTGATGATGTGAAATGCCAGTTTGACCAGGACTGAAGACCTGCTGCAACTTGTGTCTTGGATGGAGGGACACATAGAAGGAGGCATGAGCTGGAGATGAAGAAAGGTAATTTAGAGAGTGTTTAGAGGACACAGGCAGGTTAGAGGCAATATTCAGACCAGAGCTGGTGGCAGCTGAATGAAAGGGCACTTGCTTGGAAATGTTTTGCCTGGAGATATTTGGCTTTATCTAATACGGTTATTGTGCCATTTCTGAAGATTTAGTGACTTTCCAGGCTGGCCCTTGAACAGGCAGATCACCCAGTGCCTGTTTGTCCTGGAGGAAGCAGCCACGAGGACTACTGACCAGGCAAGAGATATCAGTGTCATGTCCTGGTTCTTGCCCAGCACCACATTCCTGTTCTCACCAAGTGTTCTCATTCCTCTTTTCCTCTGCAGCCCAAATCAGCCCAGCAAGGCATTGTGGGTTTCTCTGAAAGCAGCAGGGAGCTGTTGGTAAGAGGCACTTCCTGTGGCTTCCTTCTGTCCCACACCTGCAGTAACTGCTGGGACAGGAACTTCAGCCAGGTTGGATGGAGATCCTGCAGGAACATTCTGCCACTTCACACCTGCTGTGCCACCTTGCTCAGCCTCCAAATGCCAGTCTGGAGAGGCCCAGGGCACTGTTAAGATGTGCATTGGATCTGCTTGACCTGCACAAGTGTATGAATTCAGGGGATAAGGCACCACGGAGGGACCTTTGTCATGTCTTCTATCTCTGAGTGAACTGAACTGAAATTCCTGTCTGAACAGGCAGCCCTGGGAATCCTTCCCTGAGAGATACAGTCCTGTGCAAGAAGGTTCTCAGTGGCACTTTGGTTTTTGGAGGGTGTCCAAGGGGTCATGTGGCCAGGTCTGATCAGGGACACAAGGCTCACAGGAGGCACGTCCTAAGCTCTAAAACAAGAGGAGGTAGTGAAAAATCTCAACCAAGGCAAACAGTAGAGCAGATCTGTTTTCAAATTACCAATGTCCTCAGTAATCATTGCCATCATGGGATTTTGTAAAGATAATGTAAACTCAACCTTATCATATGAGCAATTAAGTAATTTCTTCTTATATTGACCTGTAAGTTAATTTTGGAATCTCACATTAAATCTCAAGATTTCAGAAGTTAAGCAGGAGAGGTTCTTGCTGCAATGAAGATTTAATAGGCCAGTCCAGAAGAATTTGGGCCCTGGGAACCAGCTGGGAATGGGAAACTGTGCAGACACTGCTGGGGACAGAGGAGAAGGAAAGTCACTTATTTTCCTCTTGATTGTGTCTTTTCATTCTGTGGGCCTGTTTATTGTAGATCAATGGTTACAAAACCACAAACCCTTACCTTGGCAGGGCCTTATAAGGAGTATTTTGCTCAGAGCAAAACCAGAGCCAAACCAGCTTGTTCCATTTCTGTAAGCTCTGCTTGCAGCTGCAGGGGTTTTCCTCCCCAGCCTGCACAGACACAGCAAAGAGGAGAGGAAACCTCTGCAAGGGGCTCTTCCTCCATGGCCCCCTCTTCCCCAAGGCAATTCCTGCAGTGGGGACTGTTTCACACACTGGCTCAGCTCAGAGGCACCCATGAAATTCCTCTGCTTCAGCCCCACTGCTCAAGCAGGCCCAATTTCAGCTGCTTGCCCATCATCAGGCACAGCCAATGCAGCTGCAACACCAGCCATAAAGTTTTGGGGGCGCGTCTATCAATCAGAGATGCCGGAAGACATCAGCAGATGCCCCTCACCCCTGGGAGCTGGGTCTGTTCTCCTCCCACAGAGATGCGGGTGGGAGGGAGCAGCCCACTGGACATGGGGCTGTTTGGACCTAAGCGGCTTTGGCTCACACAGTGAACAAAGTCATCATCCCAGCAAGAAATTCCTGGGAGTGGACAACCCCTGGGCATCACTTTGCTGCCGAACCTCTCCACTTCCTTGACATCTTCCCAGCATGGCCTAGAGCAGGGTCTTAGAGGGGCCAGAGCACATTCTGGAGAGAAATGGAATTACACTGGAAGACGCTTAAGCAAAGGTGTTATGGGTTTGGCCAGATGGGCCTAAATTTAGGTTTTAAAAGTTCAGCTAGGCCTGGGAATTGTCAGCTGACTTGAGCTGGACTGAGCTAGCTAACAGCTGACTTCTTCTGGCCAATAATATTGTATTTCATACCATATTGCATCATCTGAAAAGGGGTAAGAGCTGGTGTGTGGGTGTGGCTTGTTCAGTTGCTTCACAGCTGTGGTGCCAGCAAGACACTCTGCTGTCCCAGGAGGGATGGGAAGGCCCAAGCCCAGAGCACCGGCTTAACATCATGTTATCTGAGGGAAGTAAAATGTTTGTTCCTAGCTTTTTTCTCTGCTTAAGTCTGTCTCTGAAGAACCAACTTCTCTAGAATGATTTGTAGTTAAAATGGTAGAATTTGTGTTTACTGGGAAGTGGGAAGTTATTTCTTGTTATACATAACTTGTGTGTGTGTTATATTGTAGTATCTTCTTAATTTTCTCTTCTCTGCATAAATACATGTAGTTAGTTCCAGCATAAACCTGGTTTTGAGGGTTTTTCTTTCCTCTCCCTCTTCTTTTCCCTTGGCTGGCTGGGGGGAGGAGGAACCCTTTCACCCTGTCCTGGACAGTTGGCGCTTTGCCAGCTCAACCCAGGACAAAAGGGAAGTTTTCAAACATTTAATGTGATTCTGTAAATGTGCCCTGAGTGACTCCCATGATCTCAAGTTTCTGCTCCAAAATATCTGCAGGGCAACGGAGCACATGAAAGTAGAAAGGTCCTGGCTCATCAACCTGAAAACATTTCAAACTGCACTGAGCCCAAACCCATGGTGAGACAGCTCTCATGTGGAGCAGAGCTCTGCCTTTCTGGGGGGGTACACGGATTGACAGCCTGAAGCATCTCTGCTGTCCCGAGCAGTTTGTGTGTGAGCAGCTGAGTCCAGCACCTGCTGTCATTCCCATGAGCTCAGGACAACTGCAACAGAGAACAACAGATTCAGAATTGACACATCTTCACTGCTGCACTTGTACATTAAAACACTGTCAGATTGAATTTGTTCTTGTTACTCTTTCCTCTCCCATGATGTTCCCTACATGAACTGTGAATTGGGAGGGGGGAAAGTCTGGTCATTGTGAGTTCCAACAGAATGGCTTTTGAGAAGGGCTAGGCTCTGATCAAAGACATTTGCCTGTAGTAAGTCTGACTTATACATTAAAAAGCCTCAGTAAAATACATGAAAGCACACAGAGAAACTTGCAATCCACTTTCAGAGAATCTTGGATACATGGGAGTCCAAGGCAATGTGAGAAGAAAAGGATTTGGGTCCCCCTTGATTGGCATTTTACCTGTGATGCACAGGTCACAGACAGTGAAATTCAGCACAGCATGTGAGCACTTGGGACCACAAGAAAATACATTGTTTCCTATTTGATTATTGATTTAATGAAGTGAAAGACGGTGTACAAACAGGTATGAAGGGTGAATCCAAGGGAATGGCAGGTGCAGAGACTGTGGATACTTCTCCTTGATCCAGCTTGGCAGTCAGTGGTGGCTCCTGTGGAGGTGGGATGGAGCTTGTGGCATTGCAAATGTTGTGCACAGGGATGTTGTTTGTCTCAGTGAATTTTGCAGTCCAGACTTGTCTGGCTCTCACTGTCCTGGAACAAGAAGATATCCTGCTGTCTTGTCCATCTGGCAGATATTGGGGCCGTTAAAGTCCTCCAGAAAGACCACGCCCTGTGAACATGAAGCTGCTCCTGTCTGTAGAGAACTTGGTCTCACAGAATCACAGATTATTCTGAGTTAGAAGGAACCCACAAGACCTTGCTCAGACTTCCACTCTAAGGTCACCTGGAGCTCTCCTCTCTTTAATCCTAACCCATGAGTTCCCCATTGCTTCCTCACTCATCCCCAGGGGAGCTCCATGGACTCTCTGACATAACAGACAACTTCCCCTTCTCGTCTTCCCAGTGTGGCCCTCCTAAAGTGGGAAATAGAAGTGAGGGCAGGGCAGAGAAGGCTGGGGACCAGGAGAGGCTGTTCCTGCCATGCCCAAACAATGCTGGGGCTGGTGGGATGTACCAGGATGGAAAGTAAACAATTTTCGGCGGAGAGAAAGGACTTCACCAACAAGCTTATGAAGTTTATAGTGAAGACCCTTTGTTACACACAGCACACAGTTTATATGGGGTTAGGACTACAGCTCATTGGCTAAAAGAGTTAACACACCACCACGCCAGATACTTCAGTTGGTTAAAGCCTCTCTCTCACAAGTCCCATGTTTATATTATTTCATCCTGGCTGTTTTCGTGCCCCTGCAGGGTCCTGTGAATTCCTACTCTGTGAATTCTTGGGGAGTAACCTCCTCCCTATCAGCCAGCAGCAGCTGAGCTCTTTGCTGCTTCTGGCTGATAGCTGAGCCTCACAGGGCTTTCTGTAGATCTGAATTGCTCACGTTTGATTCTACTGTAACAACAAGGCTGTCTCGTGCTCATCCGGCCTTCCTCCTCCTCCTCCTGCTACTGCTGCTGGGTTAGTTGGGGGATGGCTCTGCCTTGGGGCTCAGCACTGGAGAGCTGCTGAGTGGGACAGGACAGGGCCCATGCTGGGCACAGGGCAGGACACAGCGGAAAGGGTGTATGGAGCAGCTGTGCAGCAATGAGGGGCAGAGCTGCTTTGGTGAGGGCAGGAGGATAATTGCTTCCTCCGGCTCCCACGAACCTCTGAGCATAGGGGAATAATTTCCAACCCCTCTCAGGGGGTTTTAGTTCATAGTGTGAGATTTATCAGATGCTGAAGTGCTTTAGTGAGCCAGAGACATCTACCTGGAACAACAATTCCAACCAAAAACCGTTTTGGGGAGGTGTCAAAACAGGAGACAAAGGAGATGTGGGATGGAGCAACCTGGGTGCGAAGGTGCTTGTTCAGAAAAGGCTCTGCACTTGGAATGTGGACAGGGGCATGGGGCTGAGCTGGGTTGCTGCCCCTCTCACCAAAACCCTCTATGCCCCACAATGCAGGTGCTGATGTGATCACCCAGGACATCTTCAGCTCCCCAGGTGATGGTGAGTAGAAGGATAGGTCCTGTAAAGGGAGTTATATGGAGCTGGAGGTGGGAAGGGAGAAGGGCTTTGTTCCGCAGATGTGAACATCTGGAGAGGAATCTCCTTGCCTGCCAGATCTGAGGCATTTTCCTGTAATTGCAGGAGTAATACTGTCCTGGGCCATCCCTGTGCCATTTGTTTAGATGATCTCCTGAAACAGTGAAAAATATGGACTTCATTCGGAGGGAAGAACAAAGACACTTTACTGTCAAAACCTTCAGTGTAATACAGGGTTAGTATAATTAAGAAGCTGGGTTATGCTGAGCAGGGGGTGGGTCATGCTAACTAAGGGATCACTGTGTGTTAACCATGGGGAGAGCAGGTATCTGGAGCTAATCCATTATTCATGTACACAAGGGAAAGGGGAACAAGAAGGTGTTGTAAAACGGGTTTTGGCACAGAGCAAGGAATACAAAGAAACTGCAATTCTTGTCAAATGCAAAAGACAGGAGATGGGTCAATGTCTGCAAACTGGATTAAGCCTTATCATAATGGGGAGCCTTCCTGGGCTTTAGTGTTCTGCAGTTTTTATTCCAACATTTCACCCCTTTTAACTTGCTTCTATAAAATGAAAACTTAAGAAAAATTCTGATCAATTATTTGTGTGATACAGGAAAGCAAAATAGGGAATACATAACAAAATGCAAAACACCATAAAATTCCAAACGAGCTCAATATAAGCAACATTTCTAATCGTGGACCGATGTTAATATATCTAGCTAATTAAACCCTTTAATCCACTCTTGGTTTTTTTCAGGATTTATTCTGATGAATCTTTATTTAAGCTTACTTTCTAAAAAACTTTATTAAAACTAACACAAACAAATAACTTCGGTGAAACAAATAGCTTTGATGACTTTTTTAGGGTTTGTGTGTTTTCTCTGACTTTAAGCCTTTTTCCTGAGGGTGTTTTTAAAGTACTGGGTTTGTTATAGGCAGCTAGGCGTTGGCTAGAATATCAGCATTTATTTTATTTAATACGGAAAAAAAAGTATTATTATTTATTAAGAAAAAAAACAAACAGAAATTGATTTTAATAAGTGATAGCAGCTCAGTTAGCCCCAGCCTCAGTGATTTCAGCTCTTTGTGAAGGCAAGAGAGGAGCAATACAGTGCTTGCAGCGTGGCAGAGCACTGGATGACCCAGGAGACCAGCTCCCAAAAGGTTCATGCTGGACTTGGGCCAAAACCTCGTTTATATTCACTTTTTTTGGCGTAGGCCACGCCCCCACGCGCAGACGCAGTTCATGCCTTTCCCAAGAGTTGTGCAAACTGTGTCCCTTCTGCGCATGCCCAGTTCCTGTATTTCGTAAGAGTTGCGCAAACTGTGTCCCTTCTGCGCATGCCCAGTTCTGTGGCGCAACATTCTGTGTTGTGTGAGCTTGAGGTGTTGCGTAGTAGTTGCCGTTCAGCGGCCACTGGGGTGGTCCCGTGACTTTCCATGGGACTGGCTGAAGATGGCGGTAATGGAGTTTCTAAGATGACCGGGCTACTCCACGTAGGGGTCTGGTCACAACACTGTGGTGGTGGTGGTTGTTCACCCTGATGCAGCCGCGGGACTGAGGTGGCTCCGGGAGCGACGTGGGTGGTGGCAGCAAACGTCTTGATGCCGCGTGGAGGGGTCCGCAGACACGGTGGCCACTCCAGGCGGTGGCTGACCTGTCTCATATGCTGAACCAGCGGCGGGCTTGGCAGGGGACTGGAATTTTATTTATTAAAAAAAAACCAAACCAGTGAACTGGAGTGTGGATAACTTGGGATGGGGAGAGTGGATGTGGCGCCGGTTCTAAGGGAGGAAGGGCGGTTACGGGGCTGGGGGGGGGCCCGGGATGGACCAAGGTGGGAAGGGGGACGGTGACCGGGAGGGAGCTTTGGTGCTGCACGGTTTGGCAGCCATGGGCAGAGCCGGGCAGGCAAAAGCTGGTGGCTGGCACGAGCAGCCTTGGGGCTGGGGTCAGCACCGGTGGTGGTGCCGGCTGGGTGAAGAAACCGGGACGGGCTGGGGGAGAGAAAAAAAAAAGAGGGAGGGAACGGGGGACCAGCGGGCTGGCAAAACCGGGCTGGGGTTATGGGATTTGGTTCCCAGCGGGGCGGCTGGTGACAAAACTTCGGCACTGTGGTTGGGAGTGGGGTTATGGGGTGTGGAGGGTGTTTTATCCGGCGTGGGGCTGCACAGATCTGGTGCGGGGATCATTTGGGGAGACGGGGGGGCAGCCTGGGTTTGGAGAAGGGCTTTGCCAAATTTTGGGGGGACCCGCGGGATTGAGACAGAGCACAGGGTCGGGAGGGTAGTCCGGGCGCTGGCTTGGGAAGGGGGGGAAAGGTCACTATAGCGAAACTCACGTCCGAGGGTGGGGGAGGCTTGATAAGGGAAAAACTGGGGGGGAGAAGGGGTAGACCCTGGGCTGAGAAGTACCGAAACCAGGATGGACTGAAGGGGGGGGAAGGGAGGAGGGGTTTACGGGAATGCAGCCGAGCCAGAGGTAGGCTTCTCCCAACCCCCTGCGGTGGGGATCTGGAAGGTTGTAGTTTCGGTTCTTTTGTCCCTTTAATCATGGTTTCTTATCTTTGTGGCTCCTGCAAAAAAAACCAACTGCCCTGCGCTGGGTTTCAACAGATTTTTAAACATATATATACACTTCTACATTCAAATAAAAATCATCAAATACAATTTCAATTTGAGTTTAGCAAATTAATAAATTTCATCTATCACAGGGTTTGTTCTTGAAAACCTTTATTTAAACTGAACATCTCTGCAAATGAATAACTTTATTTAATTCAGGATTATGTGTCTTTTGACCTTTACTTGAGGGTGTTTATGTGTATATGAGATAGTGTAGTTGTGCAGACCAGACAGCGGTATGAGTAGTTACATTTTCACATGTTTATTCATTCACACATTCATTCAGGGCACCCTTTCATTTAAACATTCAGACAAACAGATTGGAATTTTTATTTTGCTGTGTTTTATGATTATGAAATGAGAAATTGGCATTTTTGTTCCTTATTCCTGGAATAGCAACACCTAACTATATGTCTCTTTGGTCTTTGAGTTGCTTTTCTGGTGAGAATATAACCTGTGAATTATAGACATTCCTGCATCATGTTGAATTTAAAAATTTAAAAACATATAAATCATTCCTACAGTTCAGAGATAACATGCCACTCCCTCTTTTTTATTTTTTTTGTATGGGAGATTGGGTATTGTAGTCCCGGCTGTGTTCCCCCCCTGCTTGCTCTCTCTCTTGGCGGGGGGAGGACTGTCCCGCTGTGGGCAATGTTTGGGTTCCTGCAGGCAGCGCCCTGTTCGCTATAGATATGCAAAACCTTGAAAGACAAGTGTTTTAGGTAATTAACATGAACTTGGAGCTACAGAGAGGATGACGAGGTTTTGTTAAAGTGTCAAATCACCTCGAAATCTGATGCCCAAATCATCTTCTGCATGGATGATGTGGAGGTGAACAGCTTGCTAGCCCAGCAGGGAAAGCAGAGCCACTACATGCTCTTGCCCATGACGAGGGGTAAGGAACATACACATGTGGATACCAGCACAAGGACAACAGCCACCGAGTGAGGAACTCTGCTCTCAGTGCTTCCTGAAACCAGAGAGTCACAGGCGAGCCATGGCTCTGGGGCACAGGTAGGGAAACCTTCCAGGCCCCAGAGACCCCAGGTGAGGAAGGGTACCCTGCCCTGCCCCATGGTATGTCCCCGGGCAGTTGGGATGTGTGGAGTCAGCAAGCAGTTCAGCCCAGAGACACTCCTCTCAGTCCTACGAGAGCATCCTGCTCCTCTTCTGCTCCAGCACCACAGAAAGGGCAGAGTGATGGTGCCAGATCTAATCTAGAGCCACAGCCAGGAATGAAATTAATTTATTGATCCCCATAGTTGATGAATGGTGGATCAGAGGGTGCCCAGAGTGTCTCGGTCTGTGCAGTACCTGGGGGAGCTGCACAGTCACACCCTTTCTCCTCCCAGACAGCAGGTCCAGCTCCCTGGCAGAGACATTCAGGTGGATGATTCCTTCCCTGCACACTCGATATCACTTCCCACCAGCTGCAGTTATTCACAAAATGGTCCAGTGTGGGTCCCCCAGAGGGTCTCATGTCCAGCCAGCAAACCTGCTCCAGCCCTGGCTTCCCACAAAGTTTCATCCTCCTTCAGGCATTGTGGAGGATCAGACCCAATTACGTTTTTTCTCCAACATTCCGACTTTTGGGATGGTAACATTGTGGTTGGAAGAGAGGGTCCCGTGGAGGTGGGGCAGCATGTCCTGGGCCAGCTTCCTTTCCCTTTGAGACTCCTGTTCAGGATGTTCTAGGAACTCCCTCTTCCTTCCTGACTCACTTCCTCTAAGCGGGCTCTGACGAACCCAACGAAAAGTCTCTTTCACAGAAGCAGCTGTACCAGCGGAACTATAAAAAGCAGCAGATCAGTGTGTTTCTTTCTCTCTGTTTTTTACTTTCTCTCTCATCTGCTCCCTTTGTTTTCCCCAGATCTGGACCATCCATGCAGCAGGAACACCGTGGGAATCTAAGGACTGAGGATATTCTTTGCTCCCTTTCTCTCTTTTCCTTCTTTATCTCTCTCCTCCCTTGCTCTGCCTGGGCAAAACACGGCTGTCATATCCTACTGCGTACTCTGTACCGAGGTGAGTTGTGGGAGTGGGAACTTGTGCAATTGCCTTGTGGGTTGTGATCCAGAACCTTTGAGAAGTTTGTTGTGGGAGTTGAGACCTTATTGAAGTGCACTGTTATAGGCACCGAGGCGTTGGCTAGATAAATCAACGTTTATTTTATTTTATAAGGGAAAAAAAAGGTTAATAGCATTTATTAAATAAAAAAAGGTAGTGATTTTATTAAGTGATTTCAGCATCCAGCTCTGTAGGCCTTAGCCTTAGTGATTGCAGCGTCCAGCTCTGTAGGCCTTAGCCTCAGTGATTACAGCTCTTTGTGAAGGCAAGGAGAGGAGCAACACAGTGCTTGCAGGATAGCAGAGCACCGGGTGACCCAGGAGACCAGCTCCCAAAGGTTCACATCTGGCTCTCGTCCAGGGCTCTGCTTATATTCACTTTTTCTGGCGTAGGCCACGCCCCTTTTGCGCAGGCGCAGTTTCCATGTGTTACATAACAGTTTCGCAATCGCTTCTCGTTTGCGCAGGCTCAGTTCTGTGCGTTGTAACAGTTGCAGTCCTCAACCAGGTCCGGCCGTGTTTCGCAATACCTTTTGCCTCATGGTGCCCAGGAGTGGGGGGGGGTTTCCATGTGGCTGTACAGTCCGGGGTACTTGGCAAGGGACAAACTGCAGGCTTTGGCATGATGTCCTGTTCGGTCGTACACAGCAGGAAGGGTTGCAATGCTGTACGTTCAGACGGGGGTCGGCTCGTGCCGAGCCAGCGCCCGCTGGCATGCTTGGTCGCAGGCTCCCCACGCTGGTTCAGCTTTTAGCATGGGCGGCGGGACTTCCCCGGTGGGGCTGCTTTGTCTGGCAGCGTGGCTAGCTGGAGAAGCTCTCCAGGGCGGCGGCTATCTCTGCTGGTCCACTTCCACTGCGCTCCTGCCTTGGCATGGGGTAGCTGGGGCCAGGTGTGGGGGCTGCACAGCCTTCCTTTGGGGGGGACTGGCAGGGAGCTTGGCAGGGCTTGCGCTGTGGGTGACCGTGGTACTGGGACTTTTGGGGGTGCTCTGTGGGACTTGGTTTCCAGCGACATGGCTGGCAGGCACCTTGGCAGAATATGGAGACAGCCAGGGCTTTCCAGCACGGCTGGCGTGGGAGTCGGGATTGACCGGGGCTGTAGGGGAAAAGAGAAAAACTGGTGGCTCTGAGTTTTGGGTGTTTTGGGAGTGAAACCGGGCATGTATGGCCAGGAAAGGCTTGTACCGGGAAAGATGGAGAGGCTGAGAGGAAGTGGGGGTTTTTCCCGGGTGCTGGCTTAGGAGGGGAACGGGACGAACCGGGGGGGTTTGCAGGGCACGGGTCTTCCCCGGAGATTCAGTGGGGGGGGTTTTGGCTAGCAGGGTCCCGGTGTGACAATGTGGCTGAGGAGAAGAAGGGAATTCTCAGGGCTAGAAACGGTAAAAAAAGGCAGGGAGGTATTTTTCTTAGCAGGGCGAAACTGTTTGGGGCTAGAAAAACCTGTAGGGGAAGGAGGGGGGAAGGCACCGGGCTGAGAGGTATCGAAACTGGGGAATCTTTCCTTTTCTCCACAGTGAGTACTCTACATTCCTTGTTAAGCACCGAGCCATTCTCCGATAAGGCATTGTTCTTTCTGCCGGGAAGCTGTCTTTTTGGTTTTTACAATCCTCCAAGTTTTCAGGCATATTTAATTTTACATTTAAAACAAAATTAAAAATACTATTTGATTTGGTTTCTAGCAAATTAATTAATTCATCTATTACAATCCCCCCTTTTTGTTTTTCTACCAATTATTAATTTGCTGATCAAACCTAGCTATTGTTTCTCGTGCTGCTTGTAAAGTTGGGTCTTCTTGTAACAGATGTTCACTAGCAACAACATCTGCTTCTTTTAATGTCATTAAGTGAGCAGCTTTTAATCGAGACTTAACTAAATTAATTATTTTGTTTAAAATACAAGGTCCGAAAGTTAACACTAATAATAACACTACTAGGGGACCTGCTATGGTGGATATTATAGTGGTTAGCCAGGGAAACTGGTTAAACCACCATTTTTGTTGTATTTCTCTTTCTCGTTTTCTTTTTTCAATCTCTTCTCTTACTTTGGCTAAAGAATCTTTGACTATTCCAGTATAATCAGCATAAAAGCAACATTCTTCTTTTAAGGCCGCACATAACCCACCTTGATGTAAAAATAATAAATTTAGCCCTCTTCTGTTTTGTAGGACTACTTCAGACAGTGATGTCAGGGATTTTTCTAAATTTGAAATTGACGTTTCTATTCTTTCTAAGTCTTCATCTACTGCAGCTCTAAGAGATGAAAATCCTTGGTTTTGCTGTGCAAGGGAGGCTATACCAGTTCCTGCCCCTACAGCTCCTAATTTTAAAAGGGTGGCTATAGTTATGGCCGTGAAAGGTTCTCGTTTAACAATATTATGGTTTTCTTTTACCCAATAATCGTACATTTCATTTTCTGGATGGTACAGTACTCGGGGAATTATTCTTACTTGGATACAGTAATCTTTGGATGCATTGAATACTTTAAGAGATATACAAGGAGTTAAACTTATTTTTGAACAAATCCACCATCCTCCTTCTGGAGGAATGACCTAGTATTTGTTGACTTTGTTTAGTCTCTTTTCATGAACACTGCAAAGCTCTTTCTTTGATGTAGGTATTTTCCCTATACAGCGTCCTTTCCCTCTTACATATTGCATTGGGATTTTTGCTCGTCTTTCTTCCCATTTACATTGCTTAGGGGCTACTCTTTTATTCAGGCTAAAGTCCAGGTCTAATCCGATAGCTTCATAAAAAGGGGGTTTGTCATCATAACAGAGCCAACAGGCTGAGGTCATATTGGGGTTTGTATAATTTAGGGCCTGATAGGAGGCCTGTATTATTTTCCATAGTGGATTTGTTTCATTTTCTGTGATAGTTTCCTCTGATGTTTTAGGAGCACGCTTAGTACGATTTAATAGGGTTGGTTTAATTGTTTGATTAGGACTTACTGTAGGTGCCTTTGGTGTGTTAAGTATTTGTTTAGGACTTACTGCCCTTGCAACTACTACTTTTTCTTTTTTTATTACTATTATTTCTCCTTGATCTTTACTAGATTCCCAGTATCTCACACCCCAAGTTTTTCCTATTTTCCACCCAAAATCTTCTGGAGAAGTGACATTAAGGTATAAGTACTTGCAATTACCAAGGGTATTTATTTTTCGCCTTCCTAAGACCATGTTGTAAATTGGGGGTTTACAGCCAGCTGGCCCCCATCCAACTTTTAGGAATTTATCCGTAGTTGGGGATTCCCAAGCTGCAGCTATAGTAACACAATCCCAGTGAGCGCAATAATATTCATCAGGAAGATTGCAGTATCCTTTCCCAGGATTGGAACTTGGGCAGAAGTAATAAGGCTTTTTCTTTACACATTGGTCTGTGGGTATTAGATTACAAAGTGAGGCAGTGAAACTTGGGGATCCGGGTGTAACTATTTGTTGGATAACATAAGAATCTTTTCTTCTGACTAAGGTCCAATTATAGGGTTGATGAGGATCTTCCCCACTTACTAGATTTATCCCCATAAAAATTAATGGCCATTTTGCTTTACTTATTTTTACAACTGTTAACAAAATTGCTGTTATTACCCATGGTTTAAGAGATGATGGTGGAATTATAAGGTCATTTCGAGCATAATTATTATCACAATACAGTTCTATACCCCAAAACTCCGGTTCATATTGTTTTGAGTGGGGGAAAGACTGTTTTGGACTTACAAGGCATTTTATTGCACATTCTGTCTGGTGGCACAGGGCATTTGTTGGATTTTCAACAAGGCTAGCCATTAACAGTCCCCACAGTAATACACCTCTGCCTCCTCCGTCTACTCGGTTGCATCGAGCAACGGGGTTTATCATCTTCTCGGCAGCAAGTGTAGTCTTCAGGGGATCTTTAGCTTAGCTCGTTTTACTTTACTTGGTATGTGCCTCAGTTGTTTTTATTTCTTGCCTTTCTTAAGTCACAGCTTATTCTCACTACCTTTTTAGTGATATTTTTCGGAGTTTTTTTATCTTTTATAAAAACCTCCCACAATTTATCAGATTGAAATTTTTGTATTCTCCCACTGTTACCCCTAATTTTAAGTTTTTGAACTTTAACTTTGTTTTTGATTATATTACTCCTAAAAAAACTTCTTCAGGAGTATTCTCGTAATGACTGTGCACCCACCACCTCTCTTGACCTTACTTTTATAGCATACAAATGGATAATAATTACAATTTGCATTTACACAATGTACAGTTATAGATCAGCTTATTCGTTCTTTTTTTGTAAAGTCAGTTTTAAGTCCTTTGAGTTATTCACCACTTCCCATTGCTGATCATGGATTGGTCCTTTGATTCTACTGGCATGAGTCCATCCTCTTTCTGCTGTCCGGACTGCAGTGTCTGTGGTAAGTAGAACAAGAAAGGGTCCCTCCCAGCGAGGGGTTAAGGATGTTTCTTTCCAAGTCTTTATTAGCACTTTATCTCCAGGCTGTATCTTATGTATGGATACATCTAAGGGTGGTCTTTGGACTACCAATCCTTTTTTCTCTAACTTTTTCTTTTTTTTCATTAATTCTACTACATATTCTTGCAACAGTTTTTCTTCTACTTTTGGGTGCTCAATTGGGTCTCCAAAGTCATATGGCATTCCATACAGCATTTCAAAGGGGGATATTCCGATATCTGTACGGGGTTGAGTTCTTATATTTAACAGAGCTAAAGGCAGACATTTTACCCAATTCATTTTGGTTTCAATCATTAGTTTTGTTAAATGCTTTTTAATTTCTCTATTCATTCTTTCTACTTTCCCAGAACTTTGAGGATGCCAAGGAGTATGATATTCCCATTTAATTCCAAAAGGTTCTAATGCCTCTTTAATAATTTTGGAGGTAAAATGTGGCCCTCGGTCTGAGTCTATTACTGTTATGACTCCATACCGGGGAATAATTTTTTCCAATAATATTTTAACCACTGTTTTGGCAGTTGCTCGAGCTACAGGAAAAGCTTCTACAAAGTGGGTGAGGTGATCTACTAAAACCAAGAGATAATGGTATCTTCCCACTTTAGGTAGTTCAGTAAAATCGGCTTGTAGCCTTTCAAATGGTCTTTTAGCCAATTCCCTCCCACCTTGTACCTTTTCTCTTAATTGTTGTTTATTTACTTTTTGACAGGTTAAACATTCTCTAACAATTTGTTTGGCAATGTTATAAGTTCCTATACTTATATATTTGGTTTCAAATTGATCCACTAATGCTTGTACTCCCCAATGAGTTTGTCGATGGAATTCTCTCATAATCCTTTGAGTTAGCCCTTTGGGAAGGATTTCCCTCCCATCTGGTAGCAGCCACTTGTTATCTTTTTCTACTGCTCCCACTTGCTGCAATTTTTCTTTTTCCCGATTAGTGAAACTTTTGGTTATTTCGATTTTGCTGCTATTTATTTCTTGTGCTTTTATCATCAGTAATGCAGCTCGCTTTGCTTCTTCATCAGCTAGATTGTTTCCCCTTATCTTAGGAGATAGCCCTTTTTGGTGTCCTCTTACATGTACCACAGCTATTTGATTGGGCAGTCTTAAGGCCTTTAGGGTTTCTTTAATTAGTGTTTCATGTATTAGGCCTTTTCCCTGGGTATTTATTAACCCTCGCTCTTCCCATATTTTCCCAAATGTGTGCACAATCCCATATGCATATTTTGAATCAGTAAAAATTGTCCCTGTTTTGTTTTTCAATAGCTGAAGAGCTCTTAAGAGAGCATATAGCTCACAAGCTTGGGCCGACCAGGTCTTATCCAAGGGCCCAGATTCCTTAATTTCAAACGTTTTTCCATCAACTATAGCGTACCCTGATTTGCGTTGCCCATTTACTACTTTAGAAGATCCATCTGTATATAATTTTTCCCTATCAGGTAATTCTTCTTCTTCTAAATCTTCTCTAATTTTAGTTTGAGACTCGATTACTTGAATACAATTATGTGACAATTTTTCTAAGGGTTCTCCATATAGAAATTGAGCTGGGTTTTGAAGGCTGGTTACTTCTAGTTCCAATTTGGGAGAATGGATTAAAATGCTTTCATATTTTAACAACCTACTATCTGTTAGCCATTTCTCAGCTTTTTGTTGTAATATTCCGCGTATATTATGAGGGGTATATATCTTTAATTCTGCACCAAAGGTTATTTTCTTGGCTTCTTCTGCTAGAAGAGCAGTGGCCACAATAGCCTGTAGGCAAGTGGGCTACCCTCTACTGACAGGATCTAGTATTTTGGAAAAATACCCCACTGGCTTTTTCTTTCCAGCCCACTCTTGGGTTAAAACTCCATACGCGGTCCCATTTTCTGTATTTACAAATAGGAAAAAAGGTCTCTTTATATCTGGTAGGCTTAATACAGGTGCATTTACCAGATCTGCTTTTAATTCTTCTAATTGACTTTCATCTTTTGGACTCCACTTTAATAGTCCATCAAGAGTTAGTTTTTCATATAAAAACTTTACTTTGCTACTGTAATTTTCAATCCATTGTCTGCAATATCCTAATAATCCCAAAAGTTGCCTAATTTGTCTTTTACTTGTGGGGGCTTGCAGGGATAGGATTCCATTAACCCGATCGGGGTCTAGTCTTTTATGTCCCTTACTAAGCCAGTGTCCTAAATATTTGACTTCTTCTTCTGTGAATTGTAGTTTAGATTTTGAAACTTTTAATCCCTTAGAACTCAGAAAGTTTAGCAACCTGATAGTTTCTTTGCGAACTTGATTTTGGTCTTCTCCAGCTATTAACAGATCATCTACATATTGTATTAAGGTGACACTTTGGCTAACACAAAAAGATTCCAATAAGCATTCTAGAGCTTGCCCGAATAAATTGGGAGATTCCGTAAACCCTTGGGGTAACACGGTCCACCTTAGTTGTTGTTTACGGTGGGTGTTGGGATTTTCCCACTCGAAAGCAAAGTAATTCCGGCTTTCTTCCTTTAGAGGACAAGCCCAAAAGGCATCTTTTAAATCTACAACACTATACCATTTGTAGTCGGGGGAAAGTTGGCTTAATAAAGTATAAGGATTAGCCACCACTGGGAATCGGGTAATGGTTCTTTTATTGACCTCTCTTAGGTCTTGGACAAGCCTGTATGACCCATCAGGCTTCCGTACTGGTAAAATTGGAGTATTATGAGGTGACATACAGGGTTCCAATAATCCTTGTTTTATCAACCTTTCGATTATAGGTTGTAAACCCTGTTTACTCTCTTGTGAAATAGGGTATTGTCTGATTCTTATTGCCTCTTCAGGATTTTTAATGGTTACTTCGAGAGGCTTTATGTCTAATTTTCCTACAGAGTCTGGGGTGTACCAGACTCCAGGATCTATTTCCCTCTCATTTTCTACAGTGAGAGAGTATAATTTAACTTTTAACTTTTGGTTCTCCACTTCCAAATTTATCCCTAATTCAATCATTAAATCTCTTCCCAAAAGATTGTATTCGGCTTCTGGGACTAATAGAAATGACCCTACTCCAATCTTGGAGGGGGCCTCTATTTCTACTTCCTTTAGTACGGGGACCTTAAAGGGTTCCCCTTTTGCTCCAATTACATATATATTCTCCGAGGATGGTGAACACCCTCGGGGCACTTGTTGGACAGTTGATCTTTCTGCCCCGGAGTCTACTAGAAACTTCATTTCTTCTTGCTGGGGACCTAGTTTTAATTTTATCAAGGGCTCTGTTCCTTTTAGGGTCCCCAGCACATAGAGCCCCTGACCCCTCTAATCTTCTTTAAATGCTGCTTCATCTTGTATGCGTTTTCTACAGTTCCTCTTCAGATGCCCCTTCCTCTGACAGTAAAAACATTCAATATTTTTCAAGTCTTTTCGCTCTTTTTGGTCTCTCTTGTCATTTCCATCTACTCGTTGGGGTATCCCACCCTTTTTACCATTATTAATTTCACGTTGCCCTTCTCTAACCGCTGCAACCAAAATTCTTGCTTGCTTCCTTTGACTTTCTTCATCTCGCCTCACATAAACCTTCTGAGCCTCCCGCAAAAGTTCATCTAATCCTTTCTCTTGCCAATCATCTACTTTCTCTAACTTCCTTCGTATGTCTACCCAGGACTTGGCCACAAACTGGGTCTTTAATAAGGCCTGTCCCACTGGGGTGTCTGGGTCTAAACCAGAATAAAGCTGTAAGCTTTTTCTTAGTCTTTCTAACCATTCTGTGGGGCTTTCATCTTTCTTTTGGTGTTCACTAAAAGCTTTGTTGATGTTTTGTCCTCTGGGGACGGATTCTCTAATACCTTGGACAATAATATCCCTCAGATCTGCCATGTGTGTCCGATCTCCTGGGTCTTGATTATTCCAGTTAGGCCGCTGTAAAGGCCATTTAGTATCTGCGGCTGGGCCATTTTGATGTCTTGTATCCCAATTTCTCATTCCAGCCCTTCGAATCATTTCTCTTTCTTCTACTGTGAATAATATTCTTAAAATAGATTGTATTTCATCCCACGTATATAAATTGGGACCCAGGAATTGGTCTAACCTTTCGGACACACCAAGTGGATCCTCTAACAAATTTCCCATTTCCTTTTTAAATTCTCTTACGTCCCCTGAATTTAAGGGAATTGACACAAATCCCACCCCTGGTTGGGGACCTCCCATAGCTGTTTCTCTTAAGGGATATAATTTATTTTCTGATCGCCCCCTCCTCCCAGTCTGACTTCTGGTAACTCTTCTAGCTGGTTCCGGGGACTGTGATGGTGAGGGTGTTGGGGAATCCTCAGAGTCCGTTAAAGGATCTAGCTGAGGAGCAGTAGGTACTGCAATGGGTGCAGGGATTGGAGCAGGGAGAGGAGGGACATAGGGAGGAGGAGATAGCGGGAGTTCCTCAATTTTCAAATGCTTTTTCTTAGTTTCCTTTTTCTCTTTAAGTGGATATAGATATGTCTTGGTTTCTGATCTTACCCATAAGCTTGCATACTCACTTTCTTCAGGATTAAAAGGTATTTTGGTTTTAACATACTCATTTAATGCGTTACATAGGCAGTCTTCAAATGTCCCAAATATAGGCCAATAAAGACTGTCTCTTTGGATTTGTCTACCTCCCCATACCTTCATACAATAATTTACCATCTTTTCTCTACTCTTTCCCTGGTTAGAGGGCCAACTATCCCAACAGGTCATCATGAGCCCTAAGGAGCTATCAGGGGGTATATCCGGGAGCTTTACTTCAAACCCTCCCATGGGATCAGAAAATTTACTCTTTTTCTGTCCCATCTTCCAAAGTGCCTTCACACACACACACACTCGTTTTCCTCTCGTTCGTGGCCCACGCTCTCACGAGCAATGGGAACCGCACTACGTAGAGAGTCCGCACTCACTTGGTTCTGTAAGAACCTCTCATTTACTGCACTCCAGGAAACCCTTCCCCAACCGAACAGAATCGTACTATACTTACTCGTCCTTGGGTCTCTTGTTCGGGCAGTGCGCACTGGAATTACGGGGTCCTTTATGGCCAAACCGACACCTGACTGCAGTCCGTTCTGTTGCTCCTTCTACTTGCCCTCTAGGTTCGGGTGTCCAGGGTCTTGTTCCGTAGAATCTGCGTCCAGGACCGTCTGTTTGGGATGACGGGAGCGCTCTTCCTGTCGACGATCCACGTCCAAGGCCTTTGGATCCGAGTCACGGCACCAGAATTGTTATAGGCACCGAGGCGTTGGCTAGATAAATCAACGTTTATTTTATTTTATAAGGAAAAAAAAGGTTAATAGCATTTATTAAAAAAAAAAGGTAGTGATTTTATTAAGTGATTTCAGTATCCAGCTCTGTAGGCCTTAGCCTCAGTGATTGCAGCGTCCAGCTCTGTAGGCCTTAGCCTCAGTGATTACAGCTCTTTGTGAAGGCAAGGAGAGGAGCAACACAGTGCTTGCAGGATAGCAGAGCACCGGGTGACCCAGGAGACCAGCTCCCAAAGGTTCACATCTGGCTCTCGTCCAGGGCTCTGCTTATATTCACTTTTTCTGGCGTAGGCCACGCCCCTTTTGCGCAGGCGCAGTTTCCATGTGTTACATAACAGTTTCGCAATCGCTTCTCGTTTGCGCAGGCTCAGTTCTGTGCGTTGTAACAGTTGCAGTCCTCAACCAGGTCCGGCCGTGTTTCGCAATACCTTTTGCCTCATGGTGCCCAGGAGTGGGGGGGGGTTTCCATGTGGCTGTACAGTCTGGGGTACTTGGCAAGGGACAAACTGCAGGCTTTGGCATGATGT
The DNA here is from genome assembly GCF_047495875.1 of Pithys albifrons albifrons. NCBI lineage: Eukaryota > Metazoa > Chordata > Aves > Passeriformes > Thamnophilidae > Pithys > Pithys albifrons. The sequence continues at coordinate 1,992,904 of NC_092487.1, forward strand.
CCTGTTTGGTCGTACACAGCAGGAAGGGTTGCAATGCTGTACGTTCAGACGGGGGTCGGCTCGTGCCGAGCCGGCACCCGCTGGCATTGGAAAGGAGCAGCGCTGGGCTTGGTCGCAGGCTCCCCACGCTGGTTCAGCTTTTAGCATGGGCGGCGGGACTTCCCCGGTGGGGCTGCTTTGTCTGGCAGCGTGGCTAGCTGGAGAAGCTCTCCAGGGCGGCGGCTATCTCTGCTGGTCCACTTCCACTGCGCTCCTGCCTTGGCATGGGGTAGCTGGGGCCAGGTGTGGGGGCTGCACAGCCTTCCTTTGGGGGGGACTGGCAGGGAGCTTGGCAGGGCTTGCGCTGTGGGTGACCGTGGTACTGGGACTTTTGGGGGTGCTCTGTGGGACCTGGTTTCCAGCGACACGGCTGGCAGGCACCTTGGCAGAATATGGAGACAGCCAGGGCTTTCCAGCACGGCCGGCGTGGGAGTCGGGATTGACCGGGGCCGTAGGGGAAAAGAGAAAAACTGGTGGCTCTGAGTTTTGGGTGTTTTGGGAGTGAAACCGGGCATGTATGGCCAGGAAAGGCTTGTACCGGGAAAGATGGAGAGGCTGAGAGGAAGTGGGGGTTTTTCCCGGGTGCTGGCTTAGGAGGGGAACGGGATGAACCGAGGGGGTTTGCAGGGCACGGGTCTTCCCCGGAGATTCAGTGGGGGGGGTTTTAGCTAGCAGGGTCCCGGTGTGACAATGTGGCTGAGGAGAAGAAGGGAATTCTTAGGGCTAGAAACGGTAAAAAAAGGCAGGGAGGTATTTTTCTTAGCAGGGCGAAACTGTTTGGGGCTAGAAAAACCTGTAGGGGAAGGAGGGGGGAAGGCACCGGGCTGAGAGGTATCGAAACTGGGGAATCTTTCCTTTTCTCCACAGTGAGTACTCTACATTCCTTGTTAAGCACCGAGCCATTCTCCGATAAGGCATTGTTCTTTCTGCCGGGAAGCTGTCTTTCTGGTTTTTACAATCCTCCATGTTTTCAGGCATATTTAATTTTACATTTAAAACAAAATTAAAAATACTATTTGATTTGGTTTCTAGCAAATTAATTAATTCATCTATTACACACTGTAAACATTAAGGGCTTTTTTTGAGAAGTGTATTGTCAAGTGTCAGGGCCTGTCAGGCAGCACTTTTTGAGTCTAACCAGTGGCTGGTCACTGGAATTAACACAATGTCAACCCAGCTCCATTTTCTCCCCTCCTGGTGTAACATCATCTATTGACCTCAGTTATTGTCCCAGAGTGTCTGTCCAGCAGTGCTGAACGTGAATGTCGGAGGATCAAGAAACTTGGCCTTTGGTTGTTTGCGTGTTGTTTTTGTGGTCTGTTTTCACATGTCTTCTTCTGAAAATCATTCCCTTTGTTTGGGAATGTGGTGTTGGTCTCTGAAGTAGTACCTGATGATTTGTTAAACAGTGAGGTTACTTTTGGGCCCTCCTTGGATGACAGAGAAATCTAATAAAAGCTGGATGAGTTTCACAAGTTTTTGTGAATGTTCTAAAAATGAGGTCCAAAGACCCTGACCTTTGTCAGAAGTATCTGTGTTGCTAAACAAGGTGTGTAAAGTCTCAGAATGTTCTGACTCCATTCTCTGTTGGACTTGGAGGGAAATATAGTTAACAAAGATGAGGAGAAGGCTGAGGTACTTAACACCTACTTTGCCTCAGTTTTCACCAGTAAGACAGGTGGCCCTCAGGACAACTGGCCTCTGGAGCTGGTAGAGAGAGAGGGAGCTGAACAGCCCCCCTGTATTCCAGGAGGAAATAGTGACTTACTGAGCCATCTGGATCCTCACAAGTCTATGGGATCAGACGGGCTCCATCCCAGGGTGATGAAGGAGCTGGCAGAAGAGCCTCCCAAGACACTCTCCATCATCTTCCAACAGTCCTGGCTCTCTGGGGAGGTCCCAGATGATTGGAAGTTGGCGAATGTCACCCCAATCCACAAAAAGGGCTGCAAGGCTGACCCTGGCAACTCCAGGCCTGTCAGCCTGAGCTCGGTGCCTGGCAGGGTTATGGAGCAGATCATCCTGAGTGCAATCACACAGCACCTTCAGGATGGACAAGGGAATAGACCCATCCAGCAGGGGTTTAGGAGGGGCAGGTCCTGTCTGACCAACCTGATCTCCTTTTATGATCAGGTGACCCACCTGGTGGATGAGGAGAAGGCTGTGGATGTGTCTATCTGGACTTCAGCAAGGCCTTTGACACCGTCTCCCATAATATACTCCTGGAAAAGCTGGTAGCCCATGGCTTGGGCATGTGTACTCTCTGCTGGGCTGGAGGGCCGGGCCCAGAGAGTGCTGGTGAACGGAGCTGCATCCAGCTGGTGGCCGGTCACTAGTGGTGTTCCCCAGGGGTCTGTGTTGGGTCCAGTCCTGTTTAACATCTTTATTGATGATTTAGATGAGGGGATTGAGTCCATCATCAGCAAATTTGCTGATGACACCAAGTTGGGAGGGAGTGTCGATCTGCTGGAAGGCAGGAGGGCTCTGTAGAGGGATCTGGATAGACTTGAGAGATGGGCTGATTCCAGTGGGATGAAGTTCAATAAGGCCAAGTGCAGGTCCTGCCTTTTGGCCACACCAACCCCCTGCAGTGCTCCAGGCTGGGCACAGAGTGGAGAGCAGCCAGGCAGAAAGGAACCTAGGGGGATTAATTGACAGGAAGCTCAACAGGAGCCAACAGTGTGCCCAGGTGGCCAAGAAGGCCAATGGGATCCTGGCCTGGATCAAAACTAGCGTGGCCAGCAGGCCCAGGGCAGTGACCCTTCCCCTGGACTCTGCCTTGGGGAGGCCACACCTTGAGTGTTGTGTTCAGTTCTGGGCCCCTCAGTTCAGAAAGGATATTGAGGTGCTGGAGCGGGGCCAGAGAAGAGCAACGAGGCTGGAGAAGGGACTGGAGCACAAGTGCTGTGGGGAGAGGCTGAGGGAGCTGGGGGTGTTTAGTCTGGAGAAGAGGAGGCTCAGAGATGACCTCAGCACTGTCTGGAACTGCCTGAAGGGAAGTTCTGGCCAGGTGGGGGTTGGTCTCTTCTCCCAGACACTCAGCAATAGGACAAGGGGGCACGATGGGCTCAAGCTCTGCCAGGGGAAATTTAAGTTTGATATCAGAAAAAACTTCTTTGCAGAGAGAGTAATCAGGCATTGGAATGGGCTGCCCAGAGAGGTGGTAGATTCACCATCCCTGGAGGTGTTTAAACTGAGATTGGATGTAGTAGTGAGTGCCATGATCTGGTAAACAGATTAGAGCTGGACCAAGGGTGGGATTTGATGATCTCGGAGGTCTTTTCCAACCCAATCAATTCTATGATTCTTTGACTGGAATTCATGAGTCAGATGTCCCAGTCTTGTGACATTTTGCATTTCTGAAGCCCAGCTGCTGATCCAGATGGGACCAGGTTTCTGCAAGTCCTGCGTCATATCTGCCTCTCCCCAAATACCTTGTTAGGTATCCAAACTCTAATAATACCTGAAACATCCCCTGAGACCATTTCTTACATAACTGAGGAGCAACCGTCTTGTCTCTAATCAAGATTAATCCCTTTCCCATATTAGATGTCCAAATTAATGCCTCCAGCAAAATTTCATATGGTCTCATGTGATAATGAACTACAAAGCATAAACTTAGTGTTGTCCAAGCCCATGAAAATCCCTGGATAGTAGAAGGAGCAGAATTTAGCAGGACCATTTCCAAAGTTCATTGCCAGTTGCAGTTTGACATCCAATGCCCTGAGCTGCCTGTCGAGTTTATGGGCATGTGTGTGATGTGGTCAGTGGAAATGAGGCTGCGGTCGTGTCATGCCAAAACCTGTGGCTTGTTGAATGATGTGAGACCATCCTGGTTTAACCCTGGATGACCACTAAGTACTACAGAGCTGCTCGCTCACTCCCTGACACCCCCTGTGTGGGGAGGAGAATTGGAAAGGAAAAGTAAACCTTGTGGGTTGTGATAATAACAACTTATAAACTGAAAGAAAGTAAAAAAAAAAGAAGAAATGCAATGAAAAGTAGAGAGGGAGAGAGGGAGGAATAAAACCCCAGTGATGCCGAATTCGGTTGTTCACCACCCTCTGACTGTTGCCCAGTCTGTCCCCGAGCAGTGATGAGTGTCCTTCCAGATACTCTCCTTCGTTTATACACTGGACAGGACATTCTATGGTCTGAAATATACCTCTGCCAGATCAGGTCACCCATCCTGGCCGTGCTCCCTCCCAGTTTCTGGTGCAGCTCCTCACTGGCAGAGCAAGACAATGCAAAGTCCTTGACTTGGGTGTGCACAAGTGACCAACAACCAGACACCAGCATGTGATCAACATTATTTTTATCCTGAATCCAAACCACAGGCCTGGACATGCTACTATGAAAACAACTCTATCCCATCCTAACCCAAACCAGATACCTCAGAGAGACTCTTTACCTCCACATACCACAAAGAGAGCTGAGATCAACTGGCTCAGAGGAAAAAGCCTCTGCTCTGGAGGTCAGAGTGGAGATGAATCCCCATCATAGTGGTCTGTGGGGAATTGGCTGAAATCCCTCCAGGAGTCCCTGCCTTCTCCTTAGCAAATGAAGAGGGACAATCTATGATTAAAACCAGGTAAATCGAACACTTTCCCTGTCACTCCACTTGTTCTTACCCAGCTGGCCATACATGGCAGGACATCCCAGATCAAGAACTAATCCAGAATAAGATTCTAGTGATGTCTATCTTGATTCACCTCCAGGCCTGTTCCAACAGTATACGATAGTTCCATCAGATGTAGCTGTGAGACCTGTAGGGCACCTTCTCTGGGAATTAGAGATGTATCTAGACACTGTAGTGCAGGGTGGTTGACCTGCCTGGAGGTCATCAATGCCCCACCTTCCTCCCTGGTCACTACAGTGGGAATATTGAACTACTGTACAGTGATTAAGTAATAAAGATATCACACCAAGAGTGTTACTATGGGGACTGAGATAAGGACTGTCAGCCACACCCTGGAAATGTCAAAGTGCTCAGAGAGAGCCGGAACCAGAGAAGGGGAGGATCTTTAGTGTCATGTAGCAAAGCCGACCCTGGTGCAGCTCCCTAAATGATTTCAGGTTTCTGCTGGAGCAGATGCACTGTCACTCTACAGCCTGATGGTTCCCAGGCAATGGGAGCTTGAGGATAGCAAACATCATGGATTCTCCATCCTCCAAATGTAGGCGTGGGAGGGAGGAAACTGCATCTTCCTCCTTTCCCCCCCATCTCAAAGCATAGACGGGAGACTTATTGTTATGGGTTCACCTAGGTGGGCCTAAATTTGGGTTTTTTGAAGTTCAGACTAGGCCTGGAGCTGTCAACTGATTTGAGCTGGGCTGAGCTAACAGCTGACTTCTTCTAGCCAATAGTGGTTTATTCCATACCATATTATGACATTATTTTCCAGGGAAGCACAAGTCAGTGTGGGAGTGGTTTAGTCAGTGGCCTTACAGCATTCTTCCCAGTAGGACACACTGGGAGACTCCCAGTAGGACTCCCCAGGAGAGATGGGGAGGACCAGGCCCAGCACTGGCCCAGCAGTTGTCTTGGGAAGTAAAATGTTTGTTGTTGGTTCTTCTCTTTCTGCTCGGGTCTGGCTCTCGGGGGACTGAGTCTTTTAAGATAATTTGGGGTTAAAATGGTGAGATTTGTGTGTGTACTGAGAAGTGAGAAATTGTTCCTTGCTGTGTCCAACTTGTGAGTGTGTATTTGTACTTTCTTTTAATGTTCTCTTTCTTTCTGTAAAATATATGTAGTTTTAGCATAAACGTGGGTTGAAGTTTTTTTCCTTCCCCTCTCTTTTCCTCCCTTTCCTCGATGTTGGGAGGGAGGCTCTGACCCTGTACTTGGAGGGTTGGCATTTTGCTGGCTCAAACCAAGACACTTATGTAACCCAGATCAGAGATTTAAGCTGGTGTGTTAATTAAGGTGTCCCATCAAATTTCACAGCAGGCAGAGGGGGCTGGATTGAATGTTTCTCTCTTGCAGCCCCTCTCACAACTTCCTGGGAACATGTTACACTGAGAGCAATTCCCAGAACCTGCAAGGGTAGTTGAGATCTCTGGAAAGGCACAGGTTTTGTTGATGTCTGAACTCAACTGTTTGAGCACTTTGCATCTTCAGAAGTAGCAGCTGATGGCACGTGCCAGGTGAAAGAGATCAGAAGGCTTTGGGACAGGATTTCACTCCTTGTTACACTTCCTTTTTCTGCCTGTTGCAGCTCAGATCCAGGATTGTCCCACCTCTGTGACTGCAGGGATGGACAACAGGAAGTGGCTCCTGTTGGCTCTGGCACTGCTCCCGGCCATCCCTTGCTCAGGTAACAATTCCATGTGCTGTTCTGCTCCTTCCTGGGGGATTGCAGTCTGCAGATGATCAGAAGTGCTCCAGCTGAGGGTCCTGATCTCCTGAGAAGGCCTGATTAGAACTGCAAAGGAGTCCGAGCTGCCTTGTCCCTCTGCTGTTGGGGAATCCAGCCCAGTCCAGCTGCAGTTTGTCTTCTTTGGTGGGGCTTGGGAAGCCCCCAGCCAAGGCAGCTCTGCTGTGTCCAGCCCTGCCCCAGCGCCAAGAGCCTTTCCCTGCCTGCCTGGGCAGTTTGCATTGGCACAGCTGCCCCGCTGCTGGTGGCACAGGGCTGCCAAGGGGCCAGGAAGGCCAGGAAGCTTCAGGATATGGCTCTGGACGTGTTTTTAAGCTTTGTAGATTTTCATTTTTCCCAAAATAATCCTCTCATGCAGAACTTGTACCAGCCTGGTTTCTCACTCTCTATTATTTTGGGCCTTCCAATGTCCTCAGTTCCCATTTTGCCTTAGAGAAAAGAAGATGAGAAGAAAGCCAGTGAGTGAATGCTCCAAATCAAAATAAATTTATTTTTTTATAAAAACAAAACACAAAGGTGTGAACCATTTTCATCAAACCATTAATTCTGCTTCTCTAAGTCTTTTCAAAACTGAAAATTTTCCCTAAAGGTCCTTGGACTTTTTCTTCCTGTCTCATTTTTTGGCATCTTCCTGTGATGATCTGTAGCGTCAAGGCCTCAAGAGACATTAACAGAAGGGAACAAAGTCACTAGTGAATATTTGCAACTTTTGATTGTTTCCCGTTCTCCTGGACAGGGAATAATGTTTGTCGCAGTCCTCTGTGTCCTTCACACCAGTGCATTTTCTGGTTGCTTTCAGCCTGATGTTCACTCAACTTTGGTTTCCACAGCAAATTTTGAGGTCACCTCTCCCCAGAATGTGGTGGGTGTTGTCGGCCAGGATACAATCCTTCCTTGCACCGTCTCTTCCACAAAGCCAGTGGACAACCTTGAAGTGCAGTGGAGGAAAATCACAGACCGGCATCCAGAAGACATCTACAGATACAGACAGTCTGGTGGTGAACCAATGCAGAAATACCATGGGCGGACATCAATGCCAGGAGATGGATTTGCCACTGGGAATGTGTCCCTGATGTTGGAGAATGTCCAGCCAGCAGATGAAGGAATATACAATTGCATGGTGATATCTGGGGACTGGAGTGCTGATACAGCCATCAAGCTCAGTATTGCAGGTTGGAGACTTCCTGGGCTGGTGGGCAAGGAGGGAAGCTCTTGCAGAGGGAAAAGAGCTCTCTGTAAAGTCACTGCCCCCCCGCTGATGCCCCCTTATATGACCCAACTCACAGCAGCCCCTGGGCCTCGTGGCACCTACCCTTTGATCCACGGGATACTTTATTTCTAAGTCACTGGGGGGTCTGTAAGGAGCCACCACTCAGGAGGCAGCTGCAGAACTGGTGATCTGACCAGCCTATGAGGTCGTGGTAGCCCTTGTAGTTTTAGGCAAGGAAGGAGTTTTAAAGCTGAATTTTCCAGGAGACACAGAGCCTGGGCTGCATTTTCAAAGGCAGCTGCATTGTGTGGTGAAATGGAGCAGGCAGGAACAGCTTGGTAAAGCTGCAAAGAGACTGGGTCTGAGTTGCTGTGCCAAGAGATGTTCTACAAGCTCCATGCCCAGCCCGAGCCCAGTTACGACCCATGTGGGACTGCTGAGCTGCAACAATCAGTGCTGGGGAGGTGTGAGCTCCCCTGAAAGACAGACAAGTGTTCAGCATCCTTGACTGTGGAACTGATAGGAATGGTTGCCCTCCCCCTGGAGCTTCTCAGCTGGGCTATGAAGGTGTTCTGGGCTGCCAGTTCCCCCCAGCTAGACAGTCAGCACTGTTTGTGTGCAGGTATTGATAATGTCAGGGGAAGTTGGTCAGCCTGAGGTCACTGAGCAAAAATAGTGTAGAATCGAGGAATCAAAGAATCACAGAATGGTTTGGGAAGGAACCTTAAATATCTTCTTTTTCCAAACTTTCCTCTATGGGCAGGGGCACCTTCCTCCAAACCAGGATGCTCCAAGCCCCATCCAACCTGACCTTGCACACTTTCAAAGATGGGAATGTTACAGCTTCTCTGGGTAACCTGTATCAGTGCCTTGTCTCTGAGTAAAGAATTTCTTCCGAATATGCAATCTAAATCCCCTCATGCAAAAGGGATTAGAGAAGCTTTTGGGACAGGAGACAGATACAGCTGCTGTAGCTTTGTCTCAGCCAAAGGAAATTTTGCATTTAAGGCAGATGGAGTGTGGGATCTCAAAAAGACTGTTGGAAAGGTTGGGTTAAGGACTGAGAGATACTGGCAGGAAACTGTGGAAAAAGCAACAGCTGTGAATCCAAGGTAGAGCTACTTCCATGGAAACACAATTCTCCCACTCACAAACTCTCTTGCCTTTAAGGTACTGGTGAAATGTTCCTTGAAATTCTGGGCCCCCAAGGTCAAGGACTCGAGCTTGGCTGCAGGTCACATGGATGGTTCCCCAAACCTACTGTCCGGTGGGTTACTGATGATGGGCAGGGTCTGTCTGCAGACACTGAAATATACCAGGACAGCAGGAAGTTCTTCAGTGTGTGGAGTCGAGTCACAGTTACTGGAGAGCAAGTGGGAAAAGTCACCTGTCAAACCCTGAATCCTCTGGTGCAGACAGAGAAGAAAACTACTGTGCGCCTCTCAGGTGAGTCCCATCATCCTAAGATACCTTTGCTGGAGGCTCATTGTCTCAGGAGCCTTGGAAGGCCCTTTCCAATGCCAAGGAAGATGACAGCTCTCCATTTCAGTCAGATGCTAGAGTGCCCTGGGGCACTGCATGCAGGACAGGTTGCAGTGATAAATGACCCGGATCCCTCTTGCCCCAGGTGCACATCCCTAGAGAAGGCAGGCCCTGCCCGCCCATACAGGACTGGGGACTATTTCTCCGTTCATCTCTACAGGAAAGATTTGGGTGGGTGCTCAGATCTGGGGGAAAGACTGAATATTGGCATTGATGACACTCAGATATTTTCTTTCCAAAGGTGCTGTTTTTCCACATATCTCTCCATGGTTCCCTGCCTTCTGGACACTAGTTATTTTATTCCTTCTTGTCTTGGCTGCTGGTGCTGTCAAGCTATTTCACGGTAAGGGCTCTTATTTCACAGGACCTCGTGTTTTCAGAAATGAGGCTGTGGGAGCTCAATCCCTGTGAGAAAGATCTCTTCAGAACCTGCTCTGGCAAAAAGTGTTCTTTGTGTGAGGGAGGCTCTGAACAGATGGGCTCAGGTGAAGTGGGTGAGGATTTTACACATCACTTCTGGGATTTTGTTTCACCCTTTGATTGCAAGGGATTATTTCTCAGCCCCTTTTGAGACTGGTCTGACAAGTAGGATGAAATACCAAGTGGAGTCTGGCTCTGGCCCACAGAAGTAGTAGATCTTCCTCACCCTAAGCTCTCCTGCAGGTAAAAGATTTCCGTGTTCTCATTTGTCATCCAGAGGCAGAAGGGGGATGCCTCCTCATGCAGGTGAGGGCTTGAGTGGATCATGGTGTCTCCAGGCAAGAGGAAGAAGGAGGATGGGGTTGGTGGACTATTCCTGGGGTGAATTAGAAAGGTTCCTTCCTCTGCCTCCATTGGCCTCATTGTTCCCCAAGTCTCCAGTGGAGCTTGTTCATCAGAGCTGGATCTTTTTTTCCAGAAGAGTCAGTGGTGCCTCCACTCTTGGAGAACCTGTGGCAGACTGTCCTGGCCAAGGGCCCAAACCAGCACTAGAAAACGATTGCTCATGATAAGGCAGGACTGACCCTTCCCTCACAGCTCTTCTGAGCTCACCCCACTCACATCCCCTGAGACCTGTGCCTGCAGCTTCATCTGGATCTGGAGAGGTCCCACGAGGGCTGACAAACACCCAGGAAAAGACCACCATGGGCAGAGAAGGGAAGGCTCATGAAGCCGTGGCAAGTGGGGCTGTGACAGACACTTCTGGGCATTGGCAGAGCCCACCTGACCAGGCTGTATTGAGAACTTTGGCAGACGTTCCTGGTGGCATTTGAACTGTTCCCATACCTGGTTCAGCCTGGTATAGCTCTCATGTGACTGTGGGTTTCCTCTCTGCAGCACCACTGGGACATCCAAACCTGACCTCTCTGGTTTTAGAAGGGTTCAGCACCCACCTGGATGAAGCCCTGAGCCATCAGTTTGGTCCTCAGGGCAGACCCTGCTCTCAACAGGAGACCCCACTGCACACCTCTCATGCTCCTTCCCACCCTGAGCAGCTCTGTCATGCGGGGACAGAGGCAAAACCAAAGTCCTTAAGCAAAGGCTGAAGAAATCAATTGGCTCTTTAAGAAATCTCCAGAGACCAGAGCAGAGCTGTCAGGAGGTTCTGGGAGGAGAAGGGCAGGAGCAGAACAATCCCTGTGTGAGGTGGCAGGAAAGTGAGGCCTGAAAAACCTCCTTATGAGAGACCAAGAGGTGCTGCAGAATCCTGGAATGTGAAGTGTCACTGCCAGTCGAGGTCTATCCCCAAAGCAGGATACCTGCAGAACCCCTTCCAGGACACAGCAGAATGCCTGGCCTTTGGAGTGGGATGAATTTGATGAGAGGAGGCTCTGTCTTTGGCAAGAGACTGCTGTAGCAGAGGGTGTTCCTCACATCTGTACAGGAAAGCTTCCAAAGGCACAGCCTAGCACTTCTGGGGTTCCTTTTCCTTTCTCATCACTAAAGGAGGAGTCTCATCCTCATATCAGTCTACCACAGATGAGCAGTGGGAGGTTCTGTGTGATCTCTCCTTTCCTGTGGGGAGCAGTGAACATTTTCACCTCAACCTCTCTTGCAGGCAGGAAGTACGGCTTGTCATGGAATTCCTGTAGGGTCAAAGAAGAGAAGCCTTTCCATGCAGGTGAGTGCCAGGACTTGCCCACACTATGTGGAAACAAAACCTTCCTAGCAAGGAGAAAATCCAGAGGCCTGTTTTGCATGAGATTTCAGTGCAATGAGTTCAAACAATCTCACCGTCCAGAAATTCCCACTTCCAAAGGCAAGTCCTTTGTTATATTTCCCACTCCCATGCAGATGTGCAGCACCCCAGGCTCCCACGTTGTGGAATACTGGGCTTTTCCCAGCATGAACCAGCACAGCCTGGACTCTGCTGGATCCCATCCTCCCCAGGTTCTAAGGCAGCTGTTTGTCTGTCTGTGCTCTTTCCAGCTGGGATGGGGGCAGGGGAATGTTCTTCCCTCAAGGCAGATGGGAGGTCTCCCTTTCAAGGTGGGTAAAGACAGTGTCCCATTGACACTTTCTATTTTCACTGAATTGACAAGAGAGTCAAATGTCACAGGACCACTGCAATCCATGCTGCAAAACGATGACCATCCACACTCAAAACAAATTAAAAGTCTTCAGGAAGCTTCCCAGAACCTGCAGGAGTCCACACAGTGTGACTTTTAGCTCCTCAGAGCAGACCTGGAGAAAAAAGGAGGTGAGCAGGCCATTCTCCAGCAAACCTTCACCTCTCTGAAGGCATAATCTGCCTCTGTGAGCTCCCCAAAGGGGATGGAGGACAGTTTTTACACAGCAAACCACCTGAACCACCTCCATGCTGAAGTGTTCTCTACAGGCAGTCAAGGTCACTCCTCCCTCACTTGTCTTTGAAGAGAGTGTGTGCTAGGAGTTCTCTCATTCTCTGGTCCTTGCTGAAGTTGCCCCCTTGAAGTCCTGTCACCGTCTGTCTCACCGTCCCCACTGCCCTTCTCCTACTCCCCCACCCTACTACCATGCTGGGGGAAGCCAGGCTGTGCCCACTCTGTGTGTCTGTCCCCATAAGGAGCCCAATACCATGCTGCCCTGCTCAGCTTGGGAGCATCTCAGTGGGCAGTGCAGGGGGTGGGGGCAGGTGAGGGCTCTGGCTGCAGCTGGCACTCTGCCCCATGTGCAGGACCTTCCTCTGGGTGGGCACAGGGTCCATGTCCATCCCAGAGGCCACTGAGCAACGCTGGGACCCCAGGAACATTCCTGAGACGGCAATGTGGCCCCAGGTGCAGGTAGGGGATGCACCACCACACCTTCCTCATGACATAGAGCATCTTCTCCCAGGGCCATAGGTGCTGTCTGCAGACATGGAGTGGGGTGATTCCTACCCTCTGTGCTGCCCAGCAGGCCTTGGTCAAGCCTTCAGGAAGGCTCTCAGGGACTGGGTTCTTTTTTAGGGCAGGGAGTTGGGCCTATCAGTGAGGGGAGCAGCAAGTTCTTTTCCAAGGTCACTGAACTAGAAAGGATTCCCCGAGGAAAGAGAACTCTCCTGTGCAGCAGCTCATTTAGTGACCAGGCAGGACACTGAAGGGAACCCAACTAAGGATGTCGTTTGGAGTAACAAACACCTGAGAATGGAACTCTCCTGGGAGATCAACCTTGTCTTCCTATTGAAGATAAATAAGGAGATGAAGTTCCATGAGCACAGAGACTTGTTTGTGTCTCTGAGCACAGGGGCTATGGAGAACAGCTTTCTCTGAAGGAGTTGGTGCTGGGAAGGAGAAAGAGTGAGTTGGGGCACAGACCCCAATGTGGGCCTTCTTAGAACCAGACTGTGTTCCTCTGCCTTGCTCAGGCAGGGCACTGTGTGTGTTGTAATTCCTCAGAGCTTCTTGTCCCCTGTCTGCTAAAGAACAGTGGGCAAAGTGAAAACCGTTTCCAGATGGAACCTGCAATATAACATGGAATTCTTGTGAGGTGAGGATTTGTAAGAGAAAACAAGGAAGATAAAAACACACCTGCAGGAAGGCCTTGCAGAGATGTTAAAGAAGAACCATTAAATTTGAGGTTTTCAGCATCCCCAGGGCAGATGGTGGTGCCCCTTCAAGGAGGGAATGTCCGTGTCTCAGGGATATCTGTCTTTCTTTCACAGGAAGGTCACTGAAGGCAAATACCAGAGAAGTCATGGAGTATACGCTGGAGAAGGATCTGCAGCCGCTCTTCCAACAAATTAAGTCTCTGGGGGAAGATTTCCGGAATGGGCAGGAGTCTCTAGAACGTCGTCTTCAGCTCCTTAGTACTGACCTAGAGAAGAAACAAGGTGAGCAGGGCCATTCTCCAGCAGGCCTTCTTCTCTCTGAAGGCAAAACTTTGTCTACAGGGAAACTGTTCTGTGAGCAAGACCTTCTGCCATCTTCCAGGTGGGTACATTGGGCAGACCTTTCTCAGGTGCAGATATTATGGCCCAGGCCAATGTAACACCTCAATTCGGAGATGGCAGTTGGACTTATTAAGGTAACTCTTGTTTCCCTCATCACTGAAAGGAGTGAAAGAACAGCATTTTCTTTGTCCTTTCTAAAAGGAAAGGCCCAGTGTTATTAGTGGGACAAGACACCATTTCAGGGAGGCAAAATCATTGTCCCAGTGACACCAGTCTTTTTCACAGGAAGGATGGTGGAGGACCTGCAATCCATGTGTCTGAAGGAGAGCCAGGAACGTTACAAAGAAACTCAAGGCCTTCAGCAAGCTTTGAAAAATGTGCAGGAGTCTGTACACTGTGACCTTCAACTCTTCAGAACAGACGTGGAAAATGAACTAGGTGAGCAGGGCCCTTGCCCAGCAGGCCTTCATCTCTCTGGAGGCAAAAGCTGTTCTGCAGGCAAACTGTCTTGTGATCTCATCCTGCACAGCTCCTCAAAGGGGATAGAGATAAAAAGCCCTTACAGAGGGAAAAGCTTTCGTGCTCCTGCCACTGAAACACTGCTATTTTAAAAGAATGTGGTGCTGTGAATTCTCACATTCCCTGGTGCTTGTTGAGGTTCTCTAACTGAGGTCCTGTCACCGTCTTTCTCACTGTCCCCACTGGCCTTCTCCTACTCCCCCACCCTGCTACCATGCTGGGGGAAGCCAGGCTGTGCCCACTCTGTGTGTCTGTCCCCATAAGGAGCCCAATACCATGCTGCCCTGCTCAGCTTGGGAGCATCTCAGTGGGCAGTGCAGGGGGTGGGGGCAGGTGAGGGCTCTGGCTGCAGCTGGCACTCTGCCCCATGTGCAGGACCTTCCTCTGGGTGGGCACAGGGTCCATGTCCATCCCAGAGGCCACTGAGCAACGCTGGGACCCCAGGAACATTCCTGAGACGGCAATGTGGCCCCAGGTGCAGGTAGGGGATGCACCACCACACCTTCCTCATGACATAGAGCATCTTCTCCCAGGGCCATAGGTGCTGTCTGCAGACATGGAGTGGGGTGATTCCTACCCTCTGTGCTGCCCAGCAGGCCTTGGTCAAGCCTTCAGGAAGGCTCTCAGGGACTGGGTTCTTTTTTAGGGCAGGGAGTTGGGCCTATCAGTGAGGGGAGCAGCAAGTTCTTTTCCAAGGTCACTGAACTAGAAAGGATTCCCCGAGGAAAGAGAACTCTCCTGTGCAGCAGCTCATTTAGTGACCAGGCAGGACACTGAAGGGAACCCAACTAAGGATGTCGTTTGGAGTAACAAACACCTGAGAATGGAACTCTCCTGGGAGATCAACCTTGTCTTCCTATTGAAGATAAATAAGGAGATGAAGTTCCATGAGCACAGAGACTTGTTTGTGTCTCTGAGCACAGGGGCTATGGAGAACAGCTTTCTCTGAAGGAGTTGGTGCTGGGAAGGAGAAAGAGTGAGTTGGGGCACAGACCCCAATGTGGGCCTTCTTAGAACCAGACTGTGTTCCTCTGCCTTGCTCAGGCAGGGCACTGTGTGTGTTGTAATTCCTCAGAGCTTCTTGTCCCCTGTCTGCTAAAGAACAGTGGGCAAAGTGAAAACCGTTTCCAGATGGAACCTGCAATATAACATGGAATTCTTGTGAGGTGAGGATTTGTAAGAGAAAACAAGGAAGATAAAAACACACCTGCAGGAAGGCCTTGCAGAGATGTTAAAGAAGAACCATTAAATTTGAGGTTTTCAGCATCCCCAGGGCAGATGGTGGTGCCCCTTCAAGGAGGGAATGTCCGTGTCTCAGGGATATCTGTCTTTCTTTCACAGGAAGGTCACTGAAGGCAAATACCAGAGAAGTCATGGAGTATACGCTGGAGAAGGATCTGCAGCCGCTCTTCCAACAAATTAAGTCTCTGGGGGAAGATTTCCGGAATGGGCAGGAGTCTCTAGAACGTCGTCTTCAGCTCCTTAGTACTGACCTAGAGAAGAAACAAGGTGAGCAGGGCCATTCTCCAGCAGGCCTTCTTCTCTCTGAAGGCAAAACTTTGTCTACAGGGAAACTGTTCTGTGAGCAAGACCTTCTGCCATCTTCCAGGTGGGTACATTGGGCAGACCTTTCTCAGGTGCAGATATTATGGCCCAGGCCAATGTAACACCTCAATTCGGAGATGGCAGTTGGACTTATTAAGGTAACTCTTGTTTCCCTCATCACTGAAAGGAGTGAAAGAACAGCATTTTCTTTGTCCTTTCTAAAAGGAAAGGCCCAGTGTTATTAGTGGGACAAGACACCATTTCAGGGAGGCAAAATCATTGTCCCAGTGACACCAGTCTTTTTCACAGGAAGGATGGTGGAGGACCTGCAATCCATGTGTCTGAAGGAGAGCCAGGAACGTTACAAAGAAACTCAAGGCCTTCAGCAAGCTTTGAAAAATGTGCAGGAGTCTGTACACTGTGACCTTCAACTCTTCAGAACAGACGTGGAAAATGAACTAGGTGAGCAGGGCCCTTGCCCAGCAGGCCTTCATCTCTCTGGAGGCAAAAGCTGTTCTGCAGGCAAACTGTCTTGTGATCTCATCCTGCACAGCTCCTCAAAGGGGATAGAGATAAAAAGCCCTTACAGAGGGAAAAGCTTTCGTGCTCCTGCCACTGAAACACTGCTATTTTAAAAGAATGTGGTGCTGTGAATTCTCACATTCCCTGGTGCTTGTTGAGGTTCCCTCACTGAGGTCCTGTCACCGTCTTTCTCACCGTCCCCACTGGCCTTCTCCTACTCCCTCACCCTGCTACCATGCTGGGGGAAGCCAGGCTGTGCCCACTCTGTGTGTCTGTGCCCATAAGGAGCCCCACCCCATGCTGCCCTGCTCAGTGGGCAGTGCAGGGGGTGGGGGCAGGTGAGGGCTCTGGCTGCAGCTGGCACTCTCTGCCCCATGTGCAGGACCTTCCTCTGGGTGGGCACAGGGTCTATGTCCATCCCAGAGGCCACTGAGCAATGCTGGGACCCCAGGAACATTCCTGAGACGGCAATGTGGCCCCAGGTGCAGGTAGGGGATGCACCACCACACCTTCCTCATGACATAGATTGTTGTTGCCTAAGGCCCACAGATGCCTAAAGTTTTGTCAGGAGAAGGTTAGGTTGGATGTTAGTAAAAAGTTCTTCCCTTACATTGTGATTGGGTGCTGGAACAGGCTCCCCATAGAAGCGGTCAGAGCACCAAGCCTGACAGAGTTCAAGAATTGTTTGGACAATACTCTTGGACACATGATGTGTCTCTTGGGGATGGTGCTCTGTAGGGACAGGAGTTGGATTCTATCGTCCTTGTGGGTCCCTTCCAAGTAAAGAGATTCTGTGAAATGCTGTCTGGAAAGACGGAGTGAGGTGATTCCTGCAGTCTGTGGTGACCAGCAAGCCTTTGTCAAAACTTCAGGAAGGCTCTGAGGGTCTGTGAGAGCTTCAAGAAGGGCTGCTTTGGCAGAGACTTTAAATCAGACCTTTCGGGCATTGTTGCTGCACATTCCTGGTATTCCCTCCAAGAACACAGTGACGGTGTCCCAGTCACACTGTTCTTTCTTCACAGGAAGGATAGAGGAGACAAATAAAAAGGCTGTGGAATCCATGTGTAAGAATGGCCATCAAGAAGTCTTGCAGAAAATTCAAGCTCTGCACGAAGCTTTCCAGAACAGACAGGAGTTCATACAGCAAGACCTTCAGCTCCTTAGAATACACCTGGAAAACAAACGAGGTGAGCAGGGCCATTCACCATCAGACCTTCCTGTCTCTGGAGGCAAAGGCTGCTCTAAAGGCAAAATATGCTGTGAGCTTGTCCTGCGCAGCTGCTTAAAGGGGATGGAGAGGGACAGACATTTCTTGGTGAGTAGAGCTCGAGTTCCACCCCATACAACACTCAGTGAGCCTGAAAATTGCCTGCAGGGGTACCTGGTACAGGAAAGTTGCCTCTGGTTCCTGAGAGCCCGTTCTCTGTGAAAGCCCATCTCCCTTTCAGTCCATGATCTGGCCCTTCCTCTGGCCTCTCCTTCTCATCTCAAAAGGGAGGAGAGGTCGAGCTCATCTCACAGCAGCTTTTAGGCCTCCTTGGACATCAGAGGGAGCAAATTGGAGCCACTTGCCCCATGTCTGGGAAACAAAAGTATGACACCCCTTGATTTACAGTTTTCTCTTGAAGACTGATTGAATGAGAAGAGAACTGGTTAAGATAACAGTAGGTGTTTTTGGCAGGGGAGTAGAGGAGTGTGAGCATGGAATCAGTGTCACCTAGGGCAGAGGTTGGTAAACTTTGTTTGATTCCCCCAGCAAGCCCTGAGAAATCCACTCATTGGATGTTTTTTTTTCTCTTCCCACAGACCTTTCAAAACTATGTTCCTACAAAGGTAAGCATAGGGGAGATGATGGAGGTGAGTCCTCAAAGCCTGAAGGCAGTACTGGAAAATACATCCAATCTCCTCAGAGAGCTGTTTAGAGAACACATTGAAATCAAGGGTGGTTTAATGACTTTTTCCCTGCCCTGTGCTGCCAAAAGCCCTGCCTGTGCTTGTCAGGATCATCTCAGCTGTGAGGAGCAGGGACAGCTAGCTTGCATTGCCCACTGCAGCCCCCACCTCCCACTCCTGCTTTGGGCTCTGGAGCCTTTAATCAAAAGGGTCTGTGCTGGTTTAAAGGTAAACCAGCAGGAGAAACCAACACAACACAAAAGAGATTATAAATCAGAGTTACAAGTTAGTAACAATATTACAATAATGCAGTGGCACAAAGACAAATTGGTTTTAACCCACAAAACTCAGAAGTATAACCCAGCACCCTGGGGCACAAACACAATGGGGTTTGTTAGACCCTGTGCTGAGACCCACGTGGTTCCCCAAGGTATAAGGAGGTGGAGAACCTGTTGGTGCAGATGATGGTTGCAGTCTGGTCGAGCATGGTGGGGTCTCCTCCTATTGAGGTCCTCCTCTGAATCTGATGAAATGGTCCCAGAAGTCCCCAAACCCCAAGATTGTATACCCTCTGTTTGAGGTGGGAACACCCAGTACCTCCCCCAGGACAGGGAGTTCCACAATGGGTGATCTGACTCTGTGAGTCAGGGGGTATTTTTTGAATTGTTGATGGCCCATTAGCAGACACGTCCCCTCAGGTGGGTTTGGAGGTGCTAACAACTTCCTAGAGGGGATTTATCACAGCTCTTATCTCACAGGTTTCTTTAACACCAGCTTATATCCTGAGGGATTGGATGTGCCCTGGGCTGTTGTTGCAAATGGCCCATTGTTAACAGTTCATGAGAAAATGACATAGAGGGTTTTAGAATACACGGCTTTGGTCACACCCACACAGTGATAAAGTGTCATGACTTGCTGAACTAGGACAGGGTCTGGAGCTGATTCGGCTCCACTGCAGAAGCAGCTCCTTCTGCTTTAAATCTGAGCTGAGCTGGAGGAGCTCAATTCATGACATTGCACCTTGGTCGAGTCCTGCCAGGGGTTCATCCTGTTCACTACTGAGCATGGAAAGCTTAGGAAAGAAACATTTCATTATTCTTCTGGCAGTACAGATCACTCTTCCACCTTAATCCATGTGGCAGCAAGATCCCAGATTGGTGCTGTCCTGTTATTGAGAAACTGCTTAAAGCTTGAAAATCACCTTCAGACTTTGCCAAGGAGTTAATCAAGACAGCCAAACCTAATTGCAGCTGCTGTCAACTCCTGCTCCTTTTCCTCAGGCCACCCCATAGCAATGTAGAGATGGAATGAGAGAGTGGTTATCCCCACAGACTCCTCCTTGGTGCTGCCTGCTGGAGTCCCAGGAGCACTGTCTGAGTGCCTGGCTCTTGAGGCATGCAGGCTGCCACTCTCTGCATCAGCAGCCCAAGGGAGGGACATGGTGGGAGGAGAGGAGAGAAGCTCAAGGTGCCCTGAGGTTGCCGAGGGCACCTGAGCATGGAGAGGGGGAAGGACAAATGAGAGGGGGATGAGGGCATAAAAAAGAAAGGCTCAGGAAAGCAGATCTTGTGTTTTCTGCTCCTCATGGCCTAACTTGACCATTGCAGGGGATGTCACCCTGGACGCTGCCACGGCTCATC
Organism: Pithys albifrons albifrons; assembly: GCF_047495875.1. Taxonomy (NCBI): domain Eukaryota; kingdom Metazoa; phylum Chordata; class Aves; order Passeriformes; family Thamnophilidae; genus Pithys; species Pithys albifrons. The sequence continues at coordinate 2,012,521 of NC_092487.1, forward strand.
CCAGACTGGAAATCTCTGTGGATGGGAAGAGAGTGGAAGATACCGGTGTCACCAGTATCACCTTGCCCAGCTATGAGAAAAGATTTGATTCCCATCTGTTTGTGTTGGCAAAGGAAGGATACAGTCACGGCAGACACTACTGGGAAGTAGCTGTTGGGAGAAGAAGCAGCTGGGCCTTGGGTATTGCCCGGGAATCTGTGACTGTCAAAGGGGGATTGACTCTGTCCCCTAAGAATGGCTTCTGGGTCATAGGGTTGACAGATGGGCGAGACTATTGGGCCTACACAGATCCTTGGACCCCTGTGAGTGTGAGTGGGGAGTTGTGTTACATTGGGATCTTCCTGGACATCCCAGCCAAGAGGATGACTTTTTACAATACCTGTAATGAATCAGTTTTGTACACTTTTAGCATTGGTGATGGCAGCAGTCAGGAAGGGAAATTCATTCCCTTCTTCTCCACAGGCACTGCTACTACAGAGCCTGACCCTGAGCCTCTGATAATACTGCCCAGCTCCTCCTCCTCTCACCTACTCCTCCCCAGCCAATCCTGATTTCTAAGGCTTGTCAGGATTTGGCAGCTGGCATGGCTGCTGTGCCTCACTGATGTATCTGTATTTCCTGGCTCTTTAGGCCTGGCACTGCCAAAGGGGAATGCAGAGTTCCAAGTGTTGGGGGAAATTTGAACAGCTCAGCCCACGGCATGCTGTTAGAGGCCTGTATGCCCAGCCCAGCCTATGCAGAGAATAGCAAAGCCACATGTCCTTGAGCTAGTTCCAAAAGTAAACAAACTTGCAGTAAACATCAGCAGCGGACGAGTAGCAAAATGTGAGAGACCACAGAAACAGGCAGGGGCCAATTGGGTCGTGTTGTGAGGCGTGTGGACACCAGCTATTAGTCAATTGTATAGTGTATGGCCAAACTTCATGAATGAAGATTTGGGAAGGGCTGTCCCCACGTGGGTGTGCCCTTCCAGCCTGCGCAGTGGATTTTTTCGGTGAGGCTCAGCGTGCGCAGAACTGGCCCCACCGTTTAAGTCCCAAGGTCCACCTGCCACAGCCAAGCGAGCTTGGACGGTGACAGTGAAGTTCTCAGGACTGTCTACAGCACCTAGTACTAACCGGGGCTGACCCCTGCTGAGCATCCGAGATCTGACGGGATTGGATGGCAGGGAGGCATTGAACTGCCCGGTACGATCTCCACTGAGACTCGAACTCACCACCTTGTGATCAGAGTCCAGAGTGCTCACCATTACACCATGGGACCGCCCATTAGCCAGTTAAATGCCACTTAAAGACAGTTAAATGCCTCACTGACATCCGATCCTGTCAGATCGCGGAAGCTCAGCAGGGTCAACCCCAGATTAGTACTTGGATGGGAGACCTCCTGGGAAATGCCTGGTGCTGTAGGTTCTAGTCCTGAGGACTTCACTGTCACTGTCCAAGCTCGCTCGGCCGTGGCAGATGGACCTCAGGACTTAAACGGTGGGGCCAGTTCTGCGCACGCTGAGCCTCACCTAAAATCCACTGCGCAGGCTGGAAGGGCACACCCACATGTGCCCTTCCCAAATCTTTGTTCGCGAAGCTGAGACACACACACACACACACACACACACACACACACACAGCCAATAGTGCGCTCGTACTATTCATGTGCTTTTAGAAGTATGAGAGATAAGTAAGTGTGTAATAAACAATAAACTGGAGCATTGATCATACCTCCATGAGGACTCATCTTTGACTCCGGCGCCGTACCCTTGGTAGCTCCTTACCTTATCCAAGCACACTGCGAAGCCGAGCTCACTTCCTTGCTTCATCTGCCCAGTACAAACCCCATCCTTGCTGAGACTCTTGTCCATGACATCAGCAGGAGACTTGTGTGGTCAGAGGGGCCCCAAATCAGCGAGACAGTCCTTGGTGAAAGGGTCTTGCTGTCTCTAAGCAGAGGTCCTGCGAGGGCAGAACTCTGGTGTCCCAGCAGTACCTAAAGCCCTCCTGCCCACCAGCAAGAGCTGAGTGTCTGTAGGGCCAGCTCCCCGTGCCCATGAGCCCTCCTCCCTCCCCTGATGCTCCTCCTCATCCTCCCCGCTTCAGGGCCTTGAGGGCACTGCCACCATCCAGCACTGCTGGGCACCTCTGCCAGGGCTGCTCATGCTGCCCAGCCGAGCAGCAGCAGTGGGGCACTCAGTATGACTGCCCTTTACTCCCTTCCTTCCTGCCACAGGCCTTTGGGCCTTTGGGAAATACACCTGCTGGGAGGACAGATGTTGTCCTTGTGGCCATTGAGGCCATCAGATTCTTCAAGAGCGATGACAAGTGAGTGGCAAGGAATATTCTGAAGGTGGCCATGAGATTCCTTGATCAGTGGCAGACAGACATAAGTGGCCTGTGACTGGATTGCCATGCACTTCAGCCCTTCCTTCATCTCTCCCTCCCAAACCACGTGCCTTGTGCACCTGCAGCAACCTTGGGGCATCAGAGAGGAGGTGGTCACAGCTTCCCAGTGGAATTGGCTTTCTGTGTCCTTTGGCCTTGATTTGACTAAATAACAGGGGAAACAAGAGTCAGCAAGGCAGAGCAAATTTTCTAGCAAGCTTATCAAATCACCCTGAGATGTGCTGGAAAAGTGGCAGGACAGGAGCAGTCAGGATTACTGCAGGGCATCAGGAATAACTTCTTGCTACAAGTGCTGGAGGGACCAGTCAGTATGTGGACCAGCTCTTCCCCTCCCAGGGAAAATGTGGCTTTGGGACATGGGAGTCAAGAGTAGGTGTTACGGGTTCACCTAGGTGAGCCTAAATTTGGGGTTCAGAGTAGGCCTGAAGCTGTCAGCTGACTTGAGCTGGGCTGAGCTAACAGCTGAATTCTTCTAGCCAGTAGTTTTGTATTCCACACCACATTACGACATCATGTCCAGGGAAGTAGGAACCAGTGTGGGAGTGGTTAAGGCAGTCGCTTTTTAGCCTTCCTCTTGAGAGACACATGATGCTGCCCCGGGGGCGATGGAGAGGGCCAGGCCCACCACTGGCTCACCAGGTATCTCAGGAAAGTAAAATGTGTTATTCTGGTTCTCTCTTTTCTGCTTGGGTTTGTCTCCCTGGGGAATAAGTTTTTTTGAAGTAATGTGTAGTTAAGATAGTAGAGTTTGTGTGTTCGTTGAGAAGGGGGGAATTGTTTAGTGTTGTTGCAGGCTTGTGTGAGTGTATATTTGTAGTCTCCTCTAATTGTCTCTTTCTTTCTGTAAAAATATATGTAGTTTTAGTATAAACGTGGTTTGAAGTTTTTTTTTCTTCCCCTCTCTTTTCCTCCCTTTCTTTGGTGTTGGGAGGGAGGCTCTAACTCTGTACTTGGAGGGTTGGCAGTTTGCCAGCTCAAACCAAGACAGTAGGTTTGGCTGTGGGCCCACAAAGCAGCAGGGTTCAAGGTCCTGAAAGGAAGGGAAGGGAGCAGAGCAGCAGCAAACAGATTCTGGCCTTGAGGAGAACACTCAGCTTCCGCAGCAAAGTGGCAGCTGGGATGCTCCGGGAAGTGGCTGAGAGTGGCAAAGGATGTCAGGACGCAGATATACAAGGAGCTGTCTGAGTGCAGAAGGATGAAGCTCACAACTGCTCTGGCTTTTTTACTTACAGATGAATTCAGCCAGGACAAAAAGAGCATGGAAAGCTGCATAGCTGGTTTGTTCCTTGGAAAATCAGAAAAGGAGGTGTCCCAGCAGCTTTCCTAGAATTGACAGTTGGATCTCTCCAGGGCAGACAGGTCCAGAAGTGTGTCTTTAAATACTGAGACCGGGTTGGATAAGAGAGGCATGAGCAGAAGGGCTGAAGACAGAAAGTTGGTGCCAAAGTCTTCCAACCAAGATCGTGCTCAGGGCTGGATTTCTGGTGAGTCCAGGCTTTGCAGAGCCCTGCATGCCTGTCTCTCAGAGCAGCCAGATGGGCAGCAGCCCTGGCATGGAGAGAGGTAGAGATGAGTGTTGGGAAATGCTGAAATGTAGCCCCAAGAACCTGACCAACTGCACATTAATGCATTTTTCTATGTATGGTTCTTCCTCCCCCCACAGTTCAATGCCTCCCACGCTCGTTCCCCCTTCCCATGTGTCCCCCCCCTGTGGCTTTTCCTGGCAACCCACGGCACCACGGGGGCCCCAAGACAAGCCCCCCAGAACAGACCTGTTCCACCTGGCATGATCCCCTGCCATGGAGCTGCCCACCTCCAGCTGCTGCATTGGCCAAGGGCTGCTGCCTCCCCTCGCCCAGTGACACCACTGTGGACCCCCTCACCACCTCTGGGGAGCACCACAGTGCCTGCATGGGTAGCACAGGTGCTGACGGGGATGGTGGCACGGGCAGTGGTGCGTGCCGCCGCAGTACCCAGACCCGTTGGCAGATCCAAGCTGCGACAGCCCTTCCCAGAGCCCCAGCACGATCAGCAGCGCGATGGAAGTGCGCCCGTCTCTTCCGCCCGTCCAGCCCCGATCCCTAAGCTGCTATGGGTCAGTTACAGGTGTTCCCTCATTTGCTACTCGGGTTGTCAATTACTGCGTTTGCTCTGCCCCTGGAACTATCGTGGCCGAGTTCTTGAGCCTACCCCTCAGATGTCCTCTCATTGGATATTATTGGTTACCAATGCCCCTTTTACCCAATCCCACCTTGGCCCTCATTGTACACGAAAGCCCACTGGTGGCCCTCCCCAGGGCCAGTACAGGCCTCTCGGACACAGACCAACCACAGAACTCCTCCATCTGACCTGGAACTCTGTTCAGATCACTTCAGTCCACTCAGGACCCCTTCCTGAGACCTCCGGTGCACCCCCTTGCAGAAATACCCCTGAACTGGGGGCCCAGCATACCTCCACACTTGTTGGTTATGCTCCAGAGCCTTCTCTGGCTTGTCTGGCCTTCTTAGGACTCCGCTAGTTCACCCAGGACCCATTCTGAGGCATTCATTATGACTTAGGCTCTCTCTGTGTCTTCCAGCCCCTCCAGCCCCCCTCCCGCTGCTCTCTAACCCTGTAGCACAGAGGCTGGGAGTGTCCAAGCCTGCGCCCAGGCTGGCCTTGCAGGCACAAGGTAGCTGCAGGGACAGGGAGATGGTCTGGCTAGAGGGTACCCTGTCCTTGGCTCCAGAGTGGAACAGTCAACCAGGAAAAGGAGCAGCATCCTATTCCTCCCCCCAGCCCCCTCAGAGCAGGTTAAGTCCAGCAGCCTCTTGGAAGAGAGAAGCTGCTAGGGAGCCCCAGGAACAGACATCTGCTCCAGCAGCAGTGGCACAGACCCACTCCTGAGCCAGACTCATGCCCCCCATCAAGGCTTCATCAGGCTTGGAGCAAATCCTTGGGGTCTGAGCTGCCAGGCAAGAGATGGAATGATCACAGCCTGTCTCCAATTCAAAGGGCTCAAAGACTGTGATCAAAAGAAAACAGAGCCAAGACGAACCCCTGTGTCTTCAGAGACCCCCTGGTTCCTCTTCCAACCCACACTCCCCACTCACTCAGATGCAGCCACTCATCTTTCTCCTCCATCAGGTGCCATGCAACCAGCCCTAGACACAGAGTTCTGTCAGCCCCTGCTCCCCAGTGTGCTCCCAGCAGCACAGCCCCCCTACCCAACTCCCTCAGCAGCCCAGGGGTGTCACTGAGCTAAGCAACCACCAAGTCCACCATCAGGACTGGGCAGTGGTGGCAGAGGGAGGCTGAGACCCTGCCCAGGGTGGTTCCAGGCCTGGAAGGCACAGGGGCCAGGCTGCCCAAAGAGGGACCCCAGGGGCTAAGAATCACCAATGAACCTAACAGCCACATCTCGCATGGGGGCCTGAGGGTCCTTCAGTATGGCAAACTCTGAAGTAAGTAGTTTTGAACTCTGCTCCTGTCCTTTGCAAGCTGTAGAGAGTTGTACTTGCCTTCTCACTGTCCTCACCTCCAAGTCTCTGCATCCCCCGGCTCTGTCCCTTTGTTTCTTCATTTCTTGCCATGTCCTTGTGTCCCCACATCCCATTCCCATGGCCTCGTGTCCGTGTGTCCCCTCATTCCATCACAGAATTCAAAAATACACTGATGTGGAATGGTCCCACAAGGATAATTAAGTTCAGTTCCTGGATCTGCACAGAATCATCCCCAAAAGTCACACCACGTGCCTGAGTGTATTGTCCAAATGCTCCTTGAGTTCTGCCAGCCTTGGTGCTGTGACCACTGCTCTGGGGAGCCTGTTCAATTCCCAGCCACCCTCTGGGGGAAGAGCCTTTTTCTAATATCCATCCTAAAGCTCCCTTGACACAACTCCAGGCCATTCCCTGGGTCCTGTCCCTGGTCCCCATAGAGCAGATATCAGTCCCTGTCTCTCCTCTGCCCTTCCCAGGGAAGTTGTAACTGCAATGAGTCTCCCCTCAGTCTCCTCTTCTAGAGCTGAAGACACCAAGTGCCCTCAACCACTCCTCATGCAGCGTCCCCTCAAGGCCCTTCCCCATATTTGTTGCCCTTTAAGAACTTAATATCTTTCTTATATTGTAGTGTCCAAAACTGTCCCCAGTATTGAAGGTGAGGTGTCCTAGTTCAGCAGGTGGGACCAGTTATCACTGTGTGGGGGTGATCAAAGCTGTGAATTCTACCCCCTCTATTCATTCCCCAAGAACAATGGACCATTAGCAGCAGCTCCCCAGGGAGTCATTGGCACCTTCACACCCAGCCTGAGGGGGCGTGGCTGCTCATGGGCCATCAAGAGTTTGACAATACCCCCTGGCTCCCAGAGTTAATCACCCATTGTGTGAGTCCCCGCCCTGGGGGAGGGACTGGGTGCTCCCTGAGGGTACATAAGTGGTGGGTAAGAAGACCTCGGGTACCACTCGTCTGATCCAGAGGAGCAGCAGGACCTTGACAAGAGGAGACCACCACTCTCAACCAGACTACAGCCATCACCTGCACCAACAGGTTCTTCTCCTCCTTTTGCTTTGGACTCGAGGAACCATGCAGGTCTCAGCACAAGGGCTAACAAACTCCTTTGGGTTTGTGCCCCAGGACACTGGGTTATACTGCTGGGTTTTGTGAGTTGAAAGCAATTTCTTTTTGTGTCAATGTATTTATTGTAATATCTTTCATTAAATTGTAACTCTGACTTATAATCTCTCTTGTGGTGGGTCCATTTCTCCTGCTGGTTTACCTTTAGACCAGCACACGAGGCCACTCCAGTGTACAGCAGAGTAGGTCAATCCCCTCCCTCTCCTGGCTGGCAATGCTTTGCCTGATGCCCCCCTAGACACAGTTTGCCCTACTGACTGCCAGGGCACTGCTGACTGGTGGCCAACTGGCCACCAACCAAGACTCTCAGGTCCCTCTTCTAGCACTACTTTCCAGCCTCTCATTCCCAGTCCTTCCGTACATCTGGGGTTGCCCTATCCCAGGTCAAGAATGTTGCACTTTCCCTTGTTGAGCTTCATATGGTCGGTGATTGTCTGGTTCTCTGATCTGTCCTGGTCTCTCTGTAGGACCTCCCTCCCTTGGAGGGCCTCAACAGCTCCTGCCAGTTTTGAGTCATCTGCAAACTTGCTCAGTGTCGCTTCCAGTGCTGCATCCGAGTCATTGATGAGGATATTGAAGAGCACAGGGCATAAGATTGGGGCCCTGTGGAATGCCACTTGTGACAGGTGTGTGACCTTGTCATAGAAGGAAATCAGGTTTGATAAGCAGTACTTTTCTCTCCCAAAGCTGTGCTCTGGCTGTGACCAATGACTGCATTGCCTTTCAGGTGTTTTTCAACCCCTCCCAGAATAATCTTCTCCATAAGTTTTCCAGGCATTAAAGTGAGACTGACAGGCCTGGAGTTTCTGGGGTCCTCTTTCTTGCCTCTCTTGAAAATAGTATTTGCTGGCTCCCAGTCAGCTGGAACCTCTGCAGATTCCAAAAACCACTCAAAAATTATTGAGAGAGCTTTTGCAGTGACATCAGTAGCTCTTTGAGGAATCTGGGATGAATCCCGTCAGGCCCCAGAGATTTGTGGGGATCTAGCTAGAGCAGCAGATCCCACAAAAGTTTGGGGTTGATTGGGAGTTGATCATTCTGACAGTCATGGTCCTCCAGCTCAGGGCACTAAGAACCCCTTGGTCCCTCATCCATGTTGGAAACAGAGGCAAAGAAAGTGTTAAACACCTCTTCGTTGTCTCTGTCCCTATTTGGAAGGTGACCTACCTCATCCTGGCAGATGATTACTTTTATACTACTTATTGCCATCAATGTATTTGAAAAACCTGGGTTTTTTGTTCCTCACACTACTGGCAGCTTCAGCTTCTGTTGAGCTTTGGCCACGTAAGTTTTCTCCCTACATTGATGAGCAGCATCTTTGTATTCTTCCCATTTCACTTTACCTGGGATCATCACTGGGATCACACCTTCCATTTTTGCCTTATTTTCAAGAGAAGATCCCTGCTCAGCCAAAACAGAGTTCTCCCTCACCTTCTTGACATCCAACACTTGAGAATTGCTACTCCTGTGTCCTTAGGAGGTGATTTGAAAAGATGGACCCTGACACCTGTAAAAAAATTTTCTCAGGGTACCTTTCTTCCTAATACTCTGAGCAGCCTGAAGTCTGCTCTCCTCATGGCCAGAGCTGAGGTTTTGCTGGGGTTTTTCCTTCTGTCAACATAGATTTTAAACTCAATTGCCTTCTGGCCACTGTGGCCAAGACAGCATTTAATCTTCCCTTTGCTTGCAGATATTCCCTCTGTTTTACAAGCAGCAGATAAAGGAGGTCATCTTTTCAAGTGGGCTCCCTTGAGACCTGGTCCATAAAATTGTCATCCAGTTTTATTGAAGTCGTCTGGCCTGGGCTGTACAAGTTGTGTGATGCTCAGAGTTAATTTCTGGCCGTCAAAATTCCCCATGGGGAGAAAGGAAATTGACTCAGAAGTGTCCCTTAGTTCCTCAGAGAATAATTTGTGAGCATCTTCATCCTGGCAACGACATCTGTACAAAGGCTTTGGGGATTTAGGGAAATATAAGAACTGATGTGCTCCAGTCTGTTTTTCAATTTTGTACTTGAGGAGTTTCAGAAAGAAAGCTTTTTCTGCTTGGCCTGTTGCTCCCACAGCCTGAAAAAATTCACCACTTATAAGTGCTAGTTCTTGATTTAAAACTAAAAATGTAGCTCCAGTGTCAATTAGAAAATCTAATTATTTTTCACTTTCCCCTAACTTGACTTTAACCAGCGGATCTGCTAGGGATCGACCTGCCAGTGTGCTTCATTCTGCATTTTGATGAGTGATGGCAGCTCCTTCTGAATTTCTATTTGCCAGTTTAGGACAGTCTTGCTTCCAATGACCTATTTGTAGGCAATAGGAACACTGGTTTAGTCCTACTGTTCTTTAGGGTAAGCCTCCTCTTCTTCGTGTTGCCTGGCCTTGTTCATGACCTCTAATATTTTGTCCTAGGGAATTTGAATTTTGTGTTACAACAGCCACCACAACCCTTGTCAGTCTCTTACCTTCCTTTCCCCCCCTGTTGTTATATACTCTCTAGGCTTCTCCCATCAGTGCTTCTAAATCTCTATTATCAGGTTCTTTGATTTTCTGCAGTCTTTTTCTAATATCAGGGTTATTTTGTCCCATTAACAAACCTGTTGCTTACCTGCATCTGAAGAGGGGTCTAGAGTAGTATATTTTCTCATAGTTGCTCTAAGCCTATCCAAGAATGCAGTTGGAGTCTCATCTCACCCTTGCCTCACATCATATAGGGCGGCCCAGTTCACCGCCTTGGGTATGGCATTTTCTAATCCCAATTGTACCAACAATCTGTATCTAACTAGTAATCTACACTGATTTGGGTTATTTGGATCCCAGTTAGGATTTGACAATGGGAAATGTTCATCAATCGTACATTGTAAGGTACTAGTGGCAATCTGCCCCCGCACCTGACTTCTTGCTGTTTTTATCACAAGCTCTTTTTCTGTTCCTGTTAGTTCTGATAGCATTAAATCCACATCACTCCAGTCAATATCTTCATTTTTCACAATTAATTCAGACCTTTTGGCCACTTTTCTTGGATCTTCTCTAAATTTTTAGCTTCTTCCCTTCAGCTATTTAGGTCATTTGATGGAAAAGGTATTTTTATGTATGTTGGGTCACCTCTGGGTGCTACCACTTTCTGCAGAGGAGCAATCACATTGCTGTTGGCTTTAGTTTTAGCTTTACTCTTAGTTTTATGCTTTATAGTTGGACCACGAGTGTGGTATGTTCTACTCACTCCCTCTTCTGGGTCTTCTGAGCTTTCTGCTATGGTTTCAGAGTCTGTACCCTCCTCCTCAGATCTAATTGGGCTTCTGCCATCTAGTCTGGACCTTTGCAGGCTTTCAGGTCTCTGCTTAGCTAGCTCTGGTCTTCTCCCTAATACACTTGATTATAGCTCCTGGGAATCTATGATATTGTCTTCCTCACTGTCTTTCTTTCCTAACTTGAGACATTGCTTCCCCATGCTGCAAGTATCAGAACAATGCTTTCTTTGTTCATGGTTTTTCTGATTTTTTTCAATACTAAGACAAAAGAATCTTGGGATGGGATACTTATTCCACAGTTTTTCTGCCATTCAGGTTTGTTTCTTAAGGTGAAATACATATCTGTGTACATAACCTCATTTCATTTCTGTTCTCTACAGAGAAACAGCATCAGCTGTAATAGTGTTATAGTTGAGTCCCTTTTTGTAGCCATTTCTCACCATCATCTGATGTATACAGTGGCCATAGATTTTGACAATATCTCTAGAGTGATCTTTTATTTAGATTTCCTACAGGAATCCCACCTAATTCTTTCCAATGTTTTAAAATGCACCCTAGAGGTGTTTTGATATTTATTTCTTTACTTAATTTGCTCCTCATTCTTAAGGGTATATTTATCTGCAATGCACTAGTTATAACTGACAGACATTATTCTCTCAGGGGTCGTTCAACCTTGAGTGACAGTGATATGCCAGCTGAGTGGCTTCTTTTATGGAATTGAATTTTAGTTTAAATCTTGAAGCTTTCCCTAATCTATTCTACCCTTCAAAATATTTCTCAGTTTATTCCACTACTTCATGGGTTACATTATCAATCACGTCATCCATATTTGGCCAGTGCCCTCGCAGGCAATCCAAATACAAATAATACAAATTCAGAGCTCGATTTAACCTTTTCCCTTTTGTATCCCAGGGGCTAGAATATATCTGTTACAATGTACACACTTTACAATGAATTTGAGTGAATCTTTAAATTGCGGACTGGTTAGATGTTCGATGATAATATTTCACCAGCTTGGTCTCTTCTAAGCTTTGGTTACTCCCACACCCAATACAGTACAAATTCAGAGCTCGATTTAACCTTTTCCCTTTTCATAGAATCATAGAATCGATTGGGTTGGAAAAGACCTCCGAGATCGAGTCCAACCCTTGGTCCAGCTCCAGTCCCTTTACCAGATCATGGCACTCAGTGCCACGGCCAATCTCAGTTGAAAAACCTCCAGGGATGGGGAATCCACCCCCTCTCTGGGCAGCCCATTCCAATGCCTGAGCACTCCCTCTGCAAAGAATTTTTTTCTGCTCTCCAACTTCAATTTCCCCTGGCAGAGCTTGAGCCCATCGTGCCCCCTTGTCCTATTGCTGAGTGCCTGGGAGAAGAGACCAACCCCCACCTGGCCAGAACTTCCCTTCAGGCAATTCCAGACAGTGCTGAGGTCACCTCTGAGCCTCCTCTTCTCCAGAATAAACACCCCCAGCTCCCTCAGCCTCTCCCCACAGCACTTGTGCTCCAGTCCCTTCTCCAGCCTCGTTGCTCTTCTCTGGCCCTGCTCCAGCCCCTCAAGATCTTTCCTGAACTGAGGGGCCCAGAACTGAACACAACACTCAAGGTGTGGCCTCACCAATGCAGAGTCCAGGGGAAGGGTCACTGCCCTGGGCCTGCTGGCCATGCTATTTTTGATACAGGACAGGATCCCATTGGCCTTCTTGGCCACCTGGGTACACTGTTGGCTAGAATATATCTGTTAAAATGGTTGCATAGGGTTCTCACATACAATGAACAATTGCAGAATGGAGAAATTTTAATTCTAGGTTTCAGCCTGTGCGTTAAGGACTCAGTTAGCCACCTAGGATTGCCAAAGGCACTTATCATAAACAAACCTTAGTTTTAGCACAGAACAAAGCACCACGTGAAGCAAAACGAAACAAAGGAACACAGAGCACGTTATTCTGACTGTTGCATTCCAGGAATTCTCTATCGGGACAAGAGAAGAATTGAAAGGAAGGTCACGGTCCTACTCCCTCAGCCTTAAGAAAACCACAAGGAATTTAGTTACCCAAAACTTAAGACAGTTCAGAGGAAGGTTAAGGACTATTAACCCCCCAAACCCTCAAGCCAAAATGAACAATACTTGGCCAAGTACAATAAAATGCAAACCAAATCTGGAATATACCAGATAGGGGCTGTTCCCCTTCTTCTAGAAGGCTTCCCTTCTAATTAACCCTACTAGCACAGCATCGTGTCTTGTGGGGTGATCTTTAAATCAAATTAAGATACTAAACAATTATGTTGAGCAGGAGGTCTTTGCCTGTGTAATAAACCAAGGGCAGAGGAGACTTCTTGATGGAAGATCCAGTCGGGGGCCCCATGAGGGTCCCCAGACCCCTGGGATCTCAGCACTGGTGGAGAATTTCCCTCCTGCCTGGCTCACCAAAAATAATGCCCAAAAAGGCAGAAATATAACTGCTCAGAGACAATTTTGGGTCTTTAAGCAGCAAAGGTATTTATTTTGAGCAACACTGGGGAGGGTAACCAGCTAGCACCAGACAAACTAGCTCCAAAGTTCTCATTGAAAAGGCAGGCAATTCATACAATTTTCATGGGGCTTTACAACACCTTTTCATTCATATTCATTCAGTTTTACAACCTAATTGTTGTATTCATAATAGGCAGGGTCTAGGCAGAACTTGGGGTGGAGTTACTCTTGAGGGGAATTCTCTGAGGGGTTATTCCAGTTCTTTCACCTCATGAGAGGTCTTTATCTCCTCCTCTTTGTTGATAAATTTTTAAACCTTTCCTGACTACGTGCTTGGAGCTCCATTATCTCCCTGAGTGTCTACCCCATCTAATTTATGGCTGCTAAGTTGACCTTTTGTGCTAGGAGTTTGTGAAAGTTCCCCTAACTCAGCTCCCTAGTCTTCCTGGATGTCTATCCCATCTAATTTATGACTATTAAGTTGACCTTTTAGTTATCTTTTTGCAGGAGCTGTGAAATTCTTCTTAGAGCAAGATTCCAACACCTAAAAATCCCTGCTCTGTTTCACCCATGAAATATCATAACTTGAAAGAGCAGACACAAAGATGGGGATAAAACATGAGCTTCTATATTTGACCTCTATGTTTGCTATATATGGAAGAAAGGAGAGGTCTGTAATAAGTAGAGTGGTTTAACTAAGGTTAATTTTGCTCTAACATGGAAGCAAGCCAGAAACACTTTCCTAGAGTGGTTGTGTAGGCTCAGAAATCTCTGACAGTTATTGAGTGATTTTACACTAATAAAAACAGTTGTAAAACAAACAAACAAATAAATAAACTAACAAACAAATTAACTAACAAACAAAGGTGGAGGGGGAGTGATACAAGGACAGGAACTGATCTCTTCACTTGCATCATCTGTGACTGGACTCCAAAATGTGGCATGAAACTGAGTTGGGGGAGGGTTAGGCTGCATATCAGGAAAGGGTTTTTCCCACAGAGGGTAATTGGGTACTAGAACAGGTTCCCCAGGGCAGGGGTCAAAACACCAAACCCTACTGAGTTAAAGGGGCGCTTGGACAATGTTGTCAGGCACATGGTGGGATTCTTGGGGTGTGAAGGTCAATATAAGCTACAACAATCCCAGCTATGGGGACGAAACTGGAATGCTTTATTGAACACTTATCACAATTTAAGGTTGCAGGGAGACATACGCTAATAGGGAGGAAGGGTTATGGTAATCCAAAGAGAGCTTATTTTAATTTGGGAGTTACACAAGTTACAGAAACAGTCACTGATTGTAATTTCAGGAATTTATGGAGGGAAGATAGCAAGGGATTACAACATGTCTGATAACTGAGTTCTATCTTATCTCAAGGCAGGAGGCAGCTTATATACACAAGCAGAGCAAACACAGACTTCTGTCTTTGGTGATGGAATTTTCTTCATCTCTAAATTTCTAGAACCCGACATTGGGGTGTCCTGCACAGGACCAGGAGTTGGGCACAATGATCCTGATGGATCCCTCCCAACTCAGCATATTCTATGATTTTATGAATTTAATAAGGAAGTGTGGTGATCCAGATGACAAGCAAAACCCAGGATGTCTCCCTGCACCATCCAGGTGAGACCAACAGGAGGGGGCAGTGGGTGGAAGGCCCTTGCCAGAGGGAACCCCTTCCATCTTCCTCTTAAGCCCAAGTGTCTCCTCATACTTTTCTTTCCTCACCTGTGCTCTTCTTCCAGGATCCAGTTCCACAGTGGTTGTGGAATGCCCTGGCCTGTTTGGCAGGTTTAGGGAAGATAGTTGGATTTACCCTGGGCAGTGCATGGGAGAAGCAATAAAGGTACTTGGCAAATTTTAAAACATCCAACAAAGTAAGCCACTTCACAGACTAACTCAGCAAACTTTAACTTATTGAGGCACAAGAAGATACTTTCTGGAATATTTTGGTCCTTCCCCCTTCCCCTTTCTTTCCCCCTTCCCCCTTCCCCTTTCCTTTCCCCTTTCCCCTTTCCCCTTTCCCTTTCCTTTCCCCTTCCCCTTTTCCTTTCCCCTTCCCCTTTTCCTTTCCCCTTCCCCTTTTCCTTTCCCCTTCCCCTTTCCCTTTCCCCTTTCCCCTTCCCTTTTCCCTTTCCCCTTCCCTTTCCCCTTCCCTTTCCCCTTCCCTTTTCCCTTTCCCCTTCCCTTTTCCCTTTCCCCTTCCCTTTTCCCTTTCCCCTTCCCTTTTCCCTTTCCCCTTCCCTTTTCCCTTTCCCCTTCCCTTTTCCCTTTCCCCTTCCCTTTTCCCTTTCCCCTTCCCTTTTCCCTTTCCCCTTCCCTTTTCCCTTTCCCCTTCCCTTTTCCCTTTCCCCTTCCCTTTTCCCTTTCCCCTTCCCTTTTCCCTTTCCCCTTCCCTTTCCCCTTTCCCTTTTCCCTTTCCCCTTTCCTTTTCCCTTTCCCTTTTCCCTTTCCCCTTTCTTTTTCCCTTTCCCCTTTCCTTTTCCCTTTCCCTTTTCCCTTTCCCCTTTCTTTTTCCCTTTCCCCTTCCCTTTTCCCTTTCCCCTTCCTTTTTCCCTTTCCCCTTCCCTTTTCCCTTTCCCCTTCCTTTTTCCCTTTCCCCTTTCCCCTTTCCCCTTCCCTTTCCCCTTCCCTTTTGCCTTTCCCCTTCCTTTTTTCCTTTCCCCTTCCTTTTTGCCTTTCCCCTTCCTTTTTTCCTTTCCCCTTCCTTTTTCCCTTTCCCTTTTCCCTTTCCCCTTCCCCCTTCCCTTTTCCCTTTCCCCTTCCCTTTTCCCTTTCCCTTTTCTGCTGTTCCAGCGCCACCTGCCGGGCCCTCCCTGAATCTCCTGTGCGGGACTGTAAGATGATGATGATGATGATAATAATAATAACAACAATAACAATAATAATAATACATGTATCAACAGTATAATAAAAATACATTATATGTAAATTTTATAAATTATATTATAGCTCTATTATTGAATAGTAATGATTTTGTTTTCATATCGTTATTACTTTTTTCATTAATTTCATAGTTTCATTATTCCATGAAATCCAGCAGCACGTGGAGCGTGTGCAGCTGTGTGGGATAAGTAGAGCATTTAGTAAATACAATAGAAATACATGAACTTTGCGCGATAATATATTACAATAAAATATGTGTGACATTAGTAATTATTGCTATTATTGTTGTTACGATTAGTACTTAAAAATTTTATTCCAATATTTAACCAGTAGATGGGGGGGGGGGTGGGGGGTGGTTGGAGCTGCAGCAAATAAATAGAGAAATAAATAAATAGAATAGAAATATAATATAAATACAGGTATTCCCTAAAGATAACAGTAATCTATAATATAAATAGATAATAATTATTAATTAATGGTTTCTTAATAATTAATTATTTATCATTGTTTTATGACCCATGGAATGGATACATCTGTAGAGCCTAAATAAGGATCTAAATAAATAGAAATATATATATTACCTTGATATAAATATATGTAATATAATACTTATCTTTCTTTCTATATTTTTAATAATGATGATAAACCCAACAATAATGATGCCAGCAATTAATTTTATCATTCTCATTATTTTATTACAATGTTCAGCCAATACTTGAAATGGATATAATGATAGAGCAGAAATATCTCTCTAAATAAATAGAAGTCTGTATATTTCCTTTGGAGAATATTAACATAATGCATAATATGTATTACAAAAGAAAGAGAGATTTAATTTCAATAATAATAATTATCATGATTATTATACAATTATGCAATTATACACAATAAGTAAAATAATTTAATTATTTTGGACTAATTATTGTCATCATTTTATTCCAATATTCAGGCAATATTTGAAATGGATGTAGCAATGTGGGATAAATATCTATCTAAATAAATAGAAGTGTGTATTATTTCCTTTAGAAAATAATAATAGATATTATAGTAGGAATACAGATTTAATTTGAATTATAATAATTATAAACCAATACACAATAAATACAATAATATGATTATTTTATCCCAGTGATCCCCATTGTTTCATTGCAATATCCAGGCCCTCCCTGGGCTGATCCAACCTCAGATCCCAACAGGGATCAGATTCCAGAGGCATCCTTTGCTGTGGAAATTCTGGAGTTTGTGCCTCGACTGATTTTTGGGGGATTTCTCCAGATTTCCCATCCTGGATTTGCTGCCGGGATTTCCTGGGATTAAATCCACGATCCTCATTCCCTGAGTTCATTTCGGGGTGGAGCGGGGTGGGGTAAGGAACAGGAGGGGCAGGAAAGGGGTTTGTGTTGGTGCTGCCTGGGCAGGGAATTCCCCCTGAGCGGATGAAATGGAGTGTTTTCCCAAGAAACAGGAATTCCTGGATTGTGCTTCCCACCTTTTTGCCTGGAAATAAATCCATGAGAAATAAATATCCCATTTCCCGCTCCCTCTGCATTCCCTGGATTTGTCACTGCCCAGGAAAAGAACCAACCTTTTTTTTTTTGGGTCCCAAAGGTGTCCTTGGGTTGGCAGATCCCACTGGGAACATCCCATAGTTGGATTTTGTTGCTTTTCTGGAATTTTCCTTTTTTCTGGTGTCATTAAATAAGATTTTTACCAACCCTGAGGGGTTTTGGCTCTTCCAGGAGCTTGTTTTGTGTCTTACAGATTAATTAAGTCAAATTAAGGGATTCTTGAAGGTCCATTAATTAAAATTAAGGGATTCTTAAGGATCCATTAATTAAGAGATTCTTGAAGTTGCATTAATTGAAATTCAGGGATTCTTAGAGTTTCATCAACTCCAATGAAGGGATTCTTGCAGATCCCTTTACTCCAACGAAGGGACCCCTGCAGGCTCGTTAACCCCAACTAACGTGGCCAGCCCCTCCTCCCCCACAGGGCCGGCCCTGGGGGTTGTTTTGGTGCCTCCAAACCCCTCCTGGGGATTCCTGGGGCTGTCCCAGCCGAGTCTTCATGTCCTGGGATTGTTCCTATGGAATATTTTCCCCTCTCAGGGCCACAAACCTTGGGAATGGCCCTTCCCTCCCCTCCTCAGCTGTTGGAGGGGCCCTTTGGGAGTTCCCTCCATTCCCTCTTCCCTCTCCCGAGGTTTTTGGGGATTCTCCAGGACCTGGGATCTTTTTGGAGTACAAACCTTTGGTTTTCCATACAATTTGGGGATTCCTCACTCATTCCCAAGTTCCTCCTCTCCTCCTGCCAGGCTGGAATTCCACCAGCCCCAAATCCCCCGGGACTGCCCTTTGCAGTGACCTAACTCCAGGCGGGAATGAACCTGCTCATGGAAAAGCACCCCTGGCTCTTCTTTCTCATTTTTCCTGCTCCCCTTCCCAGGAATTAGAGGTGTCCCCTTGCTTTGACAGGTGGAACAAGGAGGTTTTTCAGCCCTTTGCTGCCCATTAGTGGGGTGAGGTAAGTGCTGGTTGCTCTCTACAAACACTCCAGTGCTCTGGGAAAATCCCTCCTGGAAAATCCCTCCTGGATTATTTGCCTGTGGGATGTCGATCCTCCTTTGGGGAAGAAAAGTTGGGCGTTTTGAAGGCTAATGGATTGACCAGGAGCTGCTTCTCCTCCCAGGCCCCAGGTGCTCCCAAACTCTTCTTTTCCTGCTCTGTGTTCCAATTCCCAGATTTTTCTCCCTGCTCTCTGAGCCAAACTCTGTCCGTGCTGCTCCTTCTCTGCTCTCTTTTCCCATTCCAGAACATCCAGCTCCCTTTATTCTTCCCCCTTCCACTCCAACCACAGGCTCTGTTGCCCACACTTGAATTTTTGGTGGTTTGAAGACACAAATCCCAAACTTCCTTTCCCTTTCCCTTTCCCTTTCCCTTTCCCTTTCCCTTTCTCCCTTCCCATCCCTCTCTTTCCGTTGCCCATTCCCTTCATTCCCTTCCCTTCCTCTTCATTCCCGATCCTTCTCCCTTTCCCTTTCCTGCTGTTCCAGCGCCCCCTGTGTGGCCATCCCGGAATCTCCTGTGCGGGACTCTAAGATGACAACAACAACAACAATAACAATAACAATAATAATAATAATAATAATACATTATAACAATGGTGTAATAGAAATACATTATATATAAATACTAGAAATTATATTATAGCTCCAGTCTCACCGCTACTTGCAGCATCACGGCCTGCCTACCCCGGCTGGGGCAGCCACCTGGGAGAGAGAACTTGCATCTGCTTTTTCCAGGATACGCAGCGTTTCGTCGCTTCCAGTTTTCCTTCTTCATTTAGGACAAGAGACACTGAGAGAGAGGCAGAGTTCATCTGGGAGCTCACCCTGCCGCCAGCCGGGCTGTGACACTGATACTGCCTATAACTTTTCTCCAGGAGGAAACCTGCTGGTTTTGGGGGTTTTTGTTGTTTTCTTTCCTCTTTTGGTGTTGGGTAAGAGGTTTGCTCTGGTCTGTTTACAAATATATATAGCAGTTAAGAACAGTTATCCTTCTTGTATCCATTGTCTGATTAAAGTTCCTTTTCTTAAATTTGATAAAGAGTGGCATGATTATTGTGGAGGAAACCCCCTTCTCCGCTTGTGGGTAAACATTTTGGGTTTTGCCCCTCAAACTAAGACATACCTTCTGTTTCACTTCTCTGTAGAGAATGCAGCCTCTAAACTACAATTTGGGAGAGAAGCGTGTTCTCCGGAATGATTCCTCTTCTTAGCAGAGAGAAAGGAGCATCCCGGTGATCTCAGATGCATATTCTCTGCCTTCACTCCCTCTCCAAGAAGAAGTTTTTGAGCCCTGATACATTTTCTCTGCAGGAATTTTCATCTTTTCACTTTTCAGCAGCAAATGCAGCCTCTAAACAACATTTTAGGCCTTCGGGGCTTTATTAAAATGGCACCCCCAGCCCGAGGCTGCAGGAACACAGTGATGGGGACAGGGGTAGAGAAGAGAGAGCAGTATAGGGAAGAGAAGCACGTAGGGAACAGAGAATATGAAAAAGTGTATGGGGGAGACAGAAGGGTATGGGAGGCAGGTAGAGGGATGCAGAGGAAGCAGGAAGGGAGGTGAAGGGATGCCAGGTGAGGAGGGGCAGGTAGGGCAGAGGATGGCAGGAGAGGGGCCGGGATGTGCAGAGGGACAGGGGGCAGAGGGAGGCCGGGCTGGGGGGGCAGGAGGGGCAGGCCGGGCACAAAGGTGCCAGGGTGAGAGGCCGGGCAGGGGCATGGGCAGGTGCAGGGCCAAAGGGGACAAGGGTGGGCTGGGCTGCCCAAGCGGGCAGGGACGTGGGGATGGGGGCACCCAGTGGGTGGGGGTGGGGGAGGTGAGAGTGAGTTTGAGGGGAAGGGAGAGGAGGGCTAGGAGGGAGAGGGAGGGGGAGGGTTGTGGGAGAGGTGGGTGTGAGGGATAGGGGAGGGGAGGAAGGGAGGAGAGAAATGAGAGCTATAAAGAAATAAAAATGCAGAAGAGATACAGAGAAATAGAAAAAAATAGGGGCGAGAAGCGAGGACCCTGCGCCTTACCTGCAGCCACGGAGAGTGTGGCCTGAGTGTGTCATGACTCTTCGTATGGTCCCTGGGGGGGATGTCGCGGCTTTCCGTCCGGTCCCGGGGGGGTGTCGCGGCTCTCAGTCTGGTCTTGGCAGGGGGTTTCCCAGCTCTCCGTATGGTCCCGGGGTGGGGGTGTGTCCTAGTTCAGCAGGAGGGACCAGTTAACACTGTGTGTGAGGTGATCAAAGCTGTGTATTCTACCCCCTCTATTCATTCCCCAAGGACAATGGACCATTAGCAGCAGCTGCCCAGGGAGCCATTATCACCTTCACACCCAGCCTGAGGGGGGCAGAGCTGCTAATGGACCATCAACAGTTCAATACCCCCTGGCTCCCAGAGTTAATCACCCATTGTGTGAGTTCCCGCCCAGGGGGAGGGACTGGGTGCTCCCTGAGGGTACATAAGTAGTGGGTAAGAAGACCTCGGGTACCACTCGTCAGATCCAGAGAAGCAGCAGGACCTCGACAGGAGGAGATCACCACTCTCAGCCAGACTACAGCCCTCGCCTGCACCAACAGGTGTTTCATTTCCTTTTGCTCTGGATTTGGGGGAGCCACAGGGGGTCTCAGCACAAGGGCAAACAAACCCCCTTGGGTTTGTGCCCCAGGACACTGGGTTATACTGCTGGGGTTTTGTGAGTTGAAAGCAATTTCCCTTTTGTGCCAGTGTATTTATTGTAATATTATTATTAAATTTTAGCTCTGACTTATAATCTCTCTCGTGGTGAGTTCATTTCCCCTGCTGGTTTGCCTTTAAACCAGCACACCCCCTCAGGGGGGATCTCGGGGGGTCCCCGAGAAAGGGCCTTTCACAGCACCCCCGTCATTGGGGACTACATGGTGGTCTATGGGGAGACCCCCAGACCCACAGGGACCCCCCAGAACCCCCCCAGATCCACAGAGACCCCCCAGACCCACAGGGACCCCCCCCCGGCACCCCCCATAATCCCCACAGACCCCCAAACTTCCCACAGTGCCCCCGTCATTGGGGACTACATGGTGGTCTATGGGGAGACCCCCTGGGACCCCCCAGACCCACAGGAATCCTCCCAGACCCACAGGGACCCCCCTGGGACCCCCCATAATGCCCACAGGGACCCCTGAACCTCCCACAGCGCCTCCGTCATTGGGGATTACATGGCGGTCTACGGGGAGACCCCCAGACCCACAAGGACCCCCCCAGACCCACAGGAACCCCCCCAGACCCACAGGGACCCCCCCAGACCCCCAGGTTGGGGTCTCTTTGCCCCCAAAAGAGACCCCCTGACCCCTAAGATTGGGGGTGTGGCCCCTGAGGGAGGGTCCCTGTTCCCTTGGGGGGTCTCCCCACCTGCCAAATTGAGGTGCAGACCCCCGACCCCCTCCCCAAATTACCCAGGAACCCCCCAAATTCCACCAAGGACCCCCCAGACCCCCAGTTTGGGGTCCCTGTTCCATCTTGGGGGTCTCTGTGCCCTCCAGAGAGACCCGCAGCCCCCTTAGAGGGGGTCCCTGTTCCTTTGGGGGTGTCTTGGTTTGAGGGGAAAACCCAAAATGTGTACCCACAAGCGGGAGGGGACCTTTCTCCACAATAACCACGCGACTCTTTATCAAATGTAAGAAAAGGAATTTCAATACAAGAAGGATAACTGTCCCCAACTGCTATAAAAATATATATATATATATATATATGTAGGTATAGGTATAACTATAAACAGACCAGAGCAAACCACTTCCCCAACACCACAGAGAAAAAACAACAACCCCCACACCAACAAGTTTCCTCCGGGTGCAGAGTTCCACTTATGGCAGTATCAGTGTCACAGCCTGGCTGGCAGCAGGGTGAGCTCCCAGATGAACTCTGTGTCTCTTGTCCCAAATGAAGAAAAAGAAAGCTGAAAGTGGGGAACCGCTGCATGTCCTGGAAAGCAGCTGCAAACTTCTCTCTCCCAGATCGCTGCCCCAGCCGGGGCGGGCAGGCCGTGACGCTGCAGGCGGCAGTGAGAGCGGAGGAGGGGCCGGAGCCCAGGTGCAGGAACCAGGAGAAACAGCCGTGGCGAGGAGAAAAGCAGCGGCTCAGCCAGAAGCCCCAGCAGTGCCAACAGAGCAGCTTCCCTCCTGGGCAGCACACACACCACTCCCGAGTTCCGCCCAGCTAAGAATGGAAACATGTCCCCAAAACCAAAAGAGACAAACCTGCCCCCGTCCAAGTGATCAGCAGTAACTACTTCTGTTTGTTACCTGCTGGCACGGGCAGGGAGTGGCAGGGCACAGAATTTACATAATAATTCCAAACTATAACAGGGGGACATTGGGGGGACATTGGGGGGCATTGGGTGGGACATTGGGGGATATTTGGGGGGGACATTGGGGGGATTGGGGGACACTGGGGGGACATTGGGGGGGGTTTGGGGGGGATTTGGGGACATTGGGGGGATTTGGGGGACATTGGGGGCATTGGGGGGGACATTGGGGGGATATTTGGGGACATTGGGGAGACATTCGGGGGGACATGAGGGAACATTGGGGGGACATTGGGGGGGACATTGGGGGGACATTGGGACACATTGGGGGGACATTGGGAGGACAGGACTCCTTCCAGGGCCACCCCTGGGGACACTGATGGTGACATTTTTGGTGTCCTCATCGGGACTCCTTCCAGGGCCACCTGGTTGGTGGTCGGCAGTGCTGGGGACACTCACGGTGACCTCCTGGTTGTGGCAATGCATTCTCAATACGTGGCTTGGAGAATGTCACGCCAGAAACGGGCTGATGAAGAAAATCCACCCGCCACTGAGAACGCTTCAACAACTGATGGTGTTAATGTGGTTTGAAAGTACTGAATGTAAACAGTGCAGAGTCCCTGTGTCTTCTTCCCATAACCCCCTGCCAGGCCAAGGGGCTGGGAGAAGGACGGTGACCTCATATTGCCTGTCACCCCCTCCCACTGAATGTAAATCCCCTTACTCTTATTGGCACAAATCCAGACTTCCCCCTTGTCCCTTATTGGTGAGTTTGTGTCCCTCCAAAGTCCATATAAACCTGTACCCCTGATTAAACTTCCTCTGTGTTCCTGCCTTCGCCGGTGGTCCCTGCGTGTCCTTCCTGGGGGCTCTCAGAGACCGCATGGTCGGGGTGAGCAGAGAGCACACACTTCTCCCGGGTTAATGGGCTGATACTCCAGGACCAGGAGATTCCACATCGTTGCAGAATCCTTCAGCACGCAGCACAACGAGGGGACAAGAAACCAACCCTCATAGATGGTGACCTCATGGTGACCTCATGGTGACCTGATGGTGACACTGGTGTCTCTGGTGACCTGATGGTGACACTGGTGTCCCCCCAGTGCTCCAAGTGCCATAACTTGACCCAGGTCCATTCCTGGTGACCTGATGGTGACATCTTTGGTGTCCCTTCTGTCTCCCCAGTGCTCCAAGTGCCGGAGCTCCTTCCAGGGCCACCCCTGATGTCCCTCATGGTGTCACTGGTGTCTCTGGCGACCTGATGGTGTCTCTGGTGGCCTGATGGTGTCACTGGTGTCATGTTTGGTGTCCCCCCAGTGCTCCAAGTGCCATAACTTGGTCCAAGGCCATTCCTGGTGACCTGATGGTGACATTGGTGTCTCTGGTGATCTGATGGTGACACTGATGTCCCTTTTGGTGTCCCCCCAGTGCTCCAAGTGCCAGGACTCCTTCCAGGGCCACCCCTGATGGTGACACTGGTGTTTCTGGTGACCTGATGGTGACACTGGTGACCTCCTGGTGATCTCATGGTGTCACTGGTGTCACTGGTGATCTGATGGTGACCTGATGGTGACACTGCTGTCATCTTTGGTGTTCCCACAGTGCTCCAAGTGCTGCGACTCCTTCCAAGGCCACCTGGTTGGTGGCCGGCAGTGTCCCCCCCTCCTGGCCGTGGGACAGGAGCACTGCCTGGACTCCCCCTGGCAGCCCCTCTGCTTCCCCCCACCCCAGCACTGCCCGTTGCCCCCGGCCGCGCCGTCCTCTTCGCTGTCCAGCCCAAGTTCACCAACATCGACATCCGGGTCACCCTCAATGTCACCTTCGGCTCCGTCGACCTCTTTGTGGCCACCTCCTACGACACCTTCGTCGTGGACATGGAGCCCGGCACGGGGCGGCACCGGGTGCGGGTGCAGGGGGGGCTGGGGGCACTGGGGGGGACTGGGGGTGCACTGGGAGTGGGATTTGGGGCACTGGGGGGACTGGGAGTGGCACTAGGGGGCTGGGAGTGGCACTGGGGGGACTGGGAGTGGGATTTGGGGCACTGGGGGGACTGAGACTGGAACTGGGGGGACTGGGGACACTGGAGGGACAGGGAGTGGGACTGGGATGGGCACTGGGGGGACTGGGATGGGCACTGGGAGTGGGATTTGGGGCACTGGGGGTGCTGGGAGTGGCACTGGAGAAACTGGAGGGGGTACTGGGGGGACTGGGAGTGGGACTGGAAGCACTGAGGGGACTGGTAGAAACACCTTTTGGACTGGGGCGGGGCACTGGGGGAACTGGGACTGGCACTGGGGGGACTGGGAGTGGGACTGGAGGAACTGGAGTCACCTTTGGGATTGGCACCTGGGGGGACTGGGACGGGCACTGGGAGGACTGGGATGGGCACTGGAAGGACTGGGACTGGGAGCATTGGGTGGACTGGCACTGGCACTGGGACTGGCATTGAGGGCATTGGGACTGGGGGGACTGGTACTGGCACTGGGGGCACTGGGAGTGGCACTGGGGAGACTGGTGGGGACACCTTTTGGACTGGGGGGACTGGGACTGGCACTGGGACTGGTGGGGGCACCATTTGGACTGGTGGAACTGGTGCTGCCCCCTCTGGAACTGGTGGGACTGGTGGTGGGGGCACGGCTTGGACTGGAGGAACTGGTGCTGCCCCCTCTGGAACTGGTGCTGCTGCTGGTGGCATTACTGGTCCTACTGGTGGCCCTGGAGGTGCCAACGCTGGTCCCAGTGGCCACACTGGTCCTACTGGTCCTACTGGAACTCCTGAAGACTCCAGTCCCAGTCCCAGTGGCCACACTGGTCATACTGGTGGTTTCAGAACTGCCAACACCGGTCCCAGTGGCCACACTGGTCATACTGGTGGCCCCAGAGCTCTAGAAGACACCAACTCCAATCCCACTGGCCATACTGGTCATACTCGTGGCCCCAGAGCTCCTGAAGACTCCAACCCCAATCCCAGTGGCCCCACTGGTCATACTGGTGGACCCAGAGCTGCCAACACTGGTCCCAATGGCTGTACCGGTCATACTGATGGCCCTGAAGATCCCAGAGCTCCTGAAGACACCAACTCCAATCCCAGTGGCCATACTGGTCATACTGGTGGCCCTGGCGCTCCAGAAGACCCCAACCCAATTCCCAGTGGCCCCACTGGCCCCACTGGTGGCCCACCCGTTCCCAGCCCACCCCCTAGTACCCCCAGGCCCACCCCAGGCCCACCCCCCTTACTGGAGGAACACGTCCAAGGCTTGGTGACCTACCTGACCGTGCCCGCCCCGGTGCCCGGCATGGTGGTCCGGGGGGTCTGGGACCGCCTGGTCCTCACCTACCCCCACGGGCACCACCCCCTGAAGTCCACCCGCTTCTACCTGGTGGTCCTGGGGGGCTCCAGCCCCTCCCAGGGGCTTCTCTTCTTCTGCCAGGACCAGGCCCACATTGACCTCTTCGTCTTCTTCTCCGTCTTCTTCTCCTGCTTCTTCCTCTTCCTCGCGCTCTGCGTCGTCCTCTGGAAGGCCAAGCAGGGCCTGGACGCCCGGCACGAGTGGCGCTGGCACCGCCAGGACATGTTCAAGATGGCGGCCCGGCCCTTCGCCAGGGTCACCGTCTGCTTCGAGCCGCGACCGGGCCACCAAAAGGGCCGGTGGAGCAACCAGGGTTGGCCAAGTCAACCGTTGGCCAACAACATCAAGATGGGAGAGGAACCTCCAAATTCACACCTGGAGGGTCAAAGGTCTTGGTTGGGCAACCAAAACGCTCAACTTGGCAACCAAAAGCCACAATTGGGCAAACAGGACCTCCTGAAGTCTCCCCAGGACCCCCAGAAGTCCCCCCAGGACCCCCAGAGGTCCCTCAAGGACCCCCAGAGGTTCCCCCTGGACCCCCTGAAGTCCCCACAGGACCCCCAGAGGTTGCCCCAGGACCCCCAGAGATACCCCCAGAAGTTGCCCCAGGACCCCCAGAGATATCCCTAGAAGTTGCCCCAGGACCGCCAGAAGTTGCCCCAGGACCCCCAGAGGTCCATCCTGGACCCCCAGAGATACCCCCAGAAGTTGCCCCAGGACCCCCAGAGATACCCCCTGAAGTCCCCCCTGGACCCACAAAAGTCCCCCCTCGACCCACAGAAGTTGCCCCAGGACTCCCAGAAGTCCCTCCAGGACCCCCAAAAGTCCTCCCCGGACCCCCAGAGATACCCCCAGAAGTTGCCCCAGGACCCCCAGCGGTGCCCCTGGGCCCCCAACTCCCTCCCTTTGTCCCTCCCCACCCCTGACACCCCCAACAACCCCCATTCCCACCTCCCCCCACTCTGGCAATGACCCCCCTACCCCCCCAGCTGCCCCCCCGGGGGCAGGACCCCTGACCCTGGAACCCACCAAGGACGGGGTGGCCGTCGTGGCCACGTTGCTGCTGCAGCTGGTGGGGGGGGGGTCCTGGGGGTCCCCCCAGAGCCGCCCTGGCCTTGGCCTTAGTGACACTTTGCCCGGGGGGCTGCAGGACCTGGGGGGCAATTCTGGGAGGGGTGGGGGGTCACCCGCAGGCAGGAAGGGCAGGGGGGTGGGGCAGGAGCAGCTGAGCTCGATGGGGCTTTGAGGTTGGGGAGGGGGCAGTTTGGAAGGGGTTGTTTTGGCCAGGAAGGGGCAGTTCTGGGGTTGGGGGGGCAGTTCTAGGGGACAGTTCTGGCTTAGGGGGCAGTTCTGGGGGGCAGTTTTGGGGTCGGGGGGTAGTTCTGGGCTTGGAGGGTAGTTTTGGCCAGGGGGGCAGTTCTGGTGGGTAGTTCTTGGTTGGGGGGTCAGTTCTGGGGTTGGAGGGCAGTTCTGAGATTGGGGGGCAGTTCTTGGGGCAGTTCTTGGGGGGCAGTTCTTGGGTTGGGGGCAGTTCTGGGGTTGGGGCAGTTCTAGGGGGCAGTTCTGGGGTTGGGGGGGCAGTTCTGGGGGATAGTTCTTGGTTGGGGCCAGTGCTGGGGGCAATTCTAGGGGGGGTGAGGGGGGGCACCTCTGGGCAGGAAGGGGGGGTGGGGTGGGGCAGGAGCAGCTGAGCTCGATGGGGCTTTGAGGTTGGGGAGGGGGCAGTTGAGGAGGGGTAGTTTTGGCCCGGAGGGGCAGTTCTGATGGGTATTTCGGGGTTGGGGCAGTTCTAGGGGGCAGTTTTGGGGGCACTTCTGGAGTTCTGGGGAACAGTTCTTGATTAGGGAGCAGTTCTTGGTGCAGTTCTGGGGGGCAATTCTGGAGTTAGGGAGGCAGTTCTCGGGTTGGGGAGTAGTTCTTGGTTGAGGGGTAGTTCTTGGGGGGGCAGTTCTTGGTTGGGGGGGCAGTTCTGGAGTTGGGGGGGCAGTTCTGAGGTTGGGGGGCAGTTCTGGGGGCAGTTCTGGGTTAGGGGCAGTTCTGAGGGCAATTCTGGGGTTGGGGGGCAGTTTTGGGGAAAGCTCTTGAGGTAGGGGCAGCTCTAGGGGGCAGTTTTGGGGGCACTGGTGGAGTTCTGGGGGCAGTTCTAGGAGGTGGTTTTGGGGGCACTTCTGGAGATTTGGGGGGCAGTTCTGGGGTTGGGGGGCAGTTTTGGGGGCGGGGGGGTGTTGTTACAGTAAAATCAAAAGTGAGCAATTCAGATGTACAGAAAGCCCTGTGAGGCTCAGCTATCAGCCAGAAGCAGCAAAGAGCTCAGCTGCTGCTGGCTGATAGGGAGGAGGTTACTCCCCAAGAATTCACAGAGTAGGAATTCACAGGACCCTGCAGGGACACGAAAACAGCCAGGATGAAATAATATAAACATGGGACTTGTGAGAGACAGGCTTTAACCAACTGAAGTATCTGGCGTGGTGGTGTGTAACTCTTTTAGCCAATAAGCTGTAGTCCTAACCCCATATAAACTGTGTGCTGTGTGTAATAAAAGGTCTTCACTATAAACTTCATAAGCTTGTTGGTGAAGTCCTTTCTCTCCGCTGAAAATTGTTTGCTTTAACTGGCGCCCGAATACGGCTGATACCCTTGGACCATGAGGAAGATATTCCCTCCATGGCTGCATTTCCCTACCCGTGTACCCTGAAAGAGAAGCAGTAGGACACGAGGATGAAAGGCGGAGAAGTTTCCAACTGCCCCGGTGGTCAGGCAGGACCGCTGTGCCCCGCGGAGCCTGAGACAGAAAAGACGCGTCATGGAGCGACAGGAAAAGTCGTCCGGAAAATCTTGCTCAAAAATTCAGGTGGGCAAGCGGTTGGGGAAGAGATGGGAATAAGCTCTTCCATTTATATCCTTTCTAAGAAAGGGATTTGCCTTAATTTTTGGACTTTACAGTAGTTTTGAAAGTGGGCACAAGATAAGAGACCTTTTTTTTTTTCCCGATGTTATGGCGTTTAAGCTGTTTACGTGGGGGCAATGAGGAGAAGCCTCTGGTATAAATTCAGAAATAGGAAGAAACTTGCAAGGGATGCGTTGCGGGACATAAAACCCGAAGGGACCGCTGCGGTTTTCCGCGCTGGCCGCGATCGGCTCCCGCTCCCGTCGCCCCCCCTCCCCCCCCCCCCCCCCCGCTGGGAGCCACCCTGGGGACACCTCTGCAGGTCGCGCACAGGCTCTGGCGGACCCCTCGCCTCTCCCCCCGCTCCCGCCGGCTCTCGCTGTGGCTCTGCTGCGAGGGCACTGCCCCCCCCGTCCCGCCGCCGCCACCTCTTCTCGCTCCCGCCGCCTCCACCCCCCCAGCCCCGGCCGCCGCCGCCGTGCGGGGTCCCGGAATCGGCATAAGACAGAACGTCAGCACGAAACAGGAACTGGGAGGAGAACTGTGCTTGCAAAAACAAAAAGCCCCCTATTCCAGCTTTTCGATGCTGAGAGGATTTCTGCTGCCAAATTTGAAAATGGCGCTGCCACTCTGAGATGGGAGGGGCCGGCCCCCCCTCCGATGGGGAGGGAGGCGGGTCCCTCGGGTACGTCACCGTGGGCAGGCGGAGCTTTGCACACATCATCAGCTCCTTGCACACACCCCTGGGTGATGTAGTCTCCCAAAGGGCTCTGGTTGTTGTGGTTCCAGCGTACCCCTGACAGTCTGCGAGCCTGTCAGTGACCCAGAGAGCAGCTTGAGTGACCTCGCTCTAACAAACATCAGCCCAGCTGCCTTCGAGACAGCGGGACACAGGCACCTGGTGCCCTGTGTCACAGCCTTACAGGACATCATGCACAGCCAAAATGCAGCTTCTTTCTCCAGCAATTCAGAGAGCAACAGAAAAGCCTAGAAGGGATCTGTTGAACTGATTTCTCTGTTATTTGGCTCTTGTTTAAAAGTTACAGAATGTTGTCAGCTTTCAATAATTTGGAGAAGTTTCTATTTTTGTCTCCACAGGTTGAAGTCAGCGATGGATAAGAACAACCAGTTTCCTCTGACTGAATAAAGATCAGTTACCTGAACATGTGAGTGACTGATTAAAGGTTTTAATTTGATCCTTCTGATTCAAAATTCATAACACCTGATAGTAATTGATGTGTTTCCATCTGTTGGTATTAAGAATTTGCAAAAAGCTCTTTTTGGGAGTTCTGAAGTGAATTAAACCAGAGAATGGTTTTAGTTATATAACATTAGATTGGTTAAGATATGTTCTTTTAAATACATAGATGCATATTTACCACAAGTGACACTAGAATTATAAGAATAAGAAATGTTAAGCTCTGCTTTTTATGAATATAAGACTTGATGCAACATAACCAGTTTATAGAAATAATGTTGGGTAGTGTTGTTCTATTTCTGTTGATGCCGTGAATGACCCTTCCCCCCAAAAAAAGGACTTTGAGCCACGTTAGTGTAGGGTAAGATAAAAAGTAAAGGTCCTTTAATAACACAGGGCCTACAGCCCACAGGAATACAGGATGACATGCATGTGTCTTAGTTCTTGTTTCCATGGCTTTTATAATAAGATCCCTCCAATCATTGTTTTACACATTTCTCAGTTCAGCCCCAGTCCCACCCCTGGTCCAACCCCCTGGAATTGGGTCTGGGGTTGTCAGGACCCTCTGTCTTCATCAGCTCTTCTTCCTCAGCCACACAAAGGTCTCTTGGAGCTCATCCAATTCTGGCTTTTGGGTCACTCTGACCTGTGTTTATGTTTCATTCTGTGGGCCTTCTGATATCCTTCAGCTCTACCTTGGAAAGGAGTCTAAACAAGATTAATTAACTAAAGGAATTTGAGCTCCCTGTTCTGGGACAGGGGTAGTGATAGAAAGGCATTAAACTTAAACTGTTAGAAATATTAACCCTCTAAAAATCTACAACTACTGTGTTCCTAAAATCTACAAAATGTGAAAATCAGAACAAAAACCCTTTCGGCATCACTGTTAAGGTTTCTTAAGTTTCTTGATGCATCACTGACAGTGCCTGCAGGAATGTTTTTTCATTTGTTATGGATAATGATGTTAAGCAGATAGAATAAAGTTTCTTCTTTTGTTAAGATAGTTGAGTTGTTAAGCTAATAGAATATTATTTTTAATTTGTTAAGAAAATAAGGATTTTAAGTAATATCAAATGGTGTCTTTAATTTGTTAATAAATTAAGATGTTAAGCAGAATAAGTTAAGATTTAAAGTGTTAATTGAGTTAGCAGAGTAATGTTAATTTGGTTAAGGTTTAAGTCATTAGAATAAGGTTGCATTTGTAGCTTTTCAGTGTATTGTCAATTAGTACTTTCACTAAATATTCTAAAAATAAAAAGGGGGAGAAAACTCTGGAAAAAGCAAAAAAAGAAAAAGAAAAATGGTAATAAATAAATAAATAGTTCTCTGAAGCTCAAAAAAAATCGGGGGAGAACACCAGTGACATTAACATCAGAAAAAGAATAAAGTAGTAAAAGTGAAAGAACTGCAAGTGAAAAAGCAAGTGATCAACAAATGCCAAATGAAGTCAGCTAAACAAATTGCTCTAAAAATGACTTATAGACTGATGTGAAGTCCAGTTCCTCTGCCGTTTATTTCTAGTTTACTTTACCCACTGTAGTAGTTTTGGCTTTAGTCAGCATAGGTCCCCATTTAGGCCTCAGTTTATAGCAGGCCTCAAAGGGTGTGACACAGATTAGAGGGGACAGGTATCATCTGACTTAAGCAGCCATAGAGGTATTTCATATCATCTGACATCATCAGGAAGTGTCGGGGAGTATAACACGCAAGGCGGGAGGAGTCTCTCTCTCTTCGTCCCTGCTTCTGACCAGGACGGTTCCCGCGATCACACTCCTGTTAATTCCTCTTTCCCTCTTTGCTGGGAGGTTTCCTTTGGGGAGGGGGTTTGGTTGGTTTGGAGTTTCACCTGTTAGCTGGGGCGACCTCGGTGAGCCTGTTGTTGTCTCCTGTCACTATGTGCTATTTCATATTCTGTGTTAAGCTCTCCTCTTCTCTGTATAAATATAAAAACCTCACTGTGTTTAAAGCCTTGTTTCTGCTGTTTTCCCTCACTCTCCTGCTCTGGGAGTGGACTTTTTGACTGGGTACCAGGCAGTTGGCATTTTGCCAGCTCAAACTATAACACCCACTGACCCTGAAAACGACGCACCCCCCCCCCCCCACGTTCGGGGGGAAGGGAGGGAACACACCCAGTGCTGCCCAAATTAACACCGAACACCAACAGTACAAAGTTATCTCTTTGAGAACAACACTCGGCCTTTGAGGCGTGAGCCTGTTTGGGAAAGCCCATTACTTGTTGCAGCCCAGTCACAAACTGTAGCCCAGGTCTTTTAATTACTCAGCAGGCCAGATTAAGGCACCCATCTCCCGATGTTAAGTGTCAAACAGATAATTGCTTTGTTTGAACAGCAATAAAAAGCAGAAGCTGCAGGGGAGAGGGAAAGGCACAGTCCCTTACCAGCACCGGTGGGAAGGGTCCCAGAGGGCCGCAGCAGTTGCAGGAACTGACAAGGCAGGCAGGAGCAGGTCAAATGAAGTTAAGGATGAGGTGAGAAGGACGAGGACAGATGAATAGGATGTGGAGAGGGGATGGGGATGAGAAGAGGGGTTGGGGATGAGGAGATATAATAAGGATGATCAAAGGCTGGCATGACTCAGAGATGAGGAGTGAGGCCAAGGGTCAGGCTCAAACCGTCGGAACCCTCCTCGAGCTGGAATGGCCGCCGGGCACCGCTGGGCACGGTCCTTAAGTGCCCTCTGGTAGACGCTGATTGGCTGAATCGCTGTCCAGGCGGGCGGGGTCGGGCGAGGCGGGAAATGTGTCCCGAGTCCCTCCAAGTCCCGTGTCCGGCTCCCTGAGGTGTCCTCGGCGGCCCCAGGCGTGCCCCGGGGCGGTGCATACAGCCCTGCCAGGAGGCTTTTTGGTCCTAATTTTTGGGGGGTTTGTGTCCCAAATCCCTGGGGTTTTGTGTCCCAAATTCCTGGGTTTTTTGGTCCCAAATCTCTGGCTTTTTTTGGTCCCAAATTCTGAGAGGTTTTATGTCTCTGATGTTTTGGGAGGGCACTTGGAGGGACTGGGAGGGCACTGGGGGGCACTGGGACATGGCCACAGGAATGTTGCTGGAGCAGGAAACCAGTGAGGCACTGGGGGGCACTGGGAGTGAATGGGAGGGACTGGGAGAGGATTGGGGGGGGAACTGGGAGGGCACGGGGGGGCACTGGGAGGGGATTGGGAGGGGCTGGGAGGGACTGGGAGGGGCTGGGAGGGACTGGGAGGGGCTGGGAGGAACTGGGAGGGGATTGGGAGGGACTGGGAGGGGATTGGGAGGGGCTGGGGGGCACTGGGAGTGAATGGGGGGGAACTGTGAGGAGATTGGGAGTGGCTGGGAGGGAATGGGAAGGGCTGGGAGGAACTGGGAGGGGATTGGGAGGGACTGGGAGGGAATGGGAAGGGCTGGGAAGAACTGGGAGGGAATGGAAGGGGCTGGGAGGAACTGGGAGGGGATTGGGAGGGACTGGGAGGAGATTGGGAGGGGCTGGGGGGCACTGGGAGGGGATTGGGAGGGGCTGGGGGGCACTGGCGGGGGGGATTGGAAGGGCACTGGGAGGAAATGGAGGGACTGGGAGGGGACTGGAGGGCCTGCTCTGTACTGGTCCCTACTGGTCCCGCCCCGCCCCGCCCCGCCCCAGGCCTGCAGGACCGGCAGGAGAAGGCCCTGGTGGAGGTGGTGACCTCCAGTGCCCTCCAGCGGCCGGGCACAGCCCCCCGTGGGCCACGTCGCGCCCCAGAAGGTGCTGGAATTTCGGGAATTCGGGGGCGGGGGTGGCACTGGGATGGCACTGGGAGTTACTGGGTGATTGAGTTACTGGGACGTTGGGGGATTGGGGACACTGGGAGGATTTGGGGACATTGGGGGGACTGGGGACACGGGATATTAGGGATGGGAGGGATGGGAATTGGGGAAATTGGGGGGATTAGAGGCACTGAGGGGCAGATTGGGGACATTGGGATCATTTGGGGATTGGGGACATTGGGGGCACTGGATGGGGCAGTGGGACATTGGTGTTCCCAGTGTCCCCCTGATGTCCCCAGTATCCCCTTCAATGCCCACGACCTGACCCGCTGGCAGCTCTTTGGTCCTTGTTCCCAACTGCTCCAGCGTGCCCTGGACACAGGAGAGGTGCCAGCACAGGTGGGGACACCTGGGGACAATTGGGGACACTTGTGGGCACGTGAGGACATTTTGAGGATAGATAGCTGAGGACACCTTGGGGACACTCTGGAGTTATTCGAGGCACCCCTTGGGAACACTCTGGGCACCCCTTGGGAACACTTGGGGACAACTGGCACTGCCTAGGGACAGCTGGAGACACTTTGGGGGCACCCTGGGGCACTTGGGAACACTCTGTGGACACCTGAGGGACACTTGAGGACACTTGGAGAAACCTGGGGACACAGCTGGTGACATTTGGGGACACTCTGGGGACAGCTGGGGACACTTTGGTGACACTTGGGGGCACTCTGGGGACAGCTGGTGACACTTGGGGACAGCTTGGGGACACTGGAGACAGCTGAGGACACTTTGGGAACACCTGGGGACATGGGGACACTTGGGGACAGCTGGTGCCCACTGTGCCCGCAGGTGACAGTGCCTGTGCTGTCCTGCCTGTTCTTCCATGTACTGTGGGAACTGTCGTGGCTCCAACCCCACAACGTGCCCCAGGTGAGCATCCAGAACCTTCCATTGGGACATCCAGAGCCTTCCTGGAAAAATTATCCAGAACCTTCCAGGGGATCTGGAACATTCCAGGGGTGGTCCAGAACCTTCCAAGGGGAAATGGAACCTTCTGGGGTGGGGAATCCAGGACCTTTTCAGGTGGAGTGGATTCCCAATCCCTTTCCCACATTGCTGTCCTTGTTTTCCCAGCAGGAGCAGCTCCATGCCCTGCGCTCCCACCCCCTTTCCCACATTCCCATCCCAGTTTTCCAGGAGCAGCTCCATGTGCTGCACTCCCAACCCCTTTTCCATGTTCTCCAGCCCCTTTCCCACATTCCCATCCTGGTTTTCCAGGAGCAGCTCCATGTGCTGCGCTCCCAACCCCTTTTCCATGTTCTCCATCCCCTTTCCCACATTCCCATCCTGGTTTTCCCGGAGCAGCTCCGTGCCCTCCGTTCTCGGGTGCTGTCGCTGTGCCAGCTGTGCCAGAGCTGCCTCAGTGAGCCTGAGCTGGAGCTGTGGAAACAGGTGTGGGGGGATCCTGATCCTGATCCCAATCCCTGATCCCATTCCCTGATCCCAATCCCTGAGCCTGAGCTGTGGGAGCAGGTGGGGGATGGGCCTGATCCTGATCCCAATCCCTTATCCCATTCCCTGATCCCATTCCCTGATCCCAATCGCTGATCCCTGATCCCAATCTCATTCCCTGATCCTGATTCCTGAACCCGATCCCACTCCCTGATTCCAACCCCAATCCCAGATCCCAACCCGATTCCCTGATCTCAACCCCACTCCTGATGCCAATCCCAACCCCAATGCCACTCCCTGATCCCAATTCCTGATTCCAGCCCCATTCCCTGATCCTGATCCCTTATCCCACTCGCTAAGCCTGATCCCAATTGCCTGAGCCTGATCCCAATCCCATTCCCATGCCTTTGCGGTGCTGTGTGACCTGCTGGTGGTGCTGGGGAGTGCCAATGGCATTCCCAATCCCAATCCCAATCCAGGCATTTGTGGTGCTGTGTGACCTGCTGGTGGTGCTGGGCCCACGCCTGCTGCATTCCGTGTGGGACTCCCTGTCCCTGATGGTGCTCCCATGGGACAGGGCCCTCCAATCCCAGCTGGCCTCGTTCGTCATGGACCACGTTCTCCTGAGCCCCAGAGGCCAATCTGAGCCTGAGGCTGCTGTTCGGTGCCCCCAGTCCCACAGGAATGGTCAATCCCAATCCCCTGGGAATGGTAAATCCCAGTCCCACTGCTGGGTGCCGTCAATCCCATGGGAATGGTCAATCCCAATCTCATGGGAATGGTCAATTCCAATCCCATGGGAATGGTCAATCCCAGTTCCACAGGAATGGTCCATCCCAATCCCACCAGTGGGTATTCCCAATCCCATGGGAATGGTAATCCCAATCCCATGGGAATCTCAAATCCCAATCCCTCCAGTGGGTGTTCCCAATCCCACAGGAATGGTCAATCCCAATCCCACTGCTGGGTGCCCCAATCCCATGGGAATGTTAATCCCAATACCAGTCCTACCGGTGGGTGTTCCCAATCCCACAGGAACCCCATAGCTCCATATGGCCCCATCCCCCCATCCCCCATAGCTCCATCCCCCCATAGCCCCATCCCCCATAGCCCCATCCCCCCATAGCCCCATCCCCCCCATAGCCCCATCCCCCCATAGCCCCATCCCCCCCATAGCCCCATCCCCCATAGCCCCATCCCCCATAGCCCCATCCCCCCATAGCCCCATCCCCCCCATAGCCCCATCCCCCCATAGCCCCATCCCCCCATAGCCCCATCCCCCCCATAGCCCCATCCCCCCCATAGCCCCATCCCCCCCATAGCCCCATCCCCCATAGCCCCATCCCCCCATAGCCCCATCCCCCCCATAGCCCCATCCCCCATAGCCCCATTCCCCCCATAGCCCCATCCCCCCCATAGCCCCATCCCCCCCATAGCCCCATTCCCCCCATAGCCTCATCCCCCCCATAGCCCCATCCCCCCATAGCTCCATAGGGCCCCATATGGCCCTATATGGCCCCATGGCCCCATCCCACCACAGCCCCAACTCTATACCTCCATCACCCCATAAGTGCCAGCACTCCCTGCACTCTCAACATTCCCAGAATTCTGTGGTTTCCATTCCAGAGGCAGTAGAGGGCAGCTCCAGGCCCTGCACCGCCACAGGGAGCTCCTCAGTGGCTTCTCCAAGCTGGTTCTGCTCCAGGTGCTGCCACCACGAGCTGCTTCCAACGTGTTCAAGCACCTTGGAAATGGGGGGGGGTGTTGGGGGCTTTGCAGGTCTCTGAGGGGCTTTGGGGAGGTTCAGGAGGGGTCTGGTGGTGTCCTGAAGGGGGTTAAGGGGTTCTGGGGGGAACTGGGGGGTCTTTGGTGCACTCTGAGGTGGTTCCAGAGGGGTTTTGGGGGAACTGGGGAGGTTGGTCTAGGAGGGATCTGGGGGGCTTTGGGGGAGCTTTGGGGGGTTCTGGAAGTCTTGGCAGGGCTCTGGGGGTCCCTGACGGGCCCAAAGAGGTCTTTGGGGGGCTCTGGGGGGCCTTTGGGAGTCCCTGGGCTGGTCCAGGAGGAGTTTGGGGGAGACTTGGGGGGTCTAGAAGGGGTCAGGGGGGCTCCAGGGGGAGGCTCTGGGGGGGTCCAGGAGGGGTTTGAGGGTCTTTGGTGAGAACTGGGGGGCTTTTGCAGGGACTTTGGGGGGTGTTTGGGGGTCCCTGGGGAGGTCCAGGAGGGGTTTGGGGGGCTCTGGGAGGATCCAGGAGGGCTTTGGGGGGCTCTGGTGGGGGTCTTTGGGGGGAACTGGGGGTTCTGGAGGGTCCAGGAGAGCTCTGCGGGTTCTTTGAGGGGATCTAGGAGGGGTTTGGGGGTCACCTTCAGCATCTTTCAGGGGTCCTGGGGGGTTTTTGGGGTTCCTGGGGGTCTTTGAGTGGATCCAGGAGGGCTTTGGGGGTTCCTTGTGGGGGGTGCAGGAGGGGTTTGGGTGCTTGGGAGGGCTCTGGGGTGGTTCAGGAGGGGTTTGTGGAGTCTGGGGGAGTGCAGGAGGGGTTTGGGGGGCTTTGGGGGAAACTGAGGGGCTCTGGGGGGCTCAAAGTTGTCTTTGGGGGTCTCTAGGGGTCTTGTAGTGGGTCTCTGGGGGGTCTTGGGGGTCTACCAAGATGTTCATAAATTTTGGTGCCCCATTCCGAGTTTTATGGGGACTTTGGGATCTCCAGAGGTTTTTGGGAGTCTCTGGGGGTCCTTGGGGGTCTCTGGAGGTCTCTGGGTGTCGGGTCGGGGAGGGGGGATTCAGTGGGCCCGGGGGGCTTTTGGAGGTCTCTGGGGAGGCTGGGGCGTCGCTCCCAGGATGCTCAGGAATTCTGGTGCCCCATTCCCAGTTTCATGGGAATTTTGGGATATCTAGAGGGGTCTCTGGGGGGGTCTTG
The DNA here is from genome assembly GCF_047495875.1 of Pithys albifrons albifrons. NCBI lineage: Eukaryota > Metazoa > Chordata > Aves > Passeriformes > Thamnophilidae > Pithys > Pithys albifrons. The sequence goes on from NC_092487.1 coordinate 2,050,491, forward strand.
GGAAGGGGTTGTGGGGGTCCTTGGGGGCTCTCTGGGGGTCCTGGTTGTCCTGGGGGGCACTTGGGGCATCCTTGGGGGTCCTGAGCTGGTCATGGGGGGTGGTGTCTCAGGATGTTGAGGAATTCCTGGTGCCTCCATTCCCAGTTTTACAGGGATTTGGGGATCTCCAGGGGTTCTTGGGAGTCTCGGGTGGGGGTTTTGGGGTCTCTGAGGGTCACAGAAGCCTGGGAGTGATTTAGAGGGTCCTGGGGGGTGTCCCAGGATGTTCAGAAACGTTGGTGTCCCCATTCCCAGTTTTTCGGGGACTTTGGGGACATCATCAAGGAGACCCTTCGGCACATGCAGGACTTGGATCGCATGGAGTGGGCCTGGATCCTCCTGCTCAGCCTCCAGCAGGTTGAGGCTTGGGGGGCTCCAGGTGATCTTGGGGATCCCCAGGAGGTCTCCAGGAGGTCCTGGGGATCCTCAGGATGTTTTGGAGTCTACAGGATGTTTTGGGGGTGTCCAAGAGTTTTTGGGGGATCTCCAGGGGTCTTTGGAGCTCTCCAGGATGTTCTGGGGGTTCCCAGGTGGTTTTGGGGTCTCCATAGGGATCCCCAGGATGTTTTGGGGGTCTCCAGAAGGTCCTGGGGGCCCCCCTTCACCCTGGGGGTCCCCCACAGGCGCTGACAGAGCTGCTGCTCCAGCAGGGCCCCCCTGTCTGTGGGGTCCCAGAATTCCAGGAGATCTGAGACCTGGCTCGGCACTTCTTGCTCTTCTTCAGCGTCCACCGGCAGCGCAACCGCCTGGCCCTGCTGGCCCTGCAGAGGTTGGGGGGCTCTGGGGGAGTCTGGGGGTGATTTGGGGGTCCCAGGGCAGCCTGGGGGGCTTTGAGGATCCTTGGAGGAGATTTGGGGGTCCCAGGGGGGGTTGGGGGCTTTTGAAGGTTCTCAGGGGAGGTTGAGGGGGTTTGGAGTGCTCTGGGCTGGTTTGAGGGGGGTTTGGGGCATCCTTGGGGACACTGGGGGTTCTCAGGGGCTTCGAGTGGGTTTTGGGGTGGTCGGGGAGGGGTAGGTGTGTTTTGAGGTGCTCTGGGGTGGTTTCAGAATTCTCAGGGGGTTCTTGGCAGTGTTGGGGGCTCTCAAGGGGTTCTCAGGGGATTTGGGGGGGTTGGAGGCTCTCTGGGGGAGTTGAAGAATGTAATGGTTTGACCCATGGCTTCCCCAGTAACCACTGTATCTAAGGAAGTTACAAGTATTCCACACGTGTCTTCCACGTAGCAGTGGGGGAGTGGTGGTTCCTTCTTCCGGTCCTTGGCTGAGGAGCTGGAGGGAGGTGGTGGAGGTCTGGTCCCTCCGGTCCCTGGTGTTTCTCCTGTCCTGGGTGAGATTGTTTCATTCTTGTTCCCTTCCTTGAAGTTTTTTAATTGTGTTTGTTTTGATTCATTCGGTTTCTTTGGGTTGGGTTGGTGTCTTCCCTATTTTCCAGCTAATCAATCCCCTTTTCTCCCTTCCCCTCTCCCCTGGGGGGTGGAATCCTACGTATTGTGTATACAGTGTGGTTTGTAAATGTTAGTAAATATAATTTATTCTTTTTATTCAGTTCAGTTTCTTTAGAGTGCGTTTCTTTTCAGTTTTTTTTCCCTTTCCTTTGCTGGGAAAGTTCTGGGAGGGGGAAGGGGGGGGCCAGTCCAGGGTTGGCAACAGCTAGGCCAAACCTGCGACATTATTGGAGGTTCCACCGAGATACTGACCTTGAGTTGTTTTGTAAATAATTCTCTGTTTAGAGAACAGTGGCCGGGAGAACTGCCAACTGAAGTGGTATTATCAAAAGAGTATCTTTTTGATATAAACAAGGTTTTTTGTTTGGGAACAGAGGACTCAGGCATAAGGTAAACAATAGAAAGAATGGTTTTCACCCTTTTTAGCAAGTACCTGAGAGGTACCAGAGGAGGTCAGTCCAACCCTGCTGGCATGGCCTGGCAGTCTCTTGTAGTGAGAGGCCTCCTGTTAAGTGTCTTTCTATTCTTTTACACACTGATGGTGCTAATGCTTACTCCCACTCTGAGAGGTCTCCTAGGGACATACCTAGGTCTGCCTGATAATTGTCATCCATGTAAGGCCCTCCTGAATCTTGACATTAAAGGCCTGTTAAATTATGACATTAATGGACTATTGAGAGAGATCCCTACTGTTACAATTGGTCCCAGTTATTACCTAAATTGTATTGTGACAGCACTAGTGTTTATGAGGGTAATGGAACTGTTGTATAAGATTGGAAGAATGCTGGCACTTTGTTGCTTCCCTTGTTTTAGACCTAAGAAAGGCTATGCCTCTGGGGGACTCGCTGGAACTTTGGAAGGGGCTTTGGACAGGCCAGTCCCTGGATGGGATGGGGCTTGGTCGGATCTCGGTAAAGTGCTAGGGCGTATCTCACCCTCTGTTCTTTGGAAGTTCACGTCAGAAGAAGTGTGTGACTCTGCTGAGGTGGCCCGCTGTTTATCAGAAGAGTGTTTTTCCTATGAGGACCCGTATACGCGAGTCTCTGCTTTGTGTTGGGGCCTGGCTAGTGCTTATCGATGTGCCATAGACTACTGTCACTGGCTTGCGGACAGGATAGAATATGGAGATATGCCATCCGAGACCTGTGCAGTCCCCGTTCAGGCTACCGAAAGTGAAGTCCAAACACAGCATGAGGTCGATGTTGTTTCTGAAGAGACCCAAACTCCAGTAGCTGAAAATAATACAGCCTCCGACCGATCTGTAGAAACCCAAACTCAAGCTGCAGACCCGGACATGGCTATTTCTGCTGTCCCTTCTACAACCACAGCTGAAACTCGGACGCAGGCTGAAGCAAATACAGTCTCTGTTTGCTCAACAGAAACCCAGACTCAGGCTGCAAATCCGGACAAGGCCATTCCTGCTGTCCCGGCTACAACCACAGCTGAAACCCAGACGCAAGCTGAAGCTAATACAGCTTCCAGTTGCTCCGTAGAAATTCAGACTCAAGCCGTAGATCTGGAGGTTGCCATCTCTATTAGGTCTGCTAAGACCACAGTTGAAGCTCAGACTCAGGCTGACGTCAATACAGCTTCTATTCGCTCTGTGGAAACTCGGACTCAAGCTGCAGATCTGGAAGCAGCCATTTCTACTAAACCTACCAAGACCACAGTCGAAGCTCAAACTCAAGCCAATGCGGATACAGTTCCTATTCGCTCTGTGGGACCTCAAACTCAAGTTACGGACCGGAAGATTATCATTGCCCCCATAAAGAAGAAAACAACGAGGACAAAGGAGACTACAAAACCCATAGAGCCACCTCCGCAATTGGAACAAGAAGAAGAAGAAGAGGAACAAGAAGAAGAAGAAAAAGAAGAAGAAGAAGAAGAAGCAGATGAAGAAGCAGCTGTGAGAGAGGAAGAAACTACTGTGACGATGGAAGGAGCGACGGCACGAGAGGAAAGAACAGTCACAGTAGAAGAGGGAGCAGCCGCCAGAGAGGGAGGAGTGGTCACAAGGGATGGGGCACACCTAATGGGACTGGGGGCACGTCCAAAAGAGACCAGAGGCATGCCTGGAGAAAGGAAAGGGACGGTGCGAGCATCCTGGGATAGAATAACATTCGACGATTGGTGCTCTGACTACATACGCAAGTACCCAGTGGAGGAAGAGAGGAGGTCAACGCGCTTCCGTCAGCCTGAGGAAGGACCGTTTCAGCCTCTCCAAAGGCAACCCTCCCTTGGAAGTATGATTTCACCTCCCCATACTAGACCTACATTTGAGGGAATAGATGATCGGGGAAGGCCCTTACCCCGGCCTTCCAAGGACTATGTGCTACCTCCATTCATCAGACCTGATGAACAACGCAGGAGCTCCCTTTCACGGGGTGCACGAGCTAGGAGTCTTTCCCCACTGCTCTAACGAAGTAGAAGTCTCTCTCCACAGCGTGGGCGACGTAGGAGCCCATCCTCCCGGAGTGAACACCATAGAAGCTCATCCTCACGGCGCGAACAATCCTCATCTTCATGTGAGAGGGTCAGAAAGGAAGTGAGAGAGGTTCCATGAAGGAGTGGAAGAGTAAAAACACAGGTAGAGAGAATAGTACGTGGAAGAGATGGACAGGAAATAATGAGGGAAAGTGAAATTATACGATCATTGACCCCAAAGGAGATTCGAGATATACGAAGGGATTACAGTCGGTGGCCCGATGAACGCATCCTCACCTGGCTGGTGCGATGTTGGGACCAGGGGGCCAGTAGTCATGTGCTGGAAGGTCATGAAGCACAACAATTGGGATCTCTTGCCCGAGACCGTGAAATAGAACAGGAAATGGGACAGGGGGAGATGGCATCCAGTCTCTGGACCCGAATCCTCCGTGCCGTGAGGGCAAGATACCCATTTAAAGAGTATTTGGTGAGTGCTCCGAGAGAGTGGAATACTGCAGAAGAAGGCATCCAGTATCTGCGGGAACTGGCCATGCTGGAGATTATATACTCCGATCCAAATTACTATGACATCTTGGTCCCAGAGAAGATGCCATGCACACAGCCGATGTGGGATAAGGTGATGAATGGGGCCCCTAAGTCTTATATGCCATGTCTGATATCTGCATACCCTCTAAGTATGGACGAGAATGAGATACACGTTGACAGAATGTGTCACTGGATACGGAGAATATCGGAAACCATGAGGGTCCCCTCTAACTACCAGCATTCGTCCCTCTACAGTGGGGAAAGGGTAGGGAGGAATCCTAGACGCTCTGTGTATGAAGAAGAACCTAGAGGCAAAGGTTCTAGAGGTCACAAAGAAAGGTCTCGTTCTCATTCTCATTCAAGTTCCTGTTCTCGTTCTCGGTCCCGTTCCCGTTCTTGGTCACCTCATGCAGCACGAGGGAGAACTAGAGGCCACCAGAGGAATACTAGACGCTCTGTGTATGAAGAAGAACCTAGACGCAGACGTTCTAGAGATCGCAAAGAAAGGTCTCGTTCTTATTCTTGTTCCAGTTCCCGTTCTCGGTCATCTCATGCAGCACAAGAGAAAACTGGAAGCCCCAGGAGTAAGACACAGAGTGAGCGTAGTGTCTTATGGACTGTTCTGCGCGAACTAGGGGAAAACATGAAGAAATGGCACGGTGAACCCACCTCTAAACTTAGAGCCCGAGTGCAAGAATTAAAACGGAAAGTAGCTGGCAAGAAAGCTGTCCACATAGTTGAAGCAAAGACCCCGGAAAAGAAACATCGATCTCCGAGATGCAAAAGAAACAACTTCCCCCATGCTGATGAAGGGGCCTCTGACAGAGCATCGCACACATCAGGTGGAGAATGCTCCGACCAGGAACAACAATAGAGGGGCCCTGCCTCCTGCCAGGAGGAGGAGAGGGACGAGGATGATAATCGGGTTTATTGGGCTGTGTGGGTTCGATGGCCTGGCACATCGGATCCTCAGAAATATCGAGCTTTGGTAGATACTGGTGCCCAATGTACATTAATGCCATCAGAACATGAGAGTACAGAGACTGTGTCTATTTCTGGAGTAACCGGAGGGTCTCAGGACCTGTCGGTGGTAGAGGCTGACATGAGCCTAACAGGAGACCAATGGGAAAAGCATTCCATTGTGACAGGACCAGAAGCCCCTAGCATTCTTGGTATGGACTATTTAAAAAGAGGACACTTTAAGGACCCGAAGGGGTACTGGTGGGCTTTTGGTGTAGCCACAGTGATTGAAGGAGAGTCCAAACAGTTGTCTACTCTCCCTGGTCTCTCAGAAGACCCTTCTGCTGTGGGATTACTCCAAGTCAAAGATCAAGAAGTACCGATGGCCACTGCAACTGTACATAGGCGACAGTATCGTACAAACCGAGATGCTGTGATTCCCATCCATAAAATGATCAGGAAGCTGGAGAGCCAAGGGGTGGTCAGCAGAACACACTCACCCTTCAACAGCCCTATCTGGCCTGTACGTAAATCAGAGGGAGAATGGAGACTGACTGTGGACTATCGTGGCCTGAATGAAGTTACGCCACCGCTGAGTGCTGCTGTGCCAGATATGTTGGAGCTCCAGTATGAGTTGGAGTCCAAAGCAGCAAAGTGGTATGCCACTATTGACATTGCTAATGCATTCTTCTCCACTCCATTGGCACCAGAGTGCAGGCCACAGTTTGCTTTCACCTGGAGGGGCGTGCAGTACACCTGGAACCGATTGCCCCAGGGGTGGAAACACAGTCCAACCATTTGTCATGGGCTGATCCAGGCCACATTGGAGAAGGGTGAGGCCCCAGAACACATCCAATATATTGATGATGTCATTGTATGGGGAGACACAGCAGAAGAAGTCTTTGAAAAAGGACGAAAGATTATTCAGATTCTCCTCAAAGCCGGTTTTGCCATCAAAAAGAACAAGGTCAAGGGACCTGCCAGAGAGATTCAGTTCCTTGGGGTGAAATGGCAAGATGGACGTCGCCAGATTCCAACCGACGTCATCAATAAGATTGTAGCAATGGCTCCACCGACTAACAAGAAAGAGACCCAAGCGTTTCTGGGAGCCATAGGCTTCTGGCGAATGCACATCCCAGAGTACGGCCAGATCGTGAGCCCTCTCTATTTTGTGACCCGTAAAAAGAACATTTTCCAATGGGGTCCTGAACAACAACAGGCTTTCAAGCAGATCAAGCAAGAAATCGCACATGCCGTGGCTCTTGGACCAGTCAGGACGGGACCAGATGTGAAGAATGTACTTTATTCCACAGCTGGAGATAAAGGTCCCTCCTGGAGCCTCTGGCAAAAGGTGCCTGGTGAGACACGAGGGTGACCACTTGGTTTCTGGAGCCGAAGCTACAGAGGCTCTGAGGCCAATTACACCCCTATGGAGAAGGAAATCCTAGCGGCATATGAAGGCATACGAGCAGCCTCAGAGGTAATTGGTACTGAAGCCCAGCTTTTCCTGGCACCTCGACTACCAGTGTTAAGCTGGATGTTCAAAGGAAAAGTGCCCCCTACACACCATGCCACGGATGCCACGTGGAGCAAGTGGATTGCTTTGATTACACAACGTGTTCGAATTGGGAGCTCGAATCGCCCTGGAATTCTAGAAATTATAACCAATTGGCCTGAAGGTGGGAACTTCAGCCTGGCAGATGAAGAAGAGGAAGGGTCAGTGAGTCGAGCTGAAGAAGCTCCACCATATAATCAGCTGCCAGATGAAGAGACGCGCTACGCCCTTTTCACTGATGGTTCTTGCTGTATCGTAGGAAAGAGCCGGAAGTGGAGAGCAGCTGTGTGGAGTCCCACCCAACGGGTGGCAGAAGCCACTGAGGGGAAAGGCGAATCGAGTCAGTTCGCAGAACTCAAAGCTGTCCAATTGGCCCTAGACATTGCAGAAAGAGAAGGATGGCCAAGGCTCTACTTGAACACCGACTCATGGATGATAACAAATGCTCTCTGGGGATGGCTAGACCGGTGGGAGAAGATGAATTGGAGGCGTAGAGGGAAGCCCATCTGGGCTGCAGATCTGTGGCAAGACATTGCTGCCAGAGTAAAGAAATTGAACGTGAGAGTCCGCCATGTAGATGCCCATGTGCCCAAAGGTCGAGCTAATGAGGAACAAGATAATAACAGACAGGCAGACCGAGCTGCACAGATTGAGGTGTCACAAGTAGACCTCGATTGGCAGCAAAAGGGAGAATTGTTCCTAGCTCAATGGGCCCATGATGCTTCAGGCCATCAAGGCCGGGACGCAACCTATAAATGGGCACGAGACCGAGGGGTGGATTTAACTATGGACACTATTTCCCAGGTTATCCGCGATTGTGAAACCTGTGCTGCCATTAAGCAGGCAAAAAGATTGAAGCCCCTTTGGTATGGTGGACGCTGGGACAAGTATAAATACGGAGAGGCCTGGCAGGTTGACTACATCACATTGCCACAGACTAGCCAAGGTAAGCGCTATGTGCTTACCATGGTGGAAGCGACCACCGGATGGTTAGAGACATATTCAGTACCACATGCAACAGCCCGGAATACTATCTTGGGCCTTGAGAAACAGGTCCTGTGGAGGCATGGCACTCCAGATCGCATTGAGTCAGATAATGGGACTCATTTCAAGAACAATCTAGTGGCCACTTGGGCACGGGAGCATGGTATTGAATGGGTATATCACATTCCATATCACGCACCTGCTGCTGGAAAGGTTGAAAGGTGCAATGGACTATTAAAAACAACTCTGAAGGCACTAGGTGGAGGAACCTTCAAGAACTGGGATAAGCATTTAGCCAAGGCCACCTGGTTGGTTAACACCAGAGGCTCTGTCAATCGAGCTGGTCCTGCCCAAGCAGAATCCCTCCACACGGTAGATGGAGACAAAGTTCCAGCGATCCACTTGAGAGGCATGTTAGGGAAATCTGTCTGGATTACCCCTCCCTCGGGCCAAGACAAACCCATTCGTGGGATTGTTTTTGCCCAAGGGTCCGGAAACCTCTGGTGGGTAATGAGGAAAGATGGTGAGATCCAGTGTGTGCCCCAAGGCAATCTAGCCTTGGGGAAGAACTAATGATGTGCTTTGAGTTGTGTTTTGCAGGAAACCAGACGCGAGATGAGAAAAAAAACCCAAACAAAGCCGGTACTGGTATCCCATGATGTCCAACGATAAGGCAGCCCTAAACTGTGGACTAGGCCTCAACTTGGAACTGTGACTCTAACCAAAAGGCAATGGACTAAAGCTGAACTGATGCTGGTGTTGATCCTTGATGACAAGACATCTGCCTTGAAGGACTGCATATGGACTATATATATATATGTGTGTGTGGGATATAAGCAAATGCAATAATACAAAGATTGCGTGGAAAGACCAGTGTGGAATAAGGGGTGGAGAATGTAATGGTTTGACCCATGGCTTCCCCAGTAACCATTGTATCTAAGGAAGTTACAAGTATTCCACACGTGTCTTCCACGTAGCAGTGGGGGAGTGGTGGTTCCTTCTTCCGGTCCTTGGCTGAGGAGCTGGAGGGAGGTGGTGGAGGTCTGGTCCCTCCGGTCCCTGGTGTTTCTCCTGTCCTGGGTGAGATTGTTTCATTCTTGTTCCCTTCCTTGAAGTTTTTTAATTGTGTTTGTTTTGATTCATTCGGTTTCTTTGGGTTGGGTTGGTGTCTTCCCTATTTTCCAGCTAATCAATCCCCTTTTCTCCCTTCCCCTCTCCCCTGGGGGGTGGGATCCTACGTATTGTGTATACAGTGTGGTTTGTAAATGTTAGTAAATATAATTTATTCTTTTTATTCAGTTCAGTTTCTTTAGAGTGCGTTTCTTTTCAGTTTTTTTTCCCTTTCCTTTGCTGGGAAAGTTCTGGGAGGGGGAAGGGGGGCCAGTCCAGGGTTGGCAACAGCTAGGCCAAACCTGCGACAAACACTCTCGGGGTGTTTTGGGGGGGTTGGGGGCTTTCAAGGGAGGTTTGAGGGCTCTCATGGGGGCTTGGAGGGTCTTGGGGGGTCTCAGGCGGGTTTGGGAGCTCTCAGGGTTTTAGGGGTTCTGAGGAGGGGTTTGGGGGTTCTCAGGGGGATTTGGGGGGTCTCAAAGGGAGATTGAGGGTTTTTCAGGTGCTCTGTGTTGGTTTTGGGTGTTCTCAGGAGGATTTTTGGGGTGCTCTGAGGTGGTTTGGGGTCTCTCTGGTCTCTCTGGTCTGAGCCCCCCCTGCCCCCAGGGAGGGGATCCAGTTCACCTTCCAGGAGCCCCCCCAGCCCCAGTTTGGGGAGGGGTCTCCCTTCAAACTGCCCTTCCTGGAGGTGCTCAGCGAGTTCTCCCTAAGGCTGCAGCCCCCTGACCGGACCCACATGTGAGTGGGGGGCTTGAGGGGCTTTGGAGGGCCCAGGGGGCAGTTGGGGTCTGCGGGAGTCTCTGGGGAGCTTTGGAGATCCCTGGGGGTCCCTGGGGGTGATTTGGGATTCTGGGGGGAGTCTGGGGGTGATCTGGGGGGTTGGGGTGATTTGAAGGTCCCTGGGGGGCATTTGGGGATCCCAGGGGGGTCTGTGTGGCTTTGGGGGAGTCTGGGGGGCATTTGAGGGTCCTTGATGGGGTCTGGGGGTCCCTGGGGGGCATCTGGGGAGATCTGGGGGTCTCTTTGGGGTCCCCCCACTCAGGGGTCTCTGGGGGTCTCTGGGGTCTCTCTGGGGGTCTCCCCCCCATGGCTACCCCTGCCACTCCCTGAGCCCCCAGACTGGGGGGATGACACCCCCCAGACTCCCAGAGCCAAGAGAGCCCACCTGGAGAGTGAGGGGCACCCCAAGCTGGGGGGGGCTGGAGCTCCTGGGTTATGGGGGCACTGAATTTGGGGGTTCTGGGGGGTCCTGGGTTATGAGGTGACCCCAAATTTGGGGGTCCTGGAGAGTCCTGGGTTAGGTGGGACTCCCAAATTCAGGGGAGGGGTTTGAGGGGTCCTGGGTTGGGTGCAACCCCCAGCTTGGGGGGTCCTGCCTCATTTTGGGGTGTGCCCCCTGCAGCCCCCTTGGAGCCCCCCAGTTCCAGCCCATGGCCCCCCAGTCCCACCCTCACCTCCATGGCCGTGGGGGGAGGGGGGGCAACCCCCCCAAATTAATGGGGGAACCCCCCTGTTGCCCCCTCCTGCACAGGTTAGATCCCCCTAAATTAATCGGGGGACCCCTGACCCCCTCCTCAAAAATGAGGGGCCCCCCACGCCCCCCTCCTGCACAGGTGAGACCCCCCTCAAATTAATGGGTCCGCCCTAAATTAAAGGGGGACTGCCCAACCCCCGCCCAAAATCGGGACACCCCCCGGCTCCCCCAGCCTGCACAGGTGAGACCTCCCCCCCAGCCTCCACCAGTTAATGTGGGGGACCCCCCAGACCAAACTAATTAATGTGGGGGATCCCCTGAATTAATGTGGGAGACCCCCCAGGTAACTATGGAGGGACCCTCCTGAGCCCCCGAAAAAATGAGGGGGACCCCCCCCCAAATAAAATCAGGGATCTCGCCCCAAAAAACAAGGAGGGACTTTCCTCAGAAAATGGGGGATCCCCCTGACCCCCTGCCAATAAACCCGTGGGTCCCTGCCAAACAGACCGAGGAGGGACCCCCCAAAACAAGAGGGGGCTCCCCAAAAACCATGGGGGGACCCCCTAAAACTGAACAGGACCCCCCAGAAAACAAGCGGACACCCCCTGACCCCCCCAGTAAATCTAGGGGTGGCCCCCAAAAACCGAGGGGAGACCCTCAAAACTGGAGGAGACTCCTCCAAAACCATGGGGGGACCCCCAAAACCGGAGGGCCCCCCTGACCCCCCCAATTCTCCCCCCACAGCAGCAGGGGATCACGGGGAGTGGGGGGGGCACTAAAGGGGGTCAGAGAGGATTTGAGGGATCAAGGGGGGATTTTAGGGGGGCAAGGAAGGTTTGGGGGGGGGTTGAGGCAGTCTAGGGGGGCTTTGGGGGTCTGGGGTTTGGGGAGTCTGGGGGGTTGGGAGTTTGGGGGCATTTGGGGGGTCTGGGGGATTTGGGAAGCTTGGGGGAGGGTCTAGGGGGTTTGGGGGATCAGGGGGGTTTAGGAGGCTCAGGGAGGGTCTGGGGGGGGTCACTGATTCGTTAGGGGGGGAATCTCTCCATCCTCTGTCGCCATTTCCCCCCAGTCTGAGCCTGATGGAGGGAATGGAGGAGGAGAGCGACGAAGAAGACCCCCCGAAACAGCCCAGGGTGAGCCCCCTCCCTAACAATGACCCCCCAGACCCTCCCAGTTTTGGGGACCCTCCCAACCTTTGGAATCGCCCCAGGACCAGCCCTGGGACCTTTTCGACTCCACCCTCCTCAACCTCCAGGTGAGTTTTGGGGGCGTTTTTGGGGGTGCCCTCGTATTCTGGGGGGTCTCACCACCCGTCCCCCCCCTCCAGGACCTCGGAGGGAGGAACTCCCAAAAAAAAAGCAACCAGTTTTTTTCCTGTTTTATATTGTTTTCACCCCAAAATTTGTGCCCAACCCCAGTTTCATGCCACTTAATGCTGGAATTTTGGGGTGAATTTGGGAGGTTTTTTGAGTCCCTCCAAATTTTGGGGAGTCTCGTTCCATTTCCCTCCAGAGGAAGAAACCCCCAATCCCGTTTTTTGCCCATTTTCTACCATTTTCACGCCCAAATCTGTCCCACCCCCCAGTTAATCAATAAAGAATTGAGCATTTTCTTGGGTGAATTTGGGGGGTTTTGGGGTCGGGGTGGGTAAGCGGCTGCTGAGGGAGGGGGGGCTGGAGGTGCTCCCAAAAATGAGCACAAAATGTGAGTTATTGGTAAAAATCCACTTTATTGGCAAAAAAACCCTCCCAAACAAAACACTGGGGGGGATTTTGGGGTCCCCAGGGTGGATTTTGGGGGGAATTGGGGGCACTTTGAGGGCCCAACGCCCCCAAGGGCTTCACCTGCAGCACCTCGAGCCTCCCTGGCCCCTCTCCCTGGGGGCAGTTTGAGGGCTCTGCGAGGGATTAGGAGGATTGGGGGTATTTGGGACATTCTGGGGGCGATTTGGGACATTTCGTAGAGGGATTGGGACATTCTGGGGGGGCTATTGGGATATTTTAGGGGGGATGTGGGACGTTTTAGGGGGGATGTGGGCTATTCTGGGGGGTCTATAGGGCTATTTTGGGGGGTATTTTGACATTTTTGGGTGTGCTCAGACAAAGGTGACCCTGGTCCAGGTGGGGTTCCTCAGGGTGGGTTTGGGATATTTTGGGGATATATTGGGATATTTGAGGATATTTTGAGGTGGATTTGGGATATTTGGGAGGCATTTGGGGGGGAATTTGGGGTATTTTGGGGTCAGTCACACGAAGGTGACCCTGGTCCGGGCCGGGTTCACCTGCAGCCTGTTCAGGGCCTCGTACTTGGCCAGAGCGGTGCCCATCTGGGCGGGGGAGAAGCCCCTCGTGCCCAGCAGTGCCAGCACCTCGGGCAGGGACACCGAGTGCGCCCCCGCGCCCCCCAACTCCTGCAGCGCCCCACAGATTGCCTCCGAGGGGCGCGGGCACCTGGGGGGCACGGGGCACAGCCCCACAAGGTCCCCAGTGTCCTCACAGTGTCCACAGTGCCTCCTGGTGTGCCCAAACCCATCCCCAATGGTCCCAAATCCGCCGCCCCCCCAGTGTCCACAGTGCCCGCCCAGTCCAACCAGTGCCCCAGAGCCCCCAGTGCACTGCCAGCCCACCAGTGTGCTCCCAGTGTCACCCAGTGTGTCCCCAGTGCCCCCCAATACCCCCCAATGCCCCCTGTACTGGGGGGGCAGTGTCCTGTCCCCCCACAGGGACTCTCTTGACACCTCAAGCAGCCAAACGGCCTCAACCACGTCCTCCTTCTCCACGATGGCCCTGAGGCAGAGCCGGGCCTGGGGAGGGCAGAAACAGCCTGAAATACCCCAAAATACCCCCAAACACCCCACATACCCCAAAACCACCCCAAAGTACCCCCAAGGCACCCCACACCACCCCAAAACTTCCTCTTTCTCCACTATGGCTCCAAGGCAGAGCCGGGCCTGGGGGGGCAAAAACACCCTGAAAACACCCAAAATACCCCAAATACCCCCAAACACTCCATAATGCCCCAAAGAGATTTGGGGTAAAATCAGCAAGATTTTGACAGGAATATGGATGGGGATTTAAGGTGGACTTAAGAAAACTTTGAGTAGAAACGTCATGGTATGAAGTGAAAATCAAAGGGGGCTGAGGTGGAATTAGGGATGTTTTGGTGGAATTAGGGATATTTTTGTCAAATTAGGGATGTTTTGGTGGAATTATAAGAAATTTTGGGTGGAATTGAGGAGACGTTTTGAAGAAATGCTGGGAATTTGGGGTGAAATTGGGGGGATCTGGGATGAAATTCTAGGGATTCTAGGAGGGATTATGGGACCTTTGAGTGGAATTAAGGGATTTGGAGTGGAATGAGGGGGCTTGATGCCAGCAGAAAAAACGATGGGGTGGAGCATGTGAGATTTTTTGGAGTGTAAACAAATCCACTCTTCCCAGTCAATTTCCAGCGTCGGTCTGTGTCCTGATGGATGGTTCCTCCCCCTGCGTTTGTGAGAAAAATTTCGCGTTCCAAAATTTCCAGAGATGGATTTAAAGCAGCAGAACAAAAAGGTTATTTGCTATCCTACATATAGGCAGTTAGATGCCTCCCTGACATCCAATCCCATCAGATCTCGGAAGCTCAGCAGGGTCAGCCCTGGTTAGTACTTGGATGGGAGACCTCCTGGGAAATGCCGGGTGCTGTAGGTTCTAGTCCTGAGGACTTCACTGGCACAGTCCAGGCTCGCTCGGCTGTGACAGATGAACCTCAGGACTGAAACGGTGGGGCCAGTTCTGCGCACGCTGAGCCTCACCTAAAACATCACTGTGCAGGCTGGAAGGGCACACCCACGTGGGGACAGCCCTTCCCAAATCTTCGTTCGTGAAGCCGAGCCACACACACACACACACACTCACAGGTCTGGTTTTAGGGCTGGGACCACAGCAGTGTCAAAGAAAAGCATCTCCCAAGTTGCAGAGATACCTAAGACGAAAGGGCACTGGGAGAGCTGTGACGACCTCTTTATTGATGAGACTGAAATCAGTGAACATCAGGGATCAACTCAGCAGAACATCAACTCAGCAGAACATCAGACTGTTTCCAACCATGGAACAGTCGATCCTGATGTTTTGTCACATCAATGAGGGATGTGCACATCAATTGTGCCACGCTGCGGGTCACTCAAGACCACGAGTGAATCGCCACTGGACTTCAGGTGAGTCTCCCAGTCCCGTGGGGCCTTCAAAGCAGGAGAGGGATTTAGAAGATGACAGTAAAGGGAACTCAGCAAACCAAAGTCAAGGGAAGTGCTCCCAAAGGAAAAGCTGTTTTTGTGAATGCCTTCAAAAGGTTTTGATGGAAGAGTCGGTAGAAAAGCACATTTTATCAGCAAATAGGATGTGAAAGTGTTCCTTAGTTCCTGGTGGGGTCACAGTCCTTTTAAGAGGTTGACATTATGTTTGATGTACAGCAAAAAGTACATCTGGAACTGTTTTCTGTGTGTTTATGCATGTGAGCAATTGAATGTCACAGAGACTGCCATAGTTAAGGCTGCTTTAGGGCTGGTTTAGGTTTTGTTTAGAGCTGGTTTGAGGGCTGGTTTAAGGCTTGTTTATGGCTGCTTTGGAGATGGTTGAGAACTTGTTTAGGTCTGCTTTTAGAGATGGTTTGGAGATGGTTTAGGTCTGTTTTTATGACTGTTTAAAGGCTGGCTTTTGGGCTGGTTAAGATCTGGATTTAAGGGTGGTTTAAGGCTGCTTTAGGGCTGGTTTTAGCATTGGGTTAGGGGTGGTTTAGGGTTCGTTTAAGGTTTCTTTAGGGCTGGTTTTATGACTGGATTAGAGCTGGTTTAGTTGTGGTTTAGGGCTGGTTTACATCTAGTTTAGGGCTGGTTTAGAGCTGGTTTAAGGGTCTTTTAGTGCTGGTTTAGTGGTAGTTTTAGGGTTGCTTTAGGGCTGGTTTAGTGCTGGATTTAGGGCTTGTTTAGGGCTGCTTAGAGCTGATTTATGTCTGGTTTAGGTCTCAATTTATGTGGAGATTGTTCTAAAATGCTGCTTTTTAGGAATTTGCTGTATATTCTGTACTGCTCTGGTAGCCATTACCTGTATCTCCTGTTGTATGTAGAGCAGAAACGCAGGATCCCGTTGTTGAAATGGTGCCTCTCACAGTTGTGTAACGTGGGTGGGATCAGAAAAGCAGGAGTAAATTGCTGTAGAAAGCTTTCCAGTGCAGACCTGTCTTGCCCAGAGCTGGAGCCAAATGCCACAAGAGGACAACATGAGCTCAGTTCAGCCCTTGTCCTTTGTTTCCCTACAGGTAGGGTGCCTGCATGAACACCTGCCCCAGCACATTCCCATTCCTGTGCTTTCTGGGGACAAAAGCTTTGTGGAGCTGCAAAACGTGTTCAAGATGACTTAGCGAAAGATTTTCGTCCTGAATCCTGAAGGCACTGACAGAGTCATGATGTGTGCCCTCCTAAACACAATTTCAGATACTGGAAAAGGTACAAAATAAACATGAAACACAGATTTCCCAGTAAACTGATAGTTCTTTGCAGTCAAAGAGCTGAACCCTTAGGCTGGTAACACAAGCTGTTGCTCGATGCTTCTTGTATCGTGCTGGAATTTCAAGGAAATAGAGATGAGAAAATCAGGAAGGTTTTGAAACCAGACTTAATTAAGCACTTTTATTCAACATAACAAACTCTGTCGCCCCTGTATTCTTTATTATAGCAGGAGACAAACCGTTGTTTGAGTCTGGAAACATTCTAGTTAAAGAGAAGCTCTTTAGGGCATTGTCGCAGGTTTGGCCTAGCTGTTGCCAACCCTGGACTGGCCCCCCCCTTCACCCTCCCAGAACCTTCCCAGCAAAGGAAAGGGAGAAAAAAAACTGAAAAGAAACGCACTCTAAAGAAACTGAACTGAATACAAAGAATAAATTATATTTACTAACATTTACAAACCACACTATATACACAATACATAGGATCTCACCCCCCAGGGGAGAGGGGAAGGGAGAAAAGGGGATTGATTAGCTGGAGAATAGGGAAGACCCCAACCCAACCCAAAGAAACCGAATGAATCAAAACAAACACAATTAAAAACCTCAAGGAAGGGGAACAAGAATGAAACAATCTCACCCAGGACAGGAGAAACACCAGGGACCAGAGGGACCAGGCTTCAACCACCTCCCTCCAGCTCCTCAGCCAAGGAAGGGAAGAAGGCACAACAAACCACTCCCCCACTGCTACGTGGAAGACACGTGTGGAATACTTGTAACTTCCTTAGATACAATGGTTACTGAGGAAGCCATGGGTCAAACCATTACATTCTCCACCCCTTATTCCACACTGGTCTTTCCACGCGATCTTTGTATTATTGCATTTGCTTATATCCCACACACATATATATATATATAGTCCATATGCAGTCCTTCAAGGCAGATGTCTTGTCATCAAGGATCAACACCAGCATCAGTTCAGCTTTAGTCCATTGCCTTTTGGTTAGAGTCACAGTTCCAAGTTGAGGCCTAGTCCACAGTTTAGGGCTGCCTTATCGTTGGACATCATGGGATACCAGTACCGGCTTTGTTTGGGTTTTTTTTCTCATCTCGTGTCTGGTTTCCTGCAAAACACAACTCAAAGCACATCATTAGTTCTTCCCCAAGGCTAGATTGCCTTGGGGCACACACTGGATCTCACCATCTTTCCTCATTACCCACCAGAGGTTTCCGGACCCTTGGGCAAAAACAATCCCACGAATGGGTTTGTCTTGGCCCGAGGGAGGGGTAATCCAGACAGATTTCCCTAACATGCCTCTCAAGTGAATCGCTGGAACTTTGTCTCCATCTACCGTGTGGAGGGATTCTGCTTGGGCAGGACCAGCTCGATTGACAGAGCCTCTGGTGTTAACCAACCAGGTGGCCTTGGCTAAATGCTTATCCCAGTTCTTGAAGGTTCCTCCACCTAGTGCCTTCAGAGTTGTTTTTAATAGTCCATTGCACCTTTCAACCTTTCCAGCAGCAGGTGCATGATATGGAATGTGATATACCCATTCAATACCATGCTCCCGTGCCCAAGTGGCCACTAGATTGTTCTTGAAATGAGTCCCATTATCTGACTCAATGCGATCTGGAGTGCCATGCCTCCACAGGACCTGTTTCTCAAGGCCCAAGATAGTATTCCGGGCTGTTGCATGTGGTACTGAATATGTCTCTAACCATCCGGTGGTCGCTTCCACCATGGTAAGCACATAGCGCTTACCTTGGCTAGTCTGTGGCAATGTGATGTAGTCAACCTGCCAGGCCTCTCCGTATTTATACTTGTCCCAGCGTCCACCATACCAAAGGGGCTTCAATCTTTTTGCCTGCTTAATGGCAGCACAGGTTTCACAATCGCGGATAACCTGGGAAATAGTGTCCATAGTTAAATCCACCCCTCGGTCTCGTGCCCATTTATAGGTTGCGTCCCGGCCTTGATGGCCTGAAGCATCATGGGCCCATTGAGCTAGGAACAATTCTCCCTTTTGCTGCCAATCGAGGTCTACTTGTGACACCTCAATCTGTGCAGCTCGGTCTGCCTGTCTGTTATTATCTTGTTCCTCATTAGCTCGACCTTTGGGCACATGGGCATCTACATGGCGGACTCTCACGTTCAATTTCTTTACTCTGGCAGCAATGTCTTGCCACAGATCTGCAGCCCAGATGGGCTTCCCTCTACGCCTCCAATTCATCTTCTCCCACCGGTCTAGCCATCCCCAGAGAGCATTTGTTATCATCCATGAGTCGGTGTTCAAGTAGAGCCTTGGCCATCCTTCTCTTTCTGCAATGTCTAGGGCCAATTGGACAGCTTTGAGTTCTGCGAACTGACTCGATTCGCCTTTCCCCTCAGTGGCTTCTGCCACCCGTCGGGTGGGATTCCACACAGCTGCTCTCCACTTCCGGCTCCTCCCTACAATACGGCAAGAACCATCAGTGAAAAGGGCATAACGTGTTTCTTCATCTGGCAGCTGATTATATGGTGGAGCTTCTTCAGCTCGACTCACTGACTCTTCCTCTTCTTCATCTGCCAGGCTGAAGTCCCCACCTTCAGGCCAATTGGTTATAATTTCTAGAATTCCAGGGCGATTCGAGCTCCCAATTCGAACACGTTGTGTAATCAAAGCAATCCACTTGCTCCATGTGGCATCCGTGGCATGGTGTGTAGGGGGCACTTTTCTTTGAACATCCAGCTTAGCACTGGTAGTCGAGGTGCCAGGAAAAGCTGGGCTTCAGTACCAATTACCTCTGAGGCTGCTCGTATGCCTTCATATGCCGCTAGGATTTCCTTCTCCATAGGGGTGTAATTGGCCTCAGAGCCTCTGTAGCTTCGGCTCCAGAAACCAAGTGGTCGCCCTCGTGTCTCACCAGGCACCTTTTGCCAGAGGCTCCAGGAGGGACCTTTATCTCCAGCTGTGGAATAAAGTACATTCTTCACATCTGGTCCCGTCCTGACTGGTCCAAGAGCCACGGCATGTGCGATTTCTTGCTTGATCTGCTTGAAAGCCTGTTGTTGTTCAGGACCCCATTGGAAAATGTTCTTTTTACGGGTCACAAAATAGAGAGGGCTCACGATCTGGCTGTACTCTGGGATGTGCATTCGCCAGAAGCCTATGGCTCCCAGAAACGCTTGGGTCTCTTTCTTGTTAGTCGGTGGAGCCATTGCTACAATCTTATTGATGACATCGGTTGGAATCTGGAGACGTCCATCTTGCCACTTCACCCCAAGGAACTGAATCTCTCTGGCAGGTCCCTTGACCTTGCTCTTTTTGATGGCAAAACCGGCTTTGAGGAGAATCTGAATAATCTTTCGTCCTTTTTCAAAGACTTCTTCTGCTGTGTCTCCCCATGCAATGATATCATCAATATACTGGATGTGTTCTGGGGCCTCACCCTTCTCCAATGTGGCCTGGATCAGCCCATGACAAATGGTTGGACTGTGTTTCCACCCCTGGGGCAATCGGTTCCAGGTGTACTGCACGCCCCTCCAGGTGAAAGCAAACTGTGGCCTGCACTCTGGTGCCAATGGAGTGGAGAAGAATGCATTAGCAATGTCAATAGTGGCATACCACTTTGCTGCTTTGGACTCCAACTCATACTGGAGCTCCAACATATCTGGCACAGCAGCACTCAGCGGTGGCGTAACTTCATTCAGGCCACGATAGTCCACAGTCAGTCTCCATTCTCCCTCTGATTTACGTACAGGCCAGATAGGGCTGTTGAAGGGTGAGTGTGTTCTGCTGACCACCCCTTGGCTCTCCAGCTTCCTGATCATTTTATGGATGGGAATCACAGCATCTCGGTTTGTACGATACTGTCGCCTATGTACAGTTGCAGTGGCCATCGGTACTTCTTGATCTTTGACTTGGAGTAATCCCACAACAGAAGGGTCTTCTGAGAGACCAGGAAGAGCAGACAACTGTTTGGACTCTCCTTCAATCACTGTGGCTACACCAAAAGCCCACCAGTACCCCTTCGGGTCCTTAAAATGTCCTCTTTTTAAATAGTCCATACCAAGAATGCTAGGGGCTTCTGGTCCTGTCACAATGGAATGCTTTTCCCATTGGTCTCCTGTTAGGCTCATGTCAGCCTTTACCACCGACAGGTCCTGAGACCCTCCGGTTACTCCAGAAATAGACACAGTCTCTGTACTCTCATGTTCTGATGGCATTAATGTACATTGGGCACCAGTATCTACCAAAGCTCGATATTTCTGAGGATCCGATGTGCCAGGCCATCGAACCCACACAGCCCAGTAAACCCGATTATCATCCTCGTCCCTCTCCTCCTCCTGGCAGGAGGCAGGGCCCCTCTATTGTTGTTCCTGGTCGGAGCATTCTCCACCTGATGTGTGCGATGCTCTGTCAGAGGCTCCTTCATCAGCATGGGGGGAGTTGTTTCTTTTGCGTCTTGGAGATCGATGTTTCTTTTCTGGGCTCTTTGCCTCAACTATGTGGACAGCTTTCTTGCCAGCTACTTTCCGTTTTAATTCTTGCACTCGGGCTTTAAGCTTAGAGGTGGGTTCACCGTGCCATTTTTTCATGTTTTCCCCTAGTTCGCGCAGAAGGGCCCACAAGAAACCACGCTCACTTTGTGTCTTACTCCTGGGGCTTCCAGTTTTCTCTCGTGCTGCATGAGGTGACCAAGAACGGGAACGGGACCGAGAACGAGAACAGGAACTTGAATGAGAATGAGAACGAGACCTTTCTTTGTGACCTCTAGAACCTTTGCCTCTAGGTTCTTCTTCATACACAGAGCGTCTAGGATTCCTCCCTACCCTTTCCCCACTGTAGAGGGACGAATGCTGGTAGTTAGAGGGGACCCTCATGGTTTCCGATATTCTCCGTATCCAGTGACACATTCTGTCGACGTGTATCTCATTCTCGTCCATACTTAGAGGGTATGCAGATATCAGACATGGCATATAAGACTTAGGGGCCCCATTCATCACCTTATCCCACATCGGCTGTGTGCATGGCATCTTCTCTGGGACCAAGATGTCATAGTAATTTGGATCGGAGTATATAATCTCCAGCATGGCCAGTTCCCGCAGATACTGGATGCCTTCTTCTGCAGTATTCCACTCTCTCGGAGCACTCACCAAATACTCTTTAAATGGGTATCTTGCCCTCACGGCACGGAGGATTCGGGTCCAGAGACTGGATGTCATCTCCCCCTGTCCCATTTCCTGTTCTATTTCACGGTCTCGGGCAAGAGATCCCAATTGTTGTGCTTCATGACCTTCCAGCACATGACTACTGGCCCCCTGGTCCCAACATCGCACCAGCCAGGTGAGGATGCGTTCATCGGGCCACCGACTGTAATCCCTTCGTATATCTCGAATCTCCTTTGGGGTCAATGATCGTATAATTTCACTTTCCCTCATTATTTCCTGTCCATCTCTTCCACGTACTATTCTCTCTACCTGTGTTTTTACTCTTCCACTCCTTCATGGAACCTCTCTCACTTCCTTTCTGACCCTCTCACGCGAAGATGGGGATTGTTCAGGCCGTGAAGATGAGCTTCTATGGTGTTCACTCCGGGAGGATGGGCTCCTACGTCGCCCACGCTGTGGAGAGAGACTTCTACTTCGTTAGAGCAGTGGGGAAAGACTCCTAGCTCGTGCACCCCGTGAAAGGGAGCTCCTGCGTTGTTCATCAGGTCTGATGAATGGAGGTAGCACATAGTCCTTGGAAGGCCGGGGTAAGGGCCTTCCCCGGTCATCTATTCCCTCAAATGTAGGTCTAGTATGGGGAGGCGGAATCATACTTCCAAGGGAGGGTTGCCTTTGGAGAGGCTGAAACGGTCCTTCCTCAGGCTGACGGAAGCGCGTTGACCTCCTCTCTTCCTCCACTGGGTACTTGCGTGTGTAGTCAGAGCACCAATCGTCGAATGTTATTCTATCCCAGGATGCTCGCACCGTCCCTTTCCTTTCTCCAGGCATGCCTCTGGTCTCTTTTGGGCATGCCCCCAGTCCCATTAGGTGTGCCCCATCCCTTGTGACCACTCCTCCCTCTCTGGCGGCTGCTCCCTCTTCTACTGTGACTATTCTTTCCTCTTGTGCCGTCGCTCCTTCCATCGTCACAGTAGTTTCTTCCTCTCTCACAGCTGCTTCTTCGTCTACTTCTTCTTCTTCTTCTTTTTCTTCTTCTTCTTGTTCCTCTTCTTCTTCTTCTTGTTCCAATTGCGGAGGTGGCTCTATGGGTTTTGTAGTCTCCTTTGTCTTCGTTGTTTTCTTCTTTATGGGGGCAATGATAATCTTCCGGTCCATAACTTGAGTTTGAGGTCCCACAGAGCGAATAGGAACTGTATCCGCGTCGGCTTGAGTTTGAGCTTCAACTGTGGTCTTGGTGGGTTTAGTAGGAATGGCCGCTTCCAGATCTGCAGCTTGAGTCTGAGTTTCCACAGAGCGAATAGAAACTGTATCGACGTCGGCCTGAGTCTGAGCTTCAACTGTGGTCTTAGCAGACTTAATAGAGATGGCAACCTCCAGATCTACGGCTTGAGTCTGAATTTCTACGGAACAACTGGAAGCTGTATTAGCTTCAGCTTGCGTCTGGGTTTCAGCCGTGGTTGTAGCAGGGACAGCAGAAATAGCCTTGTCCAGATTTGCAGCCTGAGTTTGGGTCTCTACTGAGCAAACAGAGGCTGAAACTTGAGTTTGGGTCCCTACAGAGTGAATGGGGGCTTTGTTGGCCTCTGTTTGAGTCTGAGTCTCAACTGTAGTTTTAGCAGGGACAGCGGAGGTAGCCATGTCCGGGTCTGCAGCTTGAGTTTGAGTTTCTACAGATGGGACGGAGGCTGTATTAGTTTCAGCTGCTTGAGTTTGGGTCTCTACAGAAACGACATCGACCTCATGCTGTGTTTGGACTTCACTTTCGGTAGCCTGAACGGGGACTGCACAGGTCTCGGATGGCATATCTCCATATTCTATCCTGTCCTCAAGCCAGTGACAGTAGTCTATGGCACATCGATAAGCACTAGCCAGGCCCCAACACAAAGCAGAGACTCGCGTATACGGGTCCTCATAGGAAAAACACTCTTCTGATAAACAGCGGGCCACCTCAGCAGAGTCACACACTTCTTCTGGCGTGAACTTCCAAAGAGCGGAGGGTGAGATACGCCCTAGCACTTTACCGAGATCCGACCAAGGCCCATCCCATCCAGGGACTGGCCTGTCCAAAGCCCCTTCCAAAGTTCCAGCGAGTCCCCCAGAGGCATAGCCTTTCTTAGGTCTGAAACAAGGGAAGCAACAAAGTGCCAGCATTCTTCCAATCTTATACAACAGTTCCATTACCTTCATAAACACTAGTGCTGTCACAATACAATTTAGGTAATAACTGGGACCAATTGTAACAGTAGGGATCTCTCTCAATAGTCCATTAATGTCATAATTTAACAGACCTTTAATGTCAAGATTCAGGAGGGCCTTACATGGATGACAATTATCAGGCAGACCTAGGTATGTCCCTAGGAGACCTCTCAGAGTGGGAGTAAGCATTAGCACCATCAGTGTGTAAAAGAATAGAAAGACACTTAACAGGAGGCCTTTCACTACAAGAGACTGCCAGGCCATGCCAGCAGGGTTGGACTGACCTCCTCTGGTACCTCTCAGGTATTTGCTAAAAAGGGTGAAAACCATTCTTTCTATTGTTTACCTTATGCCTGAGTCCTCTGTTCCCAAACAAAAAACCTTGTTTATAACAAAAAGATACTCTTTTGATAATACCACTTCAGTTGGCAGTTCTCCCGGCCACTGTTCTCTAAACAGAGAATTATTTACAAAACAACTCAAGGTCAGTATCTCGGTGGAACCTCCAAATAATGTCGCAGGTTTGGCCCAGCTGTTGCCAACCCTGGACTGGCCCCCCCCTTCACCCTCCCAGAACCTTCCCAGCAAAGGAAAGGGAGAAAAAAAACTGAAAAGAAACGCACTCTAAAGAAACTGAACTGAATACAAAGAATAAATTATATTTACTAACATTTACAAACCACACTGTATACACAATACATAGGATCTCACCCCCCAGGGGAGAGGGGAAGGGAGAAAAGGGGATTGATTAGCTGGAAAATAGGGAAGACCCCAACCCAACCCAAAGAAACCGAATGAATCAAAACAAACACAATTAAAAACCTCAAGGAAGGGGAACAAGAATGAAACAATCTCACCCAGGACAGGAGAAACACCAGGGACCAGAGGGACCAGGCTTCAACCACCTCCCTCCAGCTCCTCAGCCAAGGAAGGGAAGAATGCACAACAAACCACTCCCCCACTGCTATGTGGAAGACACGTGTGGAATACTTGTAACTTCCTTAGATACAATGGTTACTGAGGAAGCCATGGGTCAAACCATTACAGGCATTCTTGTGTGGGTATGTCAGTTTGTCCTCAAATCTGCTTAGCTTGATTTGTTCTGGGTCTGAAACAAATGTGACCCTGCTACAGCATCATTATTCCTCAAAATATTGCTGCCTATTTTAACTGGGATTATCCTCCTGGCTACTTGGTATCATTTGATAATTGTGTGTGTCACGTTCCAGTGAAGACATTTGTTTGAAGAAAAACAATGCAAGGGATGTTTTTAAGTTCTCTAAAAGGGCAGATTCTAACGACATGCTCAAATGATGACACTGGTTTGTTACAGGATGATCAAAAGAGAATTGAGCCAGTTCATTTTCATCCAAAGGATACCAGAGCTGCAGTGAGTTTTAACAGTTGTCAGTATTTTAAAATCCTTTGATATTTTCCTAGAAGACCTGACATTTCTCTCTAGGCATGTTACTGCTTTTCCTGGGTTCTTTATTGATTTTTGTGGGATTCTAAACTGAGGGAATATTACAGAAAGCTGTTCCTGAATTAGCCGTAAAGTGTTTTCTGAAAAACTGAACTGCTGGTGTTGATACAGGTTTATGAGAGCTCTCAGCTGGTGCTGCTGTGCTGGCAGGAAGATTGGAGTGGAGTGGTAGCTCTGGGTGTAGAATTGGCATTGGCTGACTAAAGGGTAAAGAAGGATAGGACGATGAAACAGTTCCCTGAAAAAAGTTCTTTGTGATGAGCTGGAATTGATTTATTTGCATTTGATCCAGAAAAGGGGCTTGTAGAGTTTTCTGGCCACCACAGGCATTTGCCGATCCAGGTTTTTCATCTGGATTACAGAGATACGACTGCCAGCCAGAAGCAGCCACAGCACTAACATGTGTTGGCACAGTTAATTACAGAATTGTCCCTTTCCTTGGTGCAGTTGGTTGTCTCAAGGGGGAGGGGTTCTCCATAAAGCTCCACACCCCTTGGTATCAATAGAGGCTGAGGAATGAACTGATGGACATTCCCCCTCCTGAGATGTGATGGGGGCATGGAGTGTGAGGGTGACGTGTGCGTGGGGGGTGTGTGTGGGGTGTATGTGTTGCATGGGGTGAGCGTGTAATGTGTGCAAGGGGTGTGTGTCTGTGCATGGGAGGGGTGTGTGTGTGAGGTGTGCATGGAGTGTCATGTGCATGGGGTTGTGTGTGTGACATGTGCGGGGGGGAAGTGTGTGTGATGTGGGGGGGGGATGTGGGTGTCATGTGTGTGTGACGTGTGTATGGATGGCTGTGTGTGACGTGTGCGGGGTGGAAGTGTGTGTGATGGGGGTGTGGGTGTCACATGTGTGTGTGTGACGTGTGTGTGGGGATGTGTGTTACGTGTGCACGGGGGGTGTCACGTGTGTGTGATGTGTGTGTGGGGTGGAGGGGTGTGTGTGTGACATGTGGGCTATATATGACATGCACAATTTAGGGACAAACATGCCAAAATCATGCTAAGGACGTGCTAAAACAAGTAAAACCTTAGGAATCATGCCTTGAAACAGACACATGTTTAAAACATGGTAAGAAGATGCTAAAATCGTGTTAAATCATGCTAAGAACATGTAAAGACAAGCTAGAAAACACCACAACCATGAAACATGGTGAGAACGTGTGACATGCTATGATCATTCCAAGAACATGGTAAGGGACCATGGAAAAGGCTAATAACAAGGGACATGTTAAGAACACACGAAGGGACCGTAGAACATGCTAAAGGAACATGTAACAGACTAAGAAACCAGAATATAGGGTAAGAACATAGGGTCACGTCACATGCCAGTAAAATACAGAGAACACACTAAGGTAATGGGACATGCTGTAAACATGCCAAGACCATGCTAGAGGTCACGTGACATGCCAAGAACATGTTAAGAATACACCTAGGTCATGTGGCACGCGTGGGGCCATGCAAAGAACATGCTAAGTCCATGTGGCATGTCAAGAACATAGTAAGAACATGCCAAGGTCATGTGGCGTGCGTGAGAACATGACAAGAACATGAAAAAATCATGTGACATCTCAGGAACATACCTGGAACATGCGATAGCATCTGACACACCAGGAGCATGCCAAGAGTATGCCAATGCCGTGTGACACGCGTGAGAATATGCCAAGAACATGCCAAGGTCATGTGACATGCATGGGCATATGCCAGGATCATGCTAAGGTCATGTGACATGTGTGGGAACACAACAAGGTCATGCTAAGGTAATCCAACATGGCATAAACATGATAAGGCAGTGTCACATGAGTGCAAATGTGCAAAGAACATGGTAAGGTCATGTGACACGGCAGAAACATGCTAAGAACATGCCACGGTCACGTAACATGATAAGAACATGCCAACAACATGCAAAGAAGGTGCCAATGTCATGTGGCACACCAGGAACATGCTAAAACATGCTAAGGTCATGTGACATGCCAGGAACATACTAAGAACATGCCACAGTCATTTGACAGGCCCGAAATCAGCTAATACATCTTAAGGTCATGTGACACATGAGGAACATGCTATGGTCACGTGAGATGTCATTAACATGCTAAGAAAGTGCTAAGGTCATGTAACACGCCAGGAACATGCCAAGAACATGCCACGGTCATGTGAAGCGTCAGGAATGTGCTAAGAACATGCTAAGGTCGTGTCACATGTCAGGAACATGTTAAGAGCATGCCACAGTCATGTCACACGTTAGGAACATGATAACATGTTAAGGTCATGTGACATGCCAGGAACATCTTAAGAACATGCTATGGTCGTGTGACACATCAGGAGCTCTCTGAGGAAGGATGGCTGTCATCCAAGGAGACAGTGGAGGTCTCCGAGACAGTCACAGTCCTTGTCTGTAGCTGCTCCTGGCACCAGAGATTGAAGCTGCCACGTGCTGCTCCCAGAGGAGCTGCACAGAACATGCTAAGAGTGTCCCTGGGACTCCTCCATGGCACAATTAGTGGAGAACATCCCTAAGGAACATCCCCTACATGGCAGGTGGGGAGCAGGAGCACACACAGCACGGTACAGCCAGGCACTGCAGTGTTGCGGACCACTTTACTCCGGTGAGTCCAGAGGAACCTCGTGACACCTCCCTCAGAGGGAAACAAGAACAAGCCCTCACCTCACCCGGAAGGAGGCTCGGACTTTACCTTAAAAGTACATGATTCTTACCTTAGCCAATGGAGTCAGATGTGCTACCATTGCGGGCGTGGTTATCTCAGGTTATACATGTTGTGTAATTTGAATAAAGTTGGGATTTGCCTGAAGCACCACACTGGTGTGTTGCGATCTCCTTTTAGCCATCCGCAATACTGCAGTGGCGGGAGGCTGAAGAGGGCTTCCCTAATTCTTCAGGTTCCCCAAGGGGAAACCTGACCCCATGGATGAGAGGATTCTGTGTGAGTTCAGTGCGTGGAACGCTAAGACAGCAAGTCCCAAATCCCCTCAGGACCCGCAATGGGATAGCCCCTCTGACTCACCTGCTCTGCTGGGAGGACTGGCTGCACCCTCCTGGGTGACAGCAGGTCACCCCAAGGCTCCCCAAGTTGTCCTGCGAAGCAGAGGGAAGGACACAGTCAGGGTTTGACTCAAGGAGCTCTTATGTATCCATCAGAGGTAATTCCAGGGCTTCTATCATCCCATCCCACAGCACGATGACCCTTTTGGTGGTCAGCAAAATGTGCCCCAAGAGATGCAAAAGGCCATTCTGGTCCCCGTTGGAAGAAATTTGAACTTAGAAGGTTTTGTGCACAACCCAGGCCATGGAGAGGGAAACGGGGCCCCTTTATCCCTGAGCCTGCTTCAAGAAGAGCAGTAAACAATAGAAAGAATGCGGCAGCTGTTGGGAGAAGCAGGTAAACACATTGATACAGAAGGGCATAGCTCGGAGAAAAGTACCAATCCAGCTGGTAGCACGCCCTGGCCATTGACCAGTGATATTCCTGTACTATTCATGGACTCAGAGAATATGTGATATGTGTGTGTGTGTAATGTAAACAATAAATCAAAGCACAGATCATACTCCTATGGAGGTTATGTCGTGACTCTCGCGCCGAAACCTGGGGAGCTCAAAATATCGACATTTTTTACTTCTGGTCCCTGTCCCTGCCAGCACCAGGGAGGTAAAAGCTGAACCGGTGCATCTTAAGGGCAAGTCCTAAAGAAGAAATCCTTCCCTGTGAGGGTGTGACGGCCCTGGAACAGGTTGCCCAGAGAAGCTCTTGATGCCCCATCCTTGGAGGTGTCCGAGGCCACATTGCATGGGGCTTTCAACAACCTGGTCTAGTAGAAGGTGTCCCTGTCCATGGCTAGGCTTGGAACAAGATGAACTTTAGGTGCCTCCCAACAAAACCTTCTGACATTCTATGGTTTTTACAAGGAAACAAGGCAGCAACACTCACCTGCTGGCAGCACCGGCTGCAGAGGGCACTCGGCAAAATTCCCTCCTGGACAGGTGGCCATCCCTTTGGGGGCTGCAGCTCCTGCCCAACACTGAGCACCTGTGGGGGATGACAGTGTGTGTGGATCTCCTAATGTCTGAGGTAATTGATGAGTGAACCCTTAAGGACCAGAGAGCCACCTGTAGAATGTGTGATACCTTGTAACCAGCAAAAGGTTTCCATGTATAGGTGAACTGACTAACCAATAGTGGCATGACATGTTGGATACAAGAGTATCTAAAAGGTGAAGCTGGAACTAAAAATAAACTCTAAGCCTTCTGATCAAGCCTTCTGACGCTGCTGTGCCTAATCTCTTCTGCCCGTCATTAGCACCTCCCTTACCCCTACAAAGGGTGACCCCAATAAGCACCAGCAATTCTGTGGCCTGAGCAGGTGCTGGGGACCAGAGGGACACATCCTCCCGGCAGCTGGGTCCCTGGGGTGGCACCGGCTGGGACCACTGGTCATACTGGTAGCCTTTGCTCTGGGAAAGCCACTGCCAGGCTCTCCATCTGCAAAAAAACCCCTCAGGAATTTACAATTTTTATAATGCTTGTAATTCCATCAGGCAATTCTTGTCTCATGCAATTCTTCCCTTCTCCCCTGCACATCAGCAGGAGCTGGGGGAACGAGGAAAGACCCCAGGGAGCAGGCAAGGGACGAGGCAGGACACAGCACAGCAGCAGGAACCTTTCAGTGGCTTTGAGGAAGGTGGGCTGGGAAAGACAGGGGGGAAATAATCTCTTGGGAATGTGCCTGAAGTTGCACAGGAGCTCAGAAGAGAGATGCCATGGAATCGAAGAGCCCACGAGCAGCAGACACCAGCAGTTCAAAGGAGCCTGGGGCCTCCAGCCTGTTCCTCCATTCCTGCTGCACACCCTGAGCAGAAAATTCACCAGGAAGCTTTATTGCTGTTCCACAGCAGCACCCAGGGATGAATTTCTTGCTTTAAGCAGATTTATTCAGGGTTTGGTTTCTGTTTCAAAGGGTGGTTGAGCAAGTGGGGTTTGTTTTATTTAACACACATTGGTCCCAGGGGGGAGTCCTGCTTATTCTGGCCTCCTGCCAGAAACATGCTGGGCACTGAGAAATTTCTCTCCCATCATCTTCAGACATGGCAGGCAGGACCCAGACCTCCTAGGGAAAGACTATGGCACCTCTTGGATGCAGTGCTACCAAAACCTTTGCTTCACTGCTGGCATTGGTTTCAGCCCACTCAGGGCTTGGCTTCAATGAACTGCTCCCACATGGCCTGGAGATACTTGAGACCCACAGGGAGGAGGATGGATGTTCAACTTGATGCTGCCTGACAAGCTCAGCTGGAAAGAGTCAGGGAGGACAGCCCAGGCTGTAAGGATGGAGAGGGAGGGGGCCGTGACCATGTTGATCCCAGCTTGGCACCTGATTCAGGCTTTGTCTTTCCAAAGTGGATGGATTCAGCACCAAGCCAGCTCTCTCTGCATGCAGGTGCCTCAGCTGGTGACTCTGGATGGCCTTCACAGTGAACACATGGGCCAAGCGTGGGCAAAGGGAGCTGTGGACACCACACAGAGCAGACCTGACTGGTTGCAGAAGCCAAGCCAATGGGATCATCACACCTGGAACTTTCTTTCCAGGGAAAAAAGATCAGAGTCTCAGCCCTGAGAGCAGGAGAAGGCAATCAGGATTGATGACCCTTTTTACTGCTTGGGAGAGCTCTTTGAAAAGGAATTTGGCAGCAGCAGGGAAAGCTGATAGGAAGCACTGTCGTGGAGGAATGAGTGGTGTTTCGTCCTGTCTGCACCAGCCTCTCTTCTCCACCCTTCAGTGCCAGCATTCCCAGCAGAAAGACAGAGCCGAGCAGCTGCAAGGAGCTGTGCAGGGGTTTCCAGCTGATAGACGTGGATGTGAAGCAAGGCCGATGGGTCACCAGTCCCTGCCTTCTCCTCAGTGGGACATCCCAATGGATGCACTGCCCAGCTGGGAAGGGAAAGCTCTACTGCTCTTCCCTTGACACCAGGGGAGGTCATGTCCCTCATCCTGGTGTCTCCTGGCCCTCTGGGTGAACTGGTGCTAGAGGGGTCACTGAGAGGCAGAGCAGAGGGATCAAAGAGGCAGCAGGGAGGGGGAAATGCTGGGGCTTCACCAACAGACACCCTGCAGCTCTGCACTCAGCAGGATAAGCTCCTTCCCAAATCCTTCACTCTAAGTGTGAAAACCCCTTAGTTCAGCTCCAGTTTGCACCCTCACAGGACTGCCTGGGAATGGGGCCAGCTGTCCTGAGGCTCAGCCAAGAGTCACCCACCCTCAGCTCCTCTTCTCCTCCCGCAGCACCCACAGGGACCCCTGAAACTGGGCTAATTAGGCCCCGATTACTCAGACTTTGCGTGAAGACATGAGGATCAAGCCCTCACTTTGCAGCTCCTGCCTGAGGGATGCATCCAGGCAGGAGCAGCCTTTGAGCTCCGGGGGCATCCGAGGACCAAGAAGTAGCTTCTGGAAAAAACCCCAGGGAGTGGCGAGCTGCGTGCCAGCCCATGCCAGCACAGTGCCACACACGGAGACTCCCACCAGGATGTCAGCCTCGTTGGCCTTTCCCCTTGTTGTAGTTTGGGATTATTATGTAAATTCTCTCCCCTGCCACTAACTGCCCATGCCAGCAGTTAACAAAACGAAGTAGTTACTGCTGATCGCTTAGGTGGGGGCAGGTTTGTCTCTTTTGGTTTTGGGGACATTTTTTCCACTCTTAGCTCGGCGGAACGGGATAGCGGTGTGTGTGTTGCCCAGGAGGGAAGCTGCTCTTTTTTTTTCTCTCCCGCTCCTGCTGTTGGCTGCTCTGCTGGGGCTTCTGGCTGAGCCGCTGCTTTTCTCCTCGCCGCGTCTGTTTCTCCTGGTTCCTGCGTCTGGGGTCCCGGCTTCTGGTCCAGTCTCACCACCGCCTGCACCGTCACGGCCTGCCTGCCCCGGCTGGGACAGCGACCCGGGAGAGAGAGGTTTGCAGCTGCTTTCCAGGACACGCGGCGGTTCCCCACTTTCAGCTTTCGTTTTCTTCATTTGGGACAAGAGACAC
The DNA here is from genome assembly GCF_047495875.1 of Pithys albifrons albifrons. Lineage (NCBI taxonomy): Eukaryota > Metazoa > Chordata > Aves > Passeriformes > Thamnophilidae > Pithys > Pithys albifrons. Next base: position 2,082,367 of record NC_092487.1, read on the forward strand.
AGAGTTCATCTGAGAGCTCACCACTCGTCTGTCTCGCTGGAGAGGGACTGGAAACTCACTCCGCAGCCAGTCGGGCTGTGACATTGATACTGCTTAAGTATAACTTTCCTCCCGGAGGAAAAACCTGCTGGGTTTTGTTGTTGGTTTTTTTTCTTTCTCTTGTGGTGTTGGGGAAGTGGTTTGCACTAGTCTGTTTACATATATATGTTAAGAACAGTTATCCTTCTTGTATTAAAATTCCTTTTTCTCAAATTTGATAAAGAGTGGCGTGATTATTGTGGAGAAGGCCCCTCCCCCGCTTGTGGGTAAACATTTTGGTTTTTTCCCTCAAACCAAGACACCCCTGATTCTGGTCCACAGGCACTCAACTTTATTGTTAATGACCTCAAGTTCTACAGAGTCAAGAGACTCTCTAATATATAGAGCCACCCCTCCGCCTCTCCTACCCTGCCTGTCCTTTCTGAAGAGCTTGTAGCCCCCCAGAGTAGCACTCCAGATCTGAGCATCTGTTAGACAGTAAGTAGGCTTTGATGATGGGGGGAAGTGGCCGTGCCAGCCAAGGTTTGGGTGATTTAGGCAGCATGGGCTGCCTTGCAGCATGGGCATCCTTGCTGCCCCTCACCTCACATCACCACAGCTTTTGGCCCTTTCATAGAGTCGCAGAATGGTTTGCGGCTGGAAGGGACCTTAAAGATCATCTCATTCCAATCCCCTGCCATGGACAGGAACACCTTCCACGACACCAGGTTGCTCCAAACCCCATCTAACCCTGCCCTGAAGGATGGAGGAAGGCTGAAATGGCCTTGGCACTGCTCTGGTGATGTGCACAGAGAGGAGAGATCTGGTCTTCCTACAGCTCCCAACATTCCCAGGAAACCTGGGACACCTGGCTTCACCCCTCCCTGCCCCAGCACCCGGCTCACGAAGCAGAGGGGCTGCTCTTGGTGCTACAAGCTCGGACATACTCCTACTCACTCTCACCCCAAAAATGCCCCCAGCAGGTAAATGGAGTCATGGCTGACGTGCTGGAGCGGAAATGTAAAGCACTCACACTTCAGCTTCTTAAGTCTGGGCCATTTACAAGTTCAGAGAGCCCTCCAGAATTCAAAGCATCCTGTGTTTCCAACTAACTCTGCTCCTACTTGGCAGTCAACATAAGTCCTGTCTTTTCTACCTTAAATCTATGGGGATTAGAGACCCCAAAGAGGTGTTGGCTATGTTGTACTAGGGCACACATCAGGCAGCAAACCCTGGGGATCTGCTCAGAACTGCCAAGCATCTCCAGCCATGGGAAAACCCAAGGATGCTTCCCACACTACAGGGTGGGTATTACACCCTGGCAAGGATGGAGGATGTCCCAGAGTCACCTTCATCACCTGGCAGGCCAGGGCAGGTGGGTGGCCGGATCCTGGTGCAGGAGCACTGTGGAGATGTGCTCACATTACTGCAGGGCCTGGGATGGGAGCCCGTGGTCAGCCAAGTGGGAGGCGTGGAGCAGCTTGTACAGCTTGGGAGAGGGAAGCAGAGCAGCCACAGGTGAGCAGGGAGAGAGATACGCCTGTGGATGCCTCTGCCATGGTGCATCATCCCACTGTGATTCAGAGCACTCTGGATCACGGCCTGACACTTGGGGGCACTTCCAACCATTCCCACGGGGGCATCCAGCCCTCTCCATGCACCAGGTGTGTGGTGGGGAGAGCGCAGCAGCTTCATAGAATCGCGGAACAGTTTGGGTAGGCAGGAACCTTAAAGATCATCTATTTTCAGCCTCCCTGCCATGGGCAGGGACACCTGCCACCGGACCAGGTTGCTCCAAGCCCTGTCCCACCTGGCCTGAGCACTTCCAGGGATATATCCAACCAATCTATGCAGTGCCCAAGGCCGCAACAGCCAGGTTCCCATCTGCCATAGGAAAAACCCATCTACTACCCAGAGAGCAGCAAGGAAAGCAGACCTGAGCAAGTACTGATCACACACACCGTGCACCTCAAAAGCAGACCTGGATGAGGCCCTCGGCCAAGGCAGCATCACCAGCATTCCCAAAGCCCAACAAGGGAACAAGCCTCAGGAGCAGTCTGAACCCCTGGCTTCATGGGAGTGTGTACAAGTTTTGAGACAAATCTGAGCTGCTGCACAAGATGTACTTGAGCATCTCCACTGCCTGGAAGTGGAGAAGGAAGGATTCAGGCTGTTGTAGCTGTGGGCAGTACTCAAACATTTCCATCCTTTGGATGGCCTCTGTCCTGGGAAACTGGGCAAATGCCTGGCTGCAGAGAAGAGTAGGTTCAGCAGGCAAGGGAAGAGGTGCCTGCCCCAAAAGCCCCACACAGCTCACAGTAAGAGCAGAAGAACCCCAAACAGGGACTGCTTTTGCATAGCAGTGAGATCCCAGGGATGAGGAGAAGGTGGGACAGGGGCCTCTGTCAGGAGCACCAGCCTTCCCAGCTCACTCACCGGTGGCTGCTGCCCAGCAGAGCCATAGGGTCTGCCTTGTTCCTGAAGTAAGCAAAAGGACTGTCTGCCATCAGGTAGCAGAAATGAGCTGCTTCAATTGCTCCCTTGCTGGCTGGATGCGAGGAAAAAGACGAACCTTTAGTCCTGAGACATCACCACATGGTCGATGGCTCCGTGGTTCAGCTCCATGTCTCCAACCTTGTTGGGACAACATCATGCCCAGGTGGGGCCTCCAGTCCCTCCGTGTGGCATCCCCACAGGACTGGAGGGAGACAAGAGGCAGAGCAAAGGTGAACAGAGATGGTCACCACAAGGTGGATCTCACTGGCAGGTGACAGCACAGGGGAACATACACCTCCTGCTCACAGACCAGTGCTGCCTGAGCGATCCTTCCTGACATGAGCTGCAAGAGCATCTGCACAATGTCATTGGTGGCCAGTGTGCTGGTAAACCTGCAAGATGTCAGAGAAGGGCTGCAGTGCTGGGACCCCAAACCCTCAGTCACCTCCAAGGGCATGTCCCAAACACCCCAGGAAAGAGGTGTCCTGAGGGGCTTCTCAAGGAATCCTAGAATGGTTTGGGTTGGAAGAGACCTTGAAGACCATCTAGTCCCATCTCTCTGTCATGGTCAAGGACCAGGTTGTTCCAAGCCCATGGCAGGGGGTTGGAATGGGATAATCCGTAATGTCCCTTCAAACCAGACCATTCTTTAAGGCTGATTTGAGCTCCTTCCCAGCTTCCAATTCCTTCCCAAGTCTCTCGCTCTTGCTTGCTTTCCCATTCCGTTCTGGGAAGGAACACACCTCCTGCAAATTCCTGAGCCCTGCCCAAATTCACTGGATGACACGAGTGGTTTATCCATTGCCTTATCTGCTTTCCATAATCAGTGACTCCAGAGTCAAGCAGCCAGGATCAATCCCAGGTTACATGGACTGGGACAAACCAGCTGCTGTGCTGGAAGGGGCAATTCCAGAATCTCACCTCCCCTTAGTGGGAATTCAGTGCTGCAAAGACCCTGGCAGTGATCGTGGATTTAACACTCCCTATGGATTAATGCCTAGCACTCATGGCCAAGTGCTGCTGCAGCATCTCCCCAGGCAGAAAAAGCTAGGCCAGTGCAGAAGGGATTCAGTGGGGGCCCTGCCCACTTTCCCAGGATGGATGGGAAGCTGCCATGGACAGGCTGGATCTCAGTAGAACTTCATTTAAGTAGTTTCCTCAAAGCTTCTAAAACAGGGACTTGTTTGCAAGTCTGACACAGCTGAAATCCTGTGGCTCACCAGGCTTCCTAATAAAGTGCTGCATAAGAGAGCTGTGAAAGAGAAAAGAGACCAAAACCCCCAGCTCTGTGAAATCTTTAATTCTGCTTTGCAAAATGTTGTTTGCACAGCAAGGCTGGTTAACTCATGAAACAGCACGAGGTTATGGAGTCGCTTTGTTCCGGTCCACACTGTCCAGCAATTACAAGGAGCAGTGTACCGTGTATTACAAGTCATACATAAAAGTAAGCTGGACACTTCAATGGGATGAAACAGTAAAGACCCAAGAGTTTGGAGAGTTAAAGTCACGATTTTACAAGTTTGATGGGTCATGTCATTGAACAAAGAAAAGGCAGAAGTCCAACAGTGATGAAGATGCTTCAAGACCACCCGAGGGATGAAGTTAGGAGAGCACTACCCAAATTTCAGGCCAAAAGGAAAGCTCTGCCCAAGCTTTTGCCCAGTCATTAGTATGGAAATTAGCAGGTGTTAGCTATGAACTCGAGACTGTATCAATAGCTTCTTTTACTTAAGCAAGTTTGGCAAGTTTTTGCCTCATATGAACTGGCTTGCCTGTGATTTTGTCAATAAATACATTTGCTGCTAAAAAGATAAAAAGCTTCTTAGCAGTTATTTATTTTGAGGTGTTTTTCACTATCAAGCTGGCTGTGGAAATCTTCATTTAACCTGATTTCAGGGAACAGCTGGCTGAGATTTTAGCTAAAATTGAAAACAGACCCATCAGATAGAAAAAAAAATATCATCAGAAGCTCCTTCTTTCCAGCTGAAACCTACTGGGCTATTCAGGGTTTATGTGGAGATAAACCCCTCAGAGAGATTCCATTTCAAATATCAGGGAAGTTCTCAGGGATGAAAAAGCAAATCAAACACTTTCAGAGCAAGTTCTCCCACCTTAATTCCCAAACACTGCCAGAGTTTGTCCTTGGCACCTCAAATCCTGCATGACCTAAACCCAGCACTTGGGCTCCTGTGGGAAAGGGACAGGAAGCGCAGAAGGAAGTTCAATCCTACCTTAAGGCAATTCCCAAGGAGCTGATGACACTCCAATGAAATCCTGGCTGTCCTGCCTGTGGATTGACCTGGGTGAGTGCAGGCGCTCTGGGCTGGGAGTGACAGTTCCTGCCCCACTCCTTGTCCCACGTCAGAGCCCCAGGAACTGGGACTGGGGGGTTGGGGTGGCTGCAGCCCACTCTTGCTCTGGAAGGGAAGCCAAGATGAGCCCAACTCCCAGGGCATGTGCAGGGACTCCCTGTGGAACAGCAGTTCAGTGTTTAGTCCATGGCTTTCCCTGGTCCCCTGAGGCAGAGGATGGTCTGTACATTGGTCTCTCCCTTATCTTTCAGACAATCACATACCAAGGTTCTGCTTGTTTTGCCCCCAGCCTCAGGGGCTGCAGTTTGTCAGCAGGATTTTCCCACTTTTCAGCAGACCAGGGATCATTTTCCAAGGTTCCCAGGAAGTTTCTGGAGCTGACCTATTACTGAGTACAGAGCACAGGACAAGGGAAGAACCAAGTTTTTAGCACTTACCACATTACATTTTCTTTTCTCATGACAACCTGCACCGGCTCTTCCCATCTCAGAAAGTTCCTTGTCCTTGTTCAGCCTCCTAGGATTCTGTGAGGACATTTCCCATGCACAAATCAAGATCCCAGAGCCAGAGGGTTGTCCTTGGAGATGGAGCAGAGTTGGCTACTCCAGTGGATTTCCTCCATGGGCCCAAAATAAAAATAATGGCATCAGTTCAGAATCACCTTGAGCTGGGACTGTAACAACAGAAAACTCCTTTTCCATGTCCAAAGGCAGGAGATTGCCCTGGTCAGGCTGTGAGACCTTAAACTGCACATTTGTCTGGAAGTTGTGACTGGGATTCCACCAGGGAATGAGTCTCCTGTGTGTGTGGAGTGGATTTAACTGAGCCAAAATTTACTTTCTCACTGTAACCCTGCACTGCTATTTCTGCATTGCTTGCTAGAGAAGTGTTGATAACAGGCCTTGATCTTCCACTCAAGGAATGAGCTCCCCAAAAACATGGACCACTGCAGACGGAGGTATGCAGTACTTGCGGGAATTGGCTGTGCTGGAAGTCATTCACCGTGCCAGAGAATGGGATCATATCCCCATCAGTCCGGATGATGTCCCTTGCTTGCTGCCCATGTGGAGGAAAGGGATTCGAGGTGCCCCCTCATCACATGTTTACTTCCTGGTAACAGTATGTCTTGGTTTGAGGGGAAAAAACCCAAAATGTTTACCCACAAGCGGGGGAGGGGGCCTTCTCCACAATAATCACGCCACTCTTTATCAAATTTAAGGAAAAAAAAAAGGAATTTAATACAAGAAGGATAATTGTTCTTAACTGCTATATATAAACAGACTAGTGCAAACCGCTTCCCCAACACCACAAGAGAAAGAAAAAAACAACAACAAAACCCAGCAGGTTTTCCTCAGCGAGCCGACTAGAAGCAGTCCTGGGGACAGGCAGCAGCAGCGAGCTGGCTAGAAAGCAGTCCCAGGCAAGGCAGCAGCAGCGAGACGGCTTCTCCCCCACCCACACACACACCCCCCACTCCAAGCCGTGTGTCGTCCCCAAGAACAAAGGAGACAAACCTGCCCCCGCCGAAGTGATCAGCAGTTAACTACTTTTTTTGTTAACTACTGGCATGGGCAGTTAGTGGCAGTAATTATTATTACATAATAATTCCAAACTACAACATTATCCACCCCTAAATTCTCTTCCATGCCAATACTCTACATCAAACTTAAATTTTCTTTCAAATATTTAAATGTTTACTAATACAGTAATACGAGTCGTTTACCCAGAGGTAAGTTCCCCTTGAGGTACACATCGTGTCTCTCCATCTTCCTGCATCACCCACCAGGTGGAACCAGATCCTTGAGCAAAGACAACCCCACGAATGGGTTTGCCTTTGCCTGAGGCAGGGTTGATCCAGACTGTTTTCCCTAGCATACCTCTCAGGTGTATTACAGGGACTTTATCTCCATCTGCAGTGTGAAGGGGTTCTGATTGGGAAGGACCGGCTCGATTGACAGAGCTTCTAGTGTTGACTAGCCATGTAGCCTTTGCTAAGTGTTGATCCCAGTGTTTGAAAGTCCCTCCACCCAATGCCTTCAAAGTGGTTTTCAACAGTCCATTACACCGTTCAACTTTCCCGGCAGCTGGTGCATGGTAGGGGATATGATGCACCCACTCAATGCCATGTTCTCTCGCCCAGGTAGCAACTAAGCTGTTCTTGAAATGAGTTCCATTATCTGACTCAATTCGCTCTGGGGTGCCATGTCGCCACAGGACTTGTTTTTCCAGGCCTAGGATGGTGTTCCGGCAGTGGCGTGAGGCACTGGGTGTGTCTCCAGCCACCCTGTGGTTGCTTCCACCATGGTGAGCACATAGCCCTTGCCTTGGTGGGTCTGTGGCAGTGTGATGTAGTCAACCCGCCAGGCCTCCCCATACTTATCCCAGCGTCCACCATACCACAGGGGCTTCACTCTCTTAGCCTGCTTAATGGCAGCACATGTCTCACAGTCATGGATAACCTGAGAGATAATGTCCATGGTTAAATCCACCCCTCGGTCTCGTGCCCATTTATAAGTGGCATCTCTGCCCTGATGGCCTGAGGCATCATGGGCCCATTGAGCCAAGAACAACTCTTCCTTGTGCTGCCAGTCCAGATCTGTCTGTGACACTTTCACTTGCGCAGCTTGGTCTGCCTGTTGGTTGTTGAGATGTTCCTCATTGGCTCGATTTTTGGGCACGTGTGTGTCTACGTGGCGGACTCTCACAATCAGCTTCTCCACTCGGGTGGCGATGTCTTGCCATATATCTGCAGCCCAGATGGGTTTCCCTCTGCGTTTCCAACTGGTTTTCTTCCGTTGGTCTAACCATCCCCAGAGAGCATTGGCCACCATCCATGAGTCGGTGTAGAGGTAAAGCTTTGGCCATTTCTCTCATTCAGCAATGTCCAGGGCCAACTGCACGGCTTTAAGCTCTGCAAACTGACTCGACCCACCTTCTCCTTCAGTAGCTTCTGCAATTTTCGGGTGGGACTCCATACAGCTGCTTTCCATTTGCGATTAGTCCCTACAATGCGACAGGAGCCATTGGTGAAGAGGGCGTAGCGTATTTCCTCTTTTGGCAATTGATTGTATGATGGAGCTTCTTCCGCACGTGTCACCTGCTCTTCCTCTTCATCTGCTAGACCAAAATTTTCACCTTCAGGCCAGTTTGTGATGATTTCCAGGATCCCAGGGTGATTTGATTTTCCCATATGGGCGCGCTGCGTAATCAGGGCAATCCACTTGCTCCAGGTAGCATCAGTGGCGTGATGTGTAGAGGCAGCCTGTCCTGACAACATCCACTTCAGCACTGGTAGTCGAGGTGCCAGAAACAGCTGTGCTTCTGTGCCAATCACCTCTGAGGCGGCTTGAACTCCTTCATAGGCGGCTAGGATCTCTTTCTCTGTTGGGGTATAGTTGGCTTCAGATCCTCTGTAGCCCCGGCTCCAGAATCCAAGTGGTCGGCCTCGAGTCTCACCAGGCACCTTCTGCCAAAGGCTCCAAGACAGGCCATTATTCCCGGCGGCGGAGTAGAGCATGTTCTGTATGTCTGGTCCTGTCCTGACTGGTCCAAGGGCTACAGCCTGAGCAATCTCATGCTTGATCTGGTCAAAGGCTTGTTGCTGCTCAGGGCCCCAGTGGAAATCATTCTTCTTACAGGTTACCAAGTAGAGAGGGTTTACGATATGACTGTATGCTGGGATATGCATCCTCCAGAACCCTATGGCACCCAGGAAGGCTTGTGTTTCCTTTTTGCTGGTAGGTGGAGACATTGCTGTGATCTTATTGATGACTTCTGTTGGAATCTGACGGCGTCCATCCTGCCGCTTCACTCCCAGGAACTGGATCTCTTGGGCTGGTCCCTTAACCTTATTCCGTTTGATGGCAAAGCCAGCTCCCAAAAGGAACTGGATGATTTTCTCTCCTTTCTGAAAAACCTCTTCTGCTGTGTCCCCCCACACAATGATGCCATCAATGTATTGCAGGTGTTCTGGAGCCTTACCCTTCTCCAGTGCAGTTTGGATCAGTCCATGACAGATGGTGGGACTGTGTTTCCACCCCTGGGGTAGTTGGTTCCAGGTATACTGCACGCCCCTCCATGTAAAAGCAAACTGGTGCCAGAGGAATGGAGAAGAACGCATTAGCAATGTCAATAGTGGCATACCACTTTGCTGCCTTGGACTCCAGCTCGTACTGGAGCTCCAGCATGTCTGGCACAGCAGCACGCAGCGGTGGGGTAACTTCATTCAAGCCACGATAGTCCACAGTCAATCTCCATTCTCCATTAGACTTACGCACAGGCCAGATGGGGCTGTTGAAGGGTGAGTGGGTTTTGCTGACCACCCCTTGGCTCTCCAGTTCACGGATCATCTTATGGATGGGGATCACAGCATCGCGGTTCGTTCGGTATTGCCGACGGTGCACTGTTGTGGTGGCGATTGGCACCTGCTGTTCCTCAACTTTCAACAGTCCGACAGCAGAAGGACTTTCTGAGAGACCTGGCAATGAGTTCAATTGTTCAATCCTTTCTGTCTCTACAGTGGCTATTCCAAAAGACCATCTCTGCCCCTTTGGGTCCTTAAAATATCCATTCCTGAGGTAGTCAAGGCCCAGGATACATGGGGTGGCTGGACCAGTCACAATGGGGTGTTTCTGCCAATCTCTCCCTGTCAAGCTCACTGCAGCTTCTAGCACAGTCAACTCTTGAGATCCCTCTGTCATCCCAGAAATAGAAATAGTTTCTGAGCCCACATGTCCTGATGGCATTAATGTGCATTGAGCACCGGTATCAACCAAAGCCTTATACTTTTGTGGGTCTGATGTGCCAGGCCATCGAATCCACACAGTCCAATAGACACGGTTGTCCCATGCCTCTACCTGGCTAGAGGCAGGGCCCCTCTAACACTGATCCTGGTCATAGCAGTCAGAACCTTTTCTCGATGAGTACACCTGGGAGGTGCCCTCCTGTGGGTCAGATTCTTGCCCGTGGGAAACTGGGACTGCACTTACTCTCACTGACCTTCTTCCATTCTCCTTCAGTTCTTGTACTCGGGCTGCAAGGGCACGGGTGGGTTTCCCATCCCACCGTCCCATGTCTTCTCCATGTTTGGCCAGGAAGTACCACATCTCAGTTCGTGAGGTCTGTCCACTTCTTCTGGTTGGGGGGCGTCTGGCTCTGATTTCAGAGGTTCTCATTCGCACTGGTGCCACTTGGAGACTGCCTCTAATCTCCGCTCTAATCCCCTCTCTAATTTTCCTCTGCTCATTCTTTAGCTCTGCAACCACTGTCTCTACAGCAGAAATACAGGCCTGCATTGGGCTGTGGGTCATGCCTTCATATATCCGCGGCTTTACCCTCTTCCTTCTCGCTCTTCACTGTGACATCAGGGGTTTTACTCCCTTTCTTTTCCCCTTTCACTAGGCTGGGCTTCTGAATGCATTCTCGAAAAACCCTGGCCCTACTTTCAAACATACTGTAGGCCTCAGAGATACAACCTTGCAGAAAAACCATAAAGAGCAAGATATCTCTGGCATCCAAGGAGAATTTAAACATCTCAAAAGCCGTTGTAGCAGACTTGAAGGGGGGAATGGACGAAGGGTTGGGCAAAAAAAATCCCCTTTGTTCCTTCCCAAGGGTCAGTACTATTATCACTAAATCCCCAGAGGTAGCAGCTTAGGTTACGGCAGGAAAACAGCCTTGAAAACAACACCCAAATGACACCCACAGGCATTGAATTCATAGCACCAGAAATCCAGAGTAAGAACACAACAATAATTGCGGCTATTTGAGTTTTACTCATTGATTTGTTGATAAGACTTAAACCTGCCCCTCCTTTTGGCATAAATTTGTACCAACAAAAAGCCAATATGTTATACAGGATGGTCCTGATGAACCCTAAACTCAATACCCACATGGTGCCACAAGAACAGTTATCCTTCTTTGTTTACAAGCCCCAAATATTGGGCATCAAAAATATGTCTTGGTTTGAGGGAAAAAACCAAAATGTTTACCCACAAGCAGGGGAGGGGCCGTCTCCACAATAATCACGCCACTCTTTATCAAATTTGAGAAAAAAGGAATTTAATAGAAGAAGGATAACTGTTCTTAACTGCTATATATAAACAGACTAGTGCAAACCACTTCCCCAACACCACAAGAGAAAGAAAAAAACCAACAACAAAACCCAGCAGGTTTTTCCTCCGGGAGGAAAGTTATACTTAAGCAGTATCAATGTCACAGCCCGGCTGGCTGCGGAGTGAGTTTCCAGTCCCTCTCCAGCGAGACAGATGAGTGGTGAGCTCTCAGATGAACTCTGTGTCTCTTGTCCCAAATGAAGAAAACGAAAGCTGAAAGTGGGGAACCGCCGCGTGTCCTGGAAAGCAGCTGCAAACTTCTCTCTCCTGGGTCGCTGTCCCAGCCGGGGCAGGCAGGCCGTGACGGTGCAGGCGGTGGAGAGACTGGACCAGAAGCTGGGACCCCAGATGCAGGAACCAGGAGAAACAGACGCGGCGAGGAGAAAAGCAGCGGCTCAGCCAGAAGCCCCAGCAGTGCCAGCAGAGCAGCTTCCCTCCTCGGCAACCACGGCTCCCCGCATTCCGCCCAGCTAAAAATGGAAAAATGTCCCCAAAACAAAAGAGACAAACCTGCCCCCACCCAAGTGATCAGCAGTTAACTACTTCTTTTTGTTAACTGCTGGCATGGGCAGTTAGAGGCAGGGGAGAGAATTTACATAATAATCCCAAAGTACAACAGTTCCCACCTGGAGTCACTCTGTGTTCCAACCTGCATTCACTCTGTGTTCCCACCTGGGGTCACTGTGTGTTCCCTCTCAGAGTCAGTGTGTCTTCCCATCCGGTGCCACCATTATTTCCCACCTGGATCCACTCTATATTCCTAACCTGGATCATCTGTGTCTTCCCACCTGGAGTCACTTTGTGTTCCCATCTGGAGTCACTCTGTGTTCCCACATGGGTTCACAGTATGCTCCCACCTGGAGTCACTGTGTGTTCTACTCTGGAGTCACTGTGTTTTTCCACCTGGAGTCACTTTGAGTACCTACCTGAAGTCACTGTGTGCTTCCAGCTGGACTCACTCTGTGTTCCCTCCTGGAGCTGCCGTGTTGTCCCACATGGAGTCACTGTGTGTTCCCACCTTGATCTGCTCTGTGTTCCCAAATGGAGTCATTGTGTGTTCCCACCTGGAGTTACTGTGTATTCCCACCTCGAGTCAATGTCTGTTCCCAAGTGGAATCACTGTGTGTTCACACCTGGAACCAATGTGTATTCCTACCTGGAGTCACTGTGTGTTCCCACCAGGAGTCACTGTCTGTTCCCATATGGAGCCAATGTGTCTACCCACCTTGACTCAGGGTGTGTTCCCACGTGGAGACACTCTGTGTTCCCACATGGAGTCACTGTCTGTTCCCACCTGGAGACACTGTGTGTTCCCATTTAGAGGCACTGTGTGTTTCAACATGGAATCACTGTGTGTTCCAACCTGGAGCTGCCAAATCTTCCCACCAGGAGTCACTGTGTGTTCCCATCTGGAATCACTGTGTGTTCCTACATTGTTTCACTGTATGTTAAAACCTGGAGTCACTGTGTGTTGCCACCTGGACTAATTGTGTGTTCCCATCCGGTGCCACCATTTATTCCCACCTGGATCCACTCTGTGTTCCCACTTGGAGTCACTGTGTGTTCCCATTAAGAGCCACCGTGTGTTCCCACCTGGAGCCGCAGAGTGTTCACACCTGGAGTCATTGTGTTTTCCCACCTGGAGTCACTGTGTGTTCCGACCTGGAGTCACTGTGTGTTCCGACCTGGAGTCACTGTGTGTTCCGACCTGGAGTCACTGTGTGTTCCGACCTGGAGTCACTGTGTGTTCCGACCTGGAGTCACTCTGTATTCCCACCTGGAGTCACTGTGTTTTCCCACCTGGAGTCACTGTGTTTTCCCACCTGGAGTCACTGTGTTTTCCCACCTGGAGTCACTGTGTGTTCCTACCTGGAGCTCTGTGTGTTCCCACCCGGAGTCACTGTCTTTTCCAAACTGGAGTCACTGTGTGCTCCAAACTGTTGTCACGGTGTTTTCACTCCTGGAGTTACTGTGTGTTCCTATCTGGTGCCAGAATTTTTTCCCACCCGGATCGACTCTGTCTTCCCACCTGGAGAAACTGTGTGTTCCCACCTGGAGTCACTGTGTGTTCCCATTTGGAGTCACTGCGTATTCCCACCTGGAGTCACTGTTTGTTCACACTTTTAGCTGCAATGTACTCCCATTTGGTCACTGTGTGTTCCCACCGGGAGTCAGTGTGTGTTCCCACCTGGATTCAAGGTTTCTTCCCACCTGGAGTCACTGTGTGTTCCCACATAATATCACTGTGTGTTCCCACCTGGATTCACTGTGTATTCCCATCTGGAATCACTGTGTGTTCCTGCTTGATGTCACTGTGTGTTCCCACCTGCAGTCACTCTGTGTTCCCACCTGGAGCCACTGTGTATTCCCACCTGGAGTAACAGTGTGTTTGCACCGGGAGCCACCCTTTGTTCAAATCTGGAGTCACTGTGTGTTCCCACATTTATTCACTGTGTATTCCCACCTGGAGTCAAGGTTTGTTCCCACCTGGAGCCACTGTGTCTTCCCACGTGGAGTCACTCTGTGTTCCCACCTGGAGTCATTCTGTGTTCCCAGCTGGACTCACTGTATGTTCCCACCTGGAGTTACAGTTTGTTGCCACCTTGTGTCACTTTGTGTTCCCACCTGGATCTTCCATGTATTTCCACCTGGAGCCACTGTTTCTTCCCATCTAGAGTCACTCTGTGTTCCACCCCGGAATTACTGCCTGTTCCTACCTGGAGTCACCATGAGTTCCCACCTGGCTTTCCTGTGTGTTCCCACCTTGAGTCACTGTTTATTCCCACTTGGAGTCATTGTGTGTTCCCATCTGGAGTCACTGTGTATTTCCACATGGAGTAGCTGTCTGTTCCCACCTGGATTCACTGCCCTTTCCCACCTGGAGTCACCGTGTCTTCCCACGTGGAGCTTGGAGTGTTCCAAATTGGAATCTCTGTGTATTCCCACATGGATTCACTCTGTGTTCTCACCTGCAGTCACTGTATGTTCCCACCTGAAGCCACTCTGTGTTCTCACTTGAGTCACTGTGTTTTCCCACCTGGAGTCACTGTGTGTTCCCACCTGGAGTCACTGTGTGTTGCCACCTGGAGTCAAGGTGTGTTGCCACCTGGACTCACTGTTTGTTGCCACCTAGAGCCACAATCTGTTACCACCTGGAGTCAGTCTTTGTTCCCACCAGGAGTCACTGTGCGTTTCCAAGTGGAGTCACTGTGTTTTCCCACCTGGATTCACTCTGTGTGTTCCCACCTAAAGCCACTGCAGTCACCGTGTGTTCCCACCTTGAGTCACTCTGTGTTCCCACCTGGAGTCAATATATGTTCTTACCTGTAGCCAACATTTCTTCCCACCTGGAGGAACTCTCTATTCTCACCTGGAGTCAAGGTGTGTTCCCACTGGGAGTCACGGTTTGTTCCCACCTGGAGCTTAGTATGTTTATACCAGGAGTCACTGTGTTATCCCACCTGGAGTCACTGTGTCTTCCCGCCTATAGTCTCCAGAAGGGAACACACAGTGACTTCAGGTGAGAATACACAGTGAATAAAGGTGGGAAAACAGAGTGAGTCCAGGTGGGAACTCACAGTGCTCTTGGTGGGAACTCACAGAGAATCCAGGTGGAAACACACAGTGACTCCAGGTGGGCACATAGAGTGACTCCAGGTGGGAACACTCAGTGGCTTCAGGTGGTAACACACGGAAGTTCCAGGTGAGAACACACAGTGATTCCAGGTAACAACACACAGTGACTCCAGGTGGGAACAGACGGCGTCTCCAGGTGGGAACACAGGGCAGATCCAGGTAGGAAGACACAGTGACTCTAGGTGGGAACACACGGTGACTCCAGATGGGAACACACAGTGAATCCAGGTAAGAACACGGAGTCACTCCAAGTCGGAACACACAGTGACTCCAGGTGGAAACAAACAGTGACTCCAGGTGAGAACACGCAGTGACTTCAGGTGGGAGCACACAGAGCTCCAGGTGGGAACACACAGTGAGTCCAGGTGGGAACACACAGTGACTCCAGGTGGAAACACACAGTGACTCCAGGTGGAAACACATGGCGGCTCCAGGTGGGAACACAGCACGGATCCAGGGTAGAACAGGCAGTGACTCCAGGTGGGAACACACCGTCACTCCAGTTGAGAACACAAAGTGACTCCAGTGCGAACACACAAACCTCCAGGTGGGAACACACAGTGACTCCAGGTGGGAACACAGAGCAGATCAAGGTGGGAACACACAGTGACTCCATGTGGGAACACTCAAAGCTCCATGTGGGAACAAACAGTGACTCCATGTGGGAACACACGGTGACTCCAGGTGGGAACACACGGTGACTCCAGGTGGGAACACACGGTGACTCCAGGTGGGAACAGACAGAGCTCCAGGTGGGAATACACAGTGATTCTAGGTGGGAATATACAGTGGCTCCAGGTGGGAACACACAGAGAATCCAGGTGGGAACACACAGTGAATCGAGGTGGGAAGAGCCACTCCAGGTGAGAACACACTGACCCCAGGTGGGAACACAGAGTGACTCCACGTGGGAATACACAGTGACTCCAGATGGGAACACACAAAGCTCCAGGTGGGAACACACAGTGAATCCAGGAAGAAACATGGTGCAGCTCCAGGTGGGAACACATAGTGACTCCAGGTGAGAATACACAGTGGATCCAGGTGGGAACACACAGTGAGTCCAGGTTGGAACACAGAGTGACTCCAGGTGGGATCTCACCGCGGCTTCAGGTGGGAACACACGGAAGCTCCGGCTGGGAACACCCAGTGACTCCAGATGGGAACACACTGAGCTGCAGGTGGGAACAAACATTGTCTCCATGTGGCAACACACAGAGACTAAAGGTGGGAACACACAGTTATTTCAGATGGGAACACAGAGTGACTCCACGTAGGAACACACAGTGACTCTAGCTGGGAACGCTTAGTGACTCCAGGTGGGAACACACAGTGGCTCCAGATGGGAACACTCAGTGACTGGAGGTGGGAACACACAACGGCTCCTGGTGGGAACATGGAATGGATGAATGTGGGAACACACGATGACTCCAAGTAGGAACACACAGTGACTCCTGGTGGGAACACACAGTGACTCCAGTTGGGAACAAATGGTGGCTCCAGGTGGGAAGAGACAGTGACTCCAGATGGCAACACAGATTGAGTCCAGGTGGGAAGAAATGGTGGCTCCATGTGGGAACACACAGTGAATCCCGGTGGGAACATACAGTGGCTCCAGGTGACAACATGAAATGACTCCATCTGGGAACACACAGTGACTCCAGGTGGGAACACATGGTGACTCCAGGTGAAAAAACACAGTGATTCCATGTGGGAACACACAGTGACTCCAGATCGGAAAGATCAGTAACTCCAGGTGGGAACACCCAAAGCTCCAGGTGGGAACACAGAGTGACTCCAGGTGGGAACAGGCAGTGACTCCAGGTGGGAACACACAACGGCTCCAGGTAGGAACACGGAATGGATAAAGGTGGGAACACACGATGACTCCAAGTGGGAAGACTCAGTGGCTCCAGATGGGAAAACACAGTGCCTCCAGATGGGAACACACACTGACTCCACATGGGAACACACACTGACTCCACATGGGAACACACAGTGACGCCTAGTGGAAAAACACAGTGACTCCAGGTGGGAACAAATGGTTGATCCAGGTGGGAAGACACAGTGATTCCAGGTGGGAATAGAGATTGACTCCAGGTGGGAAGAAATGGTGGCTCCATGTAAGAACACACAGTGACTCGAAGTGGGAACAGTGACTCCAAGTGTGAACACACAGTGACTGCAGGTGGAAATACCCCGAGCTCCAGGTGGGAACACACAATGACTCCAGGTGGGAACATACAGTGACTCCACATGGGAACACAGAGTGACTCCAGGTCGGAACGCAGAGTGACTCGAGGTGGGGAAACACAGTAAGCCCAGGTGGCAACACACAATGACTCCAGGTGGAAGAACGTGGAAGATCCAGGTGGGAACACACAGTGACTCTAGCTGGGAAGACGCAGTGACTACAGGTGGGAAAACACAGTGGCTCCAGGTGGGAACACAGAGTGGATCCAGGTGGGAAATTATTGTGGCACCAAATGGGAGCACACAGTAACTCCATGGGGGAAAACACCATGACTGCCTATTGGAACACACAGTTAATTCCAGGTGGGAACACACTGTGACTTCAGGTGGGAAGAAATGGTGGTACCAGATGGGAAGACGCAGTGACTCCATATGGGAAGACACAGTGACTCCAGGTGGGAACACACGGTGACTTCACGTGGGAACACAGGGTGACTCCAAGTGGGTAGAAATGGTGTCTCCAGGTGGAAACACACAGTTACTCCAGGTGGCAAGACACAGTGATTCAAGGTGGGAACACAAAGTGACTTCAGGTGTGAACACACACTGACTCCAGGTGGGCACACACAGAGCTCCAGCTAGGAACAAAGAGTGACTGAAGGTGGGAACACACAGTGACTCCAGGTCTGAAGACACAGTGACTCCAGGTAAGAAAACACAGTGGTTCGAGCTGCGAACACGCAGTGACTCCAGGTGGGAAAAGAGAGAGGCTCCAGGTGGGAACACACAGTGACTCCAGGTGGGAACACAGGATGGATCCAGGTGGGAACAAATTGTGGCACCAGATGGGAACACACAGTAACTCCATGTGGCAAAACACCGTGACCTCCGTTTGGAACACACAGTGACTGCAGGTGGGAACACACAGTGACTGCAGGTGGGAACACACAGTGACTGCAGGTGGGAACACACAGAGATTTACAGGTGAGAAATCACAGTGAGTACAGGTGTGAACACATAGTGACTCCAGGTAGGAACACACACTGGTTCCGGGTGGGAACACAGAGTGACTCCAGGTAGGAAGTCAAAGTGACTCCAGCTGGCAAAACACAGTGACTCCAGGTGGGAACACACAGTGACTTATAGTGGGAACATACAGTGACTCAAGGCAGCAAAACACAGTGACTACCGGTGGGAATACAAAGAGACTCCACGTGGGAACTCACAGTTGTTGCAGCTGGGAACACGCAGTGACTCCAGGTGGGAACACACTGTGACTGCAGTTGGGAACACACACTGGTTCTGGGTGGGAATAAATGGTGGCAGCAGATGGGCACACACAGTGATTCCAGGTGGAAACACACAGCAACTGCAGGTGGGAACACACAGTGAGTTCAGATGGGAACACACAGTGACGCCAGGTGAGAAGAGGCAGTGAGTCCATGTGGGAACACAGTGGCTTCAGCTGGGAACAGATAAAATTCCAGGTGGGAATATAGAAAACTCCAGTTGGGAACACAGAGTGACTCCAGGTGGGAACACACGGTGACTCCAAGTGGGAACACACAGTGACTCCATGTCGAAACACACGGCGTCTCCAGGTGGGAAAACAGTGTGGATCCAGGTGAGAACACACAGAGCTCCAGGTTGTAAGAGACAGTGACTCCAGATGGGCACAAACACTGACCCCAGGTTGGAACAGACAGTGACTCCAGGAGGGAACACACAGTGACTCCAGGTGGCAAGACACAGTGATTCAAGGTGGGAACACAAAGTGACTTCAGGTGTGAACACACACTGACTCCAGGTGGGCACACACAGAGCTCCAGCTAGGAACAAAGAGTGACTGAAGGTGGGAACACACAGTGACTCCAGGTCTGAAGACACAGTGACTCCAGGTAAGAAAACACAGTGGTTCGAGCTGCGAACACGCAGTGACTCCAGGTGGGAACACACAGTGACTCCAGTTGGGAACACACAGTGGCTCCAGGTGGGAACAGAAATTGCATCCAGTTGGGAACAAAGGGAGGATCCAGTCAGGAACAAATGCTGGCTCCAGGTGGGAACACACAGTGACTCCAGGTGGGAAAAGAGAGAGGCTCCAGGTGGGAACACACAATTACTCCAGGTGGGAATAAATTGTGGCACCAGATGGGAACACAGAGTGACTCCAGGTGGGAACACAGAGCGACTCCAGGTGGGAACACCCGGTGAATCCAAGTGGGAACACACAGTGACTCCAGATGGGAACGCACAAAGCTCCAGGTGGGAACACACAAAGCTCCAGGTCAGAACACAGAGTCACTCCAGGTGGGAACACACAGTCACTCCAGGCGGGAACCCACTGTGACTACAGGTGGGAACACACTGTGACTTCAGGTGGGAACACACAGTGATTCCAGGTGGGCACACACCGTTACAGCAGGTGGGAACATCCAGTGACTCCAGGCAGGAACACACTGTGACTCCAGGTGTGAACACTGTGCTGGTTTAAAGGTGAACCAGCAGGGGAAATGAACTCACCACGAGAGAGATTATAAGTCAGACCTAAAATTTAATAATAATATTACAATAAAAACACTGACACACAAGGGAAATTGCTTTCAACTCACAAAACCCCAGCAGTATAACCCAGTGTCCTGGGGCACAAACCCAAGGGGGGTTGTTTGCCCTTGTGCTGAGACCCCTGTGGTTCCCCCAAGTCCAGAGCAAAAGGAAAAGAAAAACCTGTTGGTGCAGGCGAGGGCTGTGGTCTGGGCGAGAGCGGTGATCTCCTCCTGTCAAGGTCCTGCTGCTCCTCTGAATCCGACGAGAAGTTCCCGAGGTCTTCTTACCCACCACTTATGTACCCTCAGGGAGCACTCAGTCCCTCCCCCTGGGCGGGGACTCACACAATGGGTGATTAACTCTGGGAGCCAGGGGGTGTTGAGCTGTTGATGGCCCATTGGCAGCTCCGCCCCCCTCAGGCTGGGTGTGAAGGTGATAATGGCTCCCTGGGCAGCTGCTGCTAATGGCCCATTGACCTTGGGGAATGAATAGAGGGGGTAGAATACACAGCTTTGATCACCCCCACACAGTGTTAACTGGTCCCTCCTACTGAACTAGGAGAACACAGAGTCACTACAGGTGGTAACACATAGTGCCTCGAGGTGGGAACACACAGTGTCTCCAGGTGGAAACACACAGAGGCTCCAGGTGGAAACACACAGTGAGCTCCGGTGGGAACAGACAGATAATCCAGGTGGGAACACAGAGTGGATCAAGGTGGGAAACAATGGTGGTACCAGATGGGAACACACAGTGACTCTGAGTGGAAACACGGAGTGACTCCAGGTGGGAACACACAGTGACTCCAGGTGGGAACACAAAGTGACTCCGTGACTCCATGTGGGAGCACACCGTGACTCCAGATGGGAACACACAGTGACTCCAGGTGAGAGCACACCGTGACTCCAGATGTGAACACACAGTGTCACCAGGTGGGAACACCAAGTGACTCCAGGCTGGAACACAGAGTGGATCCACTTGGGAAGACAGAGTGAGGCCTGGTGGGAACACACAGTGGCTCCAGGTAGAAATACACAGAGCTCCAGGTGGGAACACAGAGTGACTTCAGAAGGGAACACACAGTGACTTCAGGTGGGAAGATACAGTTACTTCAGGTGGGAATACACATTAGCTGCAGGTGGGAACACACAGCGGGTGAAGTTGGGAACACACTGTGACTCCAGGTGGGAACACAGAGTGACTCAATGTGGGAACACAGATTGCATCCAGTTGGGAACATAGAGTGGGTCGAGGTGGGAACACACAGTGACTCCAGTTGAGAACAAAGAGTGGATCCAGTTGGGAACAAATGCTGGCTCCAGGTGGGAACACAGAGTGACCCCAGGTGGGAAAACAGAGAGGCTCCAGGTGGGAACACAGAATGGATCCAGGTGGGAATAAATTATGGCACCAGATGGGAAGACACGGTGACTTTTGGTGGGAAGACAGAGTGACTCCAGGTGGGAACATACTGTGAACCCATGTAGGAACACAGAGTGACTCCAGGTTGGAACACAGAGTGACTCTGTGAGAAAAACCTCGGCTCGAAGTATTTTTAGAGAGACGAGTTGAAGGAGCAAACAAAATAGGGTTTAATGGCCAAACTGCGCGCACAGGGTGCCTCGCCACAGCGAAGTCGCCGGGGAGCACACGGGGGAGGGGGAGTTCACCCCCATTTATTTGCTTCACCCCATGCCCTCTTCCCTCTCCTCCAGGAGTCCATCCCTCCGTAGTCCATGCATGGTCCCGTGCACGCTGATTCGAGGTTACTCCATCACTTCACTTTTCACTGCCTTCTTTGGGCAATTTCTTGCTGCGTCATCAACGCTGATTGGCCCATCCAGTCGCCCTATCAGGCCCTACCACTGACCGCAGGCCCTGACAACACCCTCCCTCTTGCTGAGGCTGCTGCCTCACAGACTGCCCGCCAAAGGGTTAGGGTCAGGCTTAGCCTTAGGCTTCATCTTAATCTTAGGTTTAGACTAAAGGTTAGGGTTAGGGTTAGGGTTAGGTTTAGGATAAGGGTTAGGGTTAGGGTTAGGGTTTGGGTTTGGGTTAAGGTTAAGGTTAGGGTTAGGTTTAGGGTTAGGGTTAGGTTTAGTGTAAGGGTTAGGGTTAGGGTTGGGGTTAGGGTTAGGGTTCAGAGTCAGGGATAGGGTTAAGGATAGGGGTAGGGATAGAGTTAGGATTAGGGTTAGGGTTAGCTTTAGGGTTAGGGTTAGGGTTAAGGCTTGGTTTAGGGTTAGGCTTAGGGTTACGCTTAGGCTTAGGCATAGGTTAAGGGTTAGGGCAGCATTAGATTTAGGCTTAGGGTTAGGTACCCTTTTGAACTTTTCTGCATCCTTTTTGGATCTCTCTGGATTCTCTTGGACCTCTCTGGATCATCCTGATCCATCTTGGACACTTCTAGGCCCCCCTGGACCACTGACTGTCGCCCAGGCCGTGGCCTGTACCCTGGCTTTGGCCATGGCCTTGACCCTCACCCTTGCCCTTGCTCTGGCCCTGGTCGTTACCCTGTCTCTGGCTTTAGTCCTTCCCCTTGTCCTGATCCCAGCCTTCACCCGGGCCCTGACCCTGGTTCTCACTCTTGCCCTGGCCCTGGCCCTGTCATTGGCCCTCAAGCTGGCCCTGGCCATGGCCCTAGTCCTTGTCCTAGCCCTAGCCCTTGCCATGGAATTGCTTCTGGCTCGGACCCTGACCCTCTCCCTGAACTCACGGACGGGATTGTGGCCCTGGCCAAAGCCCTGCCCTGACACCCACCTTAGCCTTGGCCCTCGGTGTGACCCTGTCCCTGGCTGTCGCCCTGGCTCTAGCCATTTAGCTTTCTTTTAGGGCCTGACTATGGCCCTGGCTCTGACTCTCACCTTAGCCCTGGACCTTGCCCTGGCCATGGTCCAGGACCTGGACCTGGCCCAGGTGCTGACCCTAGACAGGATGAGGGCTAAGGCCAGGACCAGGGCTAGGGCAGAGCTAGGGCCAGGGCTAGGGCTCAGGCCAAGGCTAGAGCTGGGGTCAGGGCCACGGAGAGGGTGAGGGCCAGAAGAAGTGCCTAGGTGAGGGCCAAGGCCAGGGTTAGAGCTAGGGCTACGGCCAGGGATAGGGTTTGGGTTATGGTAAGGGTTGTAGTCAGGCTTAGGCTTAGGCTTCATCTTAAGCTTAGGTTTAGGCTAAAGGTTAGGCTTAGGGTAAGGGTTAGGGTAAGGGGTAAGGGTTATGCTTAGGGTTGGGATTGAGGTTAGGGTTTAGGGTTAGGGATAGAGTTAAGGACAGGGTTAGGGTTAGGGTTATAATCAGGGTTAGGTTTAGGGGTTAGGGTTAGGGTTAGGGTTAGGGCTTGGTTTAGGGTTAGGCTTAGGGTTACGCTTAGGCTTATGCATAGCTGAAGGGTTCTAGCAGCATTAGGGTTAGGCTTAGGGTTAGGTACCCTTTTGGACTTTTCTGCATCCTTTTTGGATCTCTCTGGATTCTCTTGGACCTCTCTGGATCACCCTGATCCATCTTGGACTCTTCTAGGCCCCCCTGGAACCCTGACTGTCACCCAGGCCCTGGCCTGGACCCTGGCTTTGGCCATGGCCTTGGCCCTCAGCCTTGCTCTTGCTTAGGCTTTCTCCGTTACCCTGCCTTTGGCCTTCACACTTTCCTGACCCCAGCCTTCACCCCGGCCCTGACCATGGCTGCCACCCTTGCCCTTGCCCTGACCCTGTCCCTGGCTGTCGCCCTGGCTCTAGCCATTTAGCTTTCTTTTAGGGCCTGACTATGGCCCTGGCTCTGACTCTCACCTTAGCCCTGGCTCTCACCCTGGCCATGGTCCAGGACCTGGACCTGGCCCAGGTGCTGACCCTAGACAGGATGAGGGCTAAGGCCAGGACCAGGGCTAGGGCAGAGCTAGGGCCAGGGCTAGGGCTCAGGCCAAGGCTAGAGCTGGGGTCAGGGCCACGGAGAGGGTGAGGGCCAGAGTAAGGGCCAAAAGAAGTGCCTAGGTGAGGGCCAAGGCCAGGGCTAGAGCTAGGGCTACGGCCAGGGATAGGGTTTGGGTTATGGTAAGGGTTGTAGTCAGGCTTAGGCTTAGGCTTCATCTTAATCTTAGGTTTAGGCTAAAGGTTAGGGTTAGGGTTAGGGTTAGGGTTAGGGTAAGGGTTAGGGTTGGGGTTGAGGTTAGGGTTTAGGGTTAGGGATAGGGTTAAGGACAGGGTTAGGGTTAGGGTTATAATCAGGGTTAGGTTTAGGGGTTAGGGTTAGGGATAGGGTTAAGGACAGGGTTAGGGTTAGAGTAAGGGTTAGAGTTAGGGTTAGGGTTAGGTTTAGGGTAAGGGTTAGGGTAAGGGTTAGGGTTAGGGTTGGGATTGAGGTTAGGGTTTAGGGTTAGGGATAGGGTTAAGGACAGGGTTAGGGTTAGGGTTATAATCAGGGTTAGGTTTAGGGGTTAGGGTTAGGGTTAGGGTTAGGGCTTGGTTTAGGGTTAGGCTTAGGGTTACGCTTAGGCTTATGCATAGCTGAAGGGTTCTAGCAGCATTAGGGTTAGGCTTAGGGTTAGGTACCCTTTTGGACTTTTCTGCATCCTTTTTGGATCTCTCTGGATTCTCTTGGACCTCTCTGGATCACCCTGATCCATCTTGGACGCTTCTCGGCCCCCCTGGAACCCTGACTGTCGCCCAGGCCCTGGCCAGGACCCTGGCTTTGGCCATGGCCTTGGCCCTCAGCCTTGCCCTTGCTTAGGCTTTCTCCGTTACCCTGCCTCTGGCCTTCGCACTTCCCTGATCCCAGCCTTCACCCGGGCCCTGACCCTGGCTGCCACCCTTGCCCTTGCCCTGGCCCTGTCATTGGCCCTCAACCTGGCCCTGGCCATGGCCCTAGTCCTTGTCCTAGCCCCAGCCCTTGCCATGGAATTGCTTCTGGCTCGGGCCCTGACACTCTCCCTGATCTCGGACGGGACCATGGTCCTGGCCCAGGCCCTGACCCTGACACCCACCTTAGACTTGTCCCTTGCTCTGACCCTGTCCCTGGCTGTCGCCCTGGCTCTAGCCATTTAGCTTTCTTTTAGGGCCTGACTATGGCCCTGGCTCTGACTCTCACCTTAGCCCTGGTTAGGGTTGGGGTTGAAGTTAGGGTTTAGGGTTAGGGATAGGGTTAAGGACAGGGCTAGGGTTAGGGTTAATACGCAATTAGGTTGAAAGTTAGCCTTAGTTTTAGGGTCAACGTTAGGGTGAGAGTCAGGGTCAGGCTTAGGGTAAGGGTTAGGGGTTGGGTTAGGGTTAGGCTTAGGTTTAGGCTTAGGGTTATGCTTAGTCTTATGCATAGCTTAAGTGTTAGGACAGCATTGGGGTAAGGGTTAGTGTTACGTTCCCATTTGGCCCTTCTGCATCCTTTTTGCATCTCCTTTTATTCTCTTCGACCTCTCTGAATCCACCTGAGCCATCTTGGACACTTCTAGACCCCCCTGAACCCCTTACGGTTGCCCAAGCCCAGGCCTGGACTCTGGCTCTAATCCAGGCCTTGGCACTTGCACTTGACCTTGCTCTGGCCCTGGCCCTGGTCTTGGCCCTCGCCATTGCCCTTGCTCTGGCCGTCGTCTTTACCCTGCCTCTGGCCTTGGCCCTTCCCCTCGCCCTGGCCCCAGCCTTCACCCGGGCACTGACCCCGGCTCTCACCCTTGCCCTGCCCCTGGCCCTGTCATTTGCCCTCAATCTGGCCCTGGCCATGGCCCTAGTCCTTGTCCTGGCTCTAGCCCTTGCCATGGAATTACTTCTGTCTCAGGCCCTGACCCTCTCTCTGACCTCAGTCCGGACTGTGGCCCTGACCCAGGCCCTGACCCTGACTCTCACCTTAGCCTTGGCCGTTCCTCTGACCCTGCCCCAGGCTTTGGCCCTGGCTCTGACTCTCACCCTAGCCCTGACTCCCCCCTGGCCATGGTCCAGGACCTGGCCCTGGAACAGGCCCTGACCCTAGCCAGGACGAGGGCTAGGACCAGAGCCATGGATAGGGCGAGAGCTAGGGCCAGGGCTAGGGCTCACGCCAAGGCTAGAATAGGGCGAGGGCCAGTCGGGTTCCAAAGGGTACCTAACCCTAACGCCAGCCTTAACGCTTCTGAAGCCCTAACCCTGACCCTAAAGCTAACAGTGCCCTAATAATTAACATAATCCTAAACATAAGCAAAAACTCAAGCCTAACTCAAAACAGATGATAAACCTAAACCCAAACCTAATCCTAAATATAAGCCTAACCCTGACCCTAACCGTGACCCCAAACCCTAACCCTAACCCGAACCCGAACCCTAACACTAAACCTAGACCTAACCCAAACCCTACCCCTAAAATGAACCCTAACACTAACCCTGAAACTAACGCTGACCCCGACCCTAACTCTGACCCTTCCACTCACCCTGATCCAAACACCAAACCCTAACCCTAACGATAAACCTAACCATAATTCTAACCGCAACCGTAACCATAGCACAAACACTGAGCCTAATAGTAATGTTAACTGTAACCCTAACCCTGAACCTAACCCTAAACCATGGGGGTCCGTAACCCTAACCCTAACCTTAACCTTACCCTAATCATAATTCTAACCCTAACCCTAACTCTAACCCTAACCCTAACCCTAACCCAAACCCAAACCCTAACCCTAACCCTAACCCTAACCCTAACCCTAACCCTAACCCTAACCCTAAGCCTAACCATAACCCTAAGCCTAAGCCTAACCCTAACCCTAAACTTAACCCTAACCCTAACCCCAACCTTAACCCTAACCCTGACCCTGACCCTGACTCTGACTCTGACATTGACCCTGACCCTAACCCTGACCCCTAAAACTGTAACACTAACCCTGACCCTGACCCTCACCCTGACCCTGACCCTAAACCTAACCCTAATTCACTATCCAAAGCCGTGAGAAAGGTATGTCTGATGCCTTCTGTCTGGCAGGAATCAAATGTTTCACTTGCTAGCAGAACAAAGTTGCACTTTGCTCGTTGAGCTTCCCCTAATGAAGAACTGTGTTTTTCACGGAGAAAGAAAGCTCCAGGTCTGAATTGAAGATGGACAAAGATTTCTCCCAGGGAAGAGGTGCCAAGATACAAAAGGATTGCTCCTTTTGTAGTGTTAATTGGGCCCCATCATTGGCACCTGAGACCACAAAGATCTGATCTTTCATCTTGATGCAAACCTCAATCGTTTTAGGCAGGTACGGGCCTTTTTTCATCCCGGAATTACAGATGGGCCAAGATTCCTGCCAGGGAAAATGAGCCAGGACAGAAAGCAATTGTTCCTTTTCTAAGGTTAATGGGGCCCTGTCATTGGCACCTGAGAGCCTGATGCATATGATTCACGTTCCAAAGCCGTAAGAAATATGTATCCTGATGCCTTCTCTCTGGCAGGAATCAACTGTGTCACATTTTAGCAGATCATGGGACTATTACTTGAACTTTGCAAGATGAACTTCTCAAAAGGAACAACTGTGCTTTTTCCAAAAAAAGAATACTCCAGGCCTGGATTCTCAGATGCATATGATTCACTTTCCAAAGCCATAACAAATGTGTTTGCTGATGCCTTCTGTCTGACAGGAATCAACTCTTTCACTTGTTAGCACAGCATGGGACTGTAAACTGCACTTTGCGAGATGAGCTTCCTCTAATGAACAAGTGTGCTTTTAACCAAAAAAGAAAGCTCCATGTCAGTATTCTCTGATGCATATTATTCGCTTTCCAAAGCCTTAAGAAATGTGTATCCCGATGCATTCTCTCTCGCAGGAATCAACTGTGTCACATTGTAGCAGATCATGGCACTGTTAGTTGCCCTTTGCTAGATGAGCTTCTCTAAGGAACCAGTGTGATTTTCACCGAGAAAGCAAGCTCTAGCTCTGGGTTGTTAGATGCATATGATTGACTTTCCAATCCAGAAGAAATGTCGGTCCTGATGCCTTCTGTCTGGCAGGAATAAACTCTTTCAAATTTAGCAGAGCATGAAACTGTTAACTGCACTTTTCGAGATGAACTTCCTGAAAGGAGACCCTGTGCTTTTCCCAGAGTAAGAAAGCTCCAGGCCTCGATTCTCTCATGCATATCATTCATTTTCCAAAACCATAACAAATGTGTATCCTCATGCCTTCTGTCTGGCAGGAATCAACTCTTTCATTTGTTACCAGAATATATAATTGTTAACTGCACTTTGCGAGATGAACTTCCTAAAAGGAGCACCTGTGCTTTTCCCAGAGTAAGAAACCTCCAGGCCTCGATTCTCAGATGCACAGGATTCACTTTCCAAAACCATAAGAAATGTGTTTCCTTATCTTTTCTGTCTGGCAGGATTAAAATATTTCACCTGTTAAAGGACCATGGGAGTTTTATTTGCACTTTGCGAGATGAGCTTGCTTCAAGGAGCACTTGTGCTTTTCCCAAATAAGAAAGCTCCAGGCATGGATTATCTGATGCATATGATTCACTTTCAAAAGCCGTTAGAAATGAGTGCCCTAATGTATTCTCTCTGGCAGGAATCAACTCTTTCACTTGTTAGCAGAGCATGGGACTGTTAGTTGCACTTTGGAAGATGAGCTTCCCATAAAGACCAAGTCTGTTTCTCCCCGAGAAAGAAAGCTCCAGGCCTGGATTCTCTGATGCATATGATTCATTTTCCAAAGCCATAACAAATGTGTATTGGCAAGAATCAGCTGTTTCACTTGTTAGCACAGATGGGACTTTTCGCTACACTTTGCGAGAGTACATTCCCATAAGTAACAACTGTTTCTTTCACCGAGAAAGAAAGCTCCAGGTC
Organism: Pithys albifrons albifrons; assembly: GCF_047495875.1. Taxonomy (NCBI): domain Eukaryota; kingdom Metazoa; phylum Chordata; class Aves; order Passeriformes; family Thamnophilidae; genus Pithys; species Pithys albifrons. Next base: position 2,110,450 of record NC_092487.1, read on the forward strand.
TGGAATCTCTGATGCATATAATTCTCTTTCCAAAGCCATAAAAAATATGTATCTTGCAGCCTTCTGTCTGGCAGGAATCAACTGTGTCACATTTTAGCAGATCATGGGAGAGTTAGTTGCACTTTGCGAGATGAGCTTCTCTAAGGAACAACTGTGCTTTTCACGGAGAAAGAAAGCTCCAGGCCTGGATTCTCAGATACATGTTATTCACTTACCAAAGCCATAAGAAATGTGTGTCCTTATGCCTTCTGTCTTGCAAGAATCAGCTGTTTCTCTGGTTAGCAACGAAAAGTTGCACTTTGCGAGATGAGCTTCCCCTAAGGAACAACGTTGTTTTTCACCGAGAAAGAAAGATCCAGGCCTGGATTCTCTGATGCATATGAGAATCTTTCTAAAGCCATAAGAAATATGTGTCCTGATACATTCTTTCTGGCAGGAATCGACTGTTTCACTTGTTAGCCGAAAAATGCTACTCTTTGTGAGCTGAACTTCCCCTAAGGAGCAACTGTGCTTTGCATCCAGAAAGAGAGCTCCAGTCCTGGATTCTCTGATGCATGTGATTCACTAGCCAGAGCCATAAGAAAGGTGTGTCCTGATGCCTTCTGTCTGAGAGGAATCGACTGTTTCACTTGTTAGCAAAGCAAAGTTCCACTTTGCTCGTTGAGCTTCCCCTAAGGAACAACAGTGCTTTTCACCGTGAAAGCAAGCTCCAGCCCTGGAGTTTTAGATGCATATGATTTACTTTCCAAAACCATAAGAAATATGTGCCCTGATGCCTCCTGTCTGTCAGAAATCAAGAGTTTCACGTGTTAGAAGAGCAAAGTTGCACTTTGCGATACGAGCTTCCCGTACGTAACAACTGTGTTTTTCACCAAGAAAGAAAGCTCCAGGCCTGCATTCTCGAATGCATATGATTCACTTTTCGAAGCCAAGAGAAATGTGTGTCCTGATGCCTTCTGTCTGGCAGGAATCAACTCTTTCATTTGTTACCAGAATATATAATTGTTAACTGCACTTTGCGAGATGAACTTCCTAAAAGGAGCACCTGTGCTTTTCCCAGAGTAAGAAACCTCCAGGCCTCGATTCTCAGATGCATAGGATTCACTTTCCAAAACCATAAGAAATGTGTTTCCTTATCTTTTCTGTCTGGCAGGATTAAAATATTTCACCTGTTAAAGGACCATGGGAGTTTTATTTGCACTTTGCGAGATGAACTTTCTTCAAGGAGTACTTGTGCTTTTCCCAAATAAGAAAGCTCCAGGCATGGATTATCTGATGCATATGATTCACTTTCAAAAGCCGTTAGAAATGAGTGCCCTAATGTATTCTCTCTGGCAGGAATCAACTCTTTCACTTGTTAGCAGAGCATGGGACTGTTAGTTGCACTTTGGAAGATGAGCTTCCCATAAAGACCAAGTCTGTTTCTCACAGAGAAAGAAAGTTCCAGGCCTGGATTCTCTGATGCATATGATTCACTTTCCAAAGCCATAACAAATGTGTTTCCTGATACCTTGTCTCTGGATTGATTCAACTCTTTCACTTGTGAGCAGAGAATGGGACTTTTAACTGCACTTTGAGAGATGATCTTCTCATAAAGAGCAACTGTGCTTTTCCCAGAGTATGAAAGCTCCAGGCGTGGATTCTCTGATGCATATGATTCACTTTCCAAAGCCATTAGAAGTGCGTGCCCGAATGTCTTGCACCGCGCAGGAATCTACTCTTTCACAGTTTTGCAGAGCTTGGGACTATTAGTTGCACTTTGCGAGATGAGCTTTCCCCAAGGAACATTTGTGCTTTTCACGGAGAAAGAAAGCTCCAGGCCTGGATTCTCTGATGCATATCAGTCAGTTTCCAAAGCCGTAAGAAATGTGTGTCCTGGTTCCTTCTGTCTGAGAGAAATCAACTGTTTCACTTGTTAGCATAGCACGTGACTGTTAGCTGCAATATGCAAGATGAGCTTCTAATAAAAGGGTAACCTGTGCTTTTCCCAGAAAAAGAAAACTCCAGGCAAGAATTCTCTGATGCATATAATTCTCTTTCCAAAGCCATAACAAATAGGTATCCTGCTGCCTTCTGTCTGGCAGGAATCATCTTTCACATTTTAGCAGATCAGGGGACTGTTAGTTGCACTTTGCGAGATGAGCTTCTCTAAGGAACCGCTGTGCTTTTCAGGGAGAAAGAAAGCTCCAGGCCTGGATTCTCAGATGCATATTATTCACTTAGCAAAACCATAAGAAATGTGTGCCTTGATGCCTCCTGTTAGTCAAGAATCAAGAGTTCCGCGTGTTAGAAGAGCAAATTTGCATTTTGCGATACGAGCTTTCCGTAAGTAACAACTTTTTATTCCCCAAGAAAGAGTGCTCCAGGCCTGCATTCTCGAATGCATATGATTCACTTCTCAAAACCATAAGAAATGAGAGATGAGCTTCTCCTAAGGAAAAACTGTGATTTTCAATGAGAAAGCCCCAGACGTGGATTCTCAGACGCATATTATTCTCTTTCCAAAGCAATAAAATTTGTGTTTCTTGATACTTTCCCCTCTGTCAGGAATAAACTTTTCCACTTGTTAGCAGTGCTAAATTGAACTTTGAGAGATGAACTTCCATTAAGGAATAGCAGTGTTTTCACCGTAAAGAGATCTCCAGGCCTGGATCCTCTGAAGCATGTGATTCACGAGAGCAAGCCATGGCAAATGTGTGTCTGATGCCTTCTGTCTGGCAGGAATCAAATATTTCACTTGCTAACAGAACAAAGTTGCACTTTGCTAGGAGAGCTTCCGCAAAAGAAAGAACTGTGCTTTTCACGGAGAAAGAACGGTCCAGGTCTGAATTGAAGATGGAGAAAGATTTCTCCCAGGGAAGAGGTGCCAAGATAGAAAAGGATTGCTCTTCTTGTACTGTTAATTTGGCCCCATCATTGGCACCTGAGAGCACAAAGACCCGAATTTTCATCTTGGGGCCAAATTCAATCCTTTATGGCAGGTATGAGCTTTTTTTCAGCCAGAATTCAAGATGGGCAAAGATTCCTGCCAGGGAAAAGGTGCCAGAAAAAAAAAGCACTTGTTCCTTTTCTAGCATTAATGGAGCCCCATCATTGGCACCTGAGAGCCCCAGGATACCACCTTTTCCCTGGGCGGAAATCTCAATGGTGACTGCCACATGCGGGTCCGATATAGTGCCGTTTTTCAGCCCAGAATTCCAGAGGGATGAAGATTCCTCCCAGGGAAAAGGTGCCAGGACAGAAATCGAATTCTCGTATTCTAGGGTTAATGGGGCCCCATCATTGGCAGCTGAGAGTCCAAGGCTGCCACCTTTACCCCGTTTGCAAAGCTCGACAGTGCGTACTTTTGCGGGTCCGGGAAAGTGCCATTTTTTCAGCCCAGAGTTCCAGACGGATGAATATTCCTCTCACGGAAAAGGTACCAGGACAGAAAGCGATTGTGCCTTTCCTAGGGTTAATGGGGCCCCGTCACAGGCACCTGAGAGCCGAAGGCTGCCTCCTTTGCCCTGGGTGCAAAGCTCGATGATGCGTGCTATGTGCGTGTCCGGGAAAGTTCCAATTTTCAGCCCAAAATTCCAGACCTATGAAGATGCCTCAGAGGAAAAAGGTGCCAGGACAAAAAGCCATTGTGTATTTTGTAAAGGTAATGGGGCCCCATCATTGGCACCTGAGAGCCCAAGGCTGCCACCTTTTCCCTGGGTGCACAAAGCTCGACGGTGCGTGCCACTTGCAGGTCCAGGAATGTGCTGTTTGTCATCCCAGAATTCGAGGCCGATGAAGATTTCTCCCTTGGAAAAGGTGTCAGGACAGAAAGCGATTGTGCCTTTTCTAGGGTTAATGGGTGCCCAAAATTGGCATCTGAGTGCCCAAGTCTGCCACCTTTTCCCTTGGCGCAAAGCTCGACGGGGCGTGATACGTGCGGGTCCGGGAAAGTGCCATTTTTCAGCCCAGAATTCCAGACCTATGAAGACTCCTCCTTGGGAAAAAATGCCAGGACACAAAGCCCTTGTGTATTTTTTAAAAGTAATGGGACCCCATCATTTTCACCTGAGAGCCCAAGGCTGCCACCTTTTCCCTGGGTGCAAAGCTCGAAGGTACGTACCTTGTGCGGGTCCGGGAAAGTGCTGTTTTTAAAACCCAGAATTCCAGAGGGAAGACGATTCCTCCCTGGGAAAAGGTGCCAGGACAGAAAGTGATTGTGCCTTTTCTAGGGTTAATGGGGCACCATCATTGGCACCTGAGAGCCCAAGGCTGCCACCATTTCCCTGGGCGCAAATGTCGACGGCGCGTGCCACTTGCGGGTCCGGGAACATGCAGTTTCTCATCCCAGAATTCCAGGCCAGCAATGATTCCTCCCTGGGAAAAGGGGCCAGGACAGAAAGCGATTGTGCCTTTTCTAGGGTTTATGGGGCCCCAAAATTGGCAGCTGAGAGCCCAAGTCTGCCACCTTTTCCCTGGGCACAAAGCTCGATGTGCGTGCCACATGCGGGTAAGGGAAAGAGCCGTTTTCAGCCCAGAATTCCAGACCGAACAAAATTCCTCCCAGGGAAAAGGTGCCAGGACAGAAAGTGATTGTTCTTTTTCTAGGGGTAATAGGGCCCCATCATTGGCACCTGAGAGCCCAAGGCTGCCACCTTTTCCCTGGGCGCAAAGGTCGATGGTGCGTATCTTGTGCGGGTTCCGGGGAAGTGCCGTTTTTCAGTCCAGAATTCCAGACGGATGAAAATTCCTCCCTGGGAAAAGGTGCCAGGACAGAAAGCGATTGTTATTTTTCTAGTGTTAACGGGGACCTATCAATGGCACCTGAGAGCCCAAGGCTGCCACCTTTTCCCTGGGCGCAAAGCTAGATGGTGACTGCCATGTGCGGGTCATAGGAAGTGTCTTTTTTCAGCCCAGAATTCCAGACGGATGACGACTCCTCCCAGGGAAAAGGCTCCCAGGACAGAAAGCCATTGTTCCATTTCTAGTGTTAATGGGGGCCTGTCATTGGCACTTGAGTGCCCAAGGTTGCCTCCTTTTCCCTGGGCGCAAAGCTCGACAGTGCGTGCCAAGTGTGGGTTCGGGAAAGTGGCATTTTTCAGCCCAGAATTCCAGACCAATGAAGATTCCTCCCAGGGAAAAGGTGCCAGGACAGAAATCCATTGTGCTTTTTGTAAAGGTAATGGGGCCCAATCATTGGCACCGGAGAGCCCAAGACTGCCACCTTTTCCCTGGACGCAAAGCTCGATAGTGCGTTCCACTTGCGGGTCCAGGAAAGTGCCGATTCTCAGACCAGAATTCCAAACTGATGAAGATTCCTTCCTGTGAAAAGGTGCCAGGACAGAGAGCGATTGTGCCTTTTCTAGGGTTAATGGGGCCCCAAAATTGGCACCTGAGAGCCCAAGGCTGCCACCTTTTCCCTGGGCGCAAAACTTGACGGTGCGTACCTTGTGTGAGTCTGGGGAAGTACCGGTTTTAGGCCAAAATTCCAGACGAACGAAGATTCCTCCCAGGGAAAAGCTGCCAGGACACAGAGCCATTGTGCATTTTGTAAAGGTAATGCGGCCCCATCTTTGGCACCTGAGAGTTCATGGCTGCCACCTTTTCCCTGGGCACAAAGCTCGACGGTTTTTTCCGTGTCCGGTCAGGGAAAGTGTCGTTTTTAAGACCAGAATTGCAGAGAAACGAAGATTCTTCTCAAGGAAAAGGTGCCAGAACAGAAAGCGATTGTTCCTTTTCTAGGGTTAATGGGGCACCATCATTGGCACCTGAGAGCCCAAGGCTACCACCTTTTTCCTGGGTGCAAAAGTCAACGGTGCGTGCCACGTGCGGGTCCGGGAAAATGCCGTTTCTCAGCCCAGAATTCTACACCGATAAAGATTCCTCCCTGGGAAAAGGTGCAAGGACAGAAAGCGATTGTTCCTTTTCTAGCGTTAATGGGGCCCCATCACTGGCATGTGAGAGCCCAAGGCTGCCACCTTTTCCCTGGGCGCAAATCTCGACCGTGCGTGCCTGTTGCGGGTCCGGGAAAGAGCCGTTTTCAGCCCAGAATTCCAGACCGATGAAGATTCCACTGTGGGAAAAGGTTCCAGGAAAGAAAGCAATTTCTCCTTTTCTAGGCTTAATGGGGCCCCATCATTGGCACCTGAGAGCCCAAGGCTGCCACCTTTACCCTGGTCGCAAAGCTCGACGGTGTGTACTTGTGCGGGTCCGGGAAACTGCCGTTTTATCAGCCCAATATTCCACACGGACGAAGATTCCTCCCAGGGACAAGGTGCCAGGACAGAAAGCGATTGTGCCTTTTCTAGGGTTAATGGGGCCCCATCATTGGCACCTGAGAGCCCAAGGCTGCCAGCTTTACCCTGTTCGCAATGCTCGACGGAGCGTGCAACTTGCTGGTCTGGGAAAGTGCCCTTTTTCATCTCAGAATTCCAGACAGACAAAGAATCCTCCCATGGAAAAGGAGTAAAAACAGAAAGCGATTGTGCCTTTTCTAGGGTTAATGGGGCCCCATCATGGGCACCTGAAAGCCCAAGGCTGCCACCTTTTTCCTGGGCGCAAAGCTCGACGGTGCTTTCCGCGTCCGGGTGCAGAAATTTGCCATTTTTAAGACCAGAATTCCAGACAAACAAAAACTCCTCACATGGAAAACTTGCCAGGACAGAAAGTGATTGTGTCTTTTCTAGGGGTAATGGGGCCCCATCATTGACACCTGAGAGCCCAAGGCTGCCATCTTTTCCCTGGACGCAAAGCTCGATGGTGCCTGCCACGTGTGTGTCCGGGAAAGTGCAGTTCTTCAGCCCAGAGTTCCAGACGGACGAAAATTCCTCCCTGGGAAAAGGTGCCAGGACAGAAAGCGATTGTTATTTTTCTAGTGTTAACGGGAACCCATCATTGGCACCTGATAGCCCAAGGCTGCCACCTTTTCCCTGGGCGCAAAGCTCGACGGTGCATTCTGCATCTGGGTCCTGGACAGTGCCGTTTTTCAGCCCAGAATTCCAGACAGACGAAGATTCCTCCCAGGGAAAAGGTATCAGGACAGAAAGGGATTTTGCCTTTTCTAGGGTTAATGGGGCCCCATCATTAGCACCTGAGAGTCCAAGGCTGCCACCTTTTCCCTGGGGGCAAAGCATGACGGTGCGTACCTTGTGCGGGTCAGGGAAAGTTCCGTTTCTCATCCCAGAATTACAGACCGATGAAGATTACTTCCTGAAAAAGGTGCCAGGACAGAAAGCGATTGTTCCTTTTCTAGAGGTAATGAGGCCCCATCATTGGCACCTGAGAGCCCAAGGCTTCCACAATTTGCCTGGGTGCAAGATAGACGGTGCGTGCCACATGCGGGTCCGGGAAAGTGCCCTTTTTCAACCCAGAATTCCAGATGGACCAAGATTCCTCCCAGGGAAAAGTTCCAGGAGAGAAAGTGATTGTTCCTTTTCTAGGGTTAATGGGGCCCCATCATTGGCACCTGAGAGCCCAAGGCTGCCACATTTTCCCTGGGCGCAAAGCTTGACAGTGAGTATTTGTGCGGGTCCAGGAAAGTGCTGATTTTCAGCCCAGAATTCCAGACCAATGAAGATTCCTGCCAGGGAAGCGCTGTCAGGACGGAAAGCTATTGTTCGTTTTCTAGGGTTAATGGGGCCCCATCATTGGCACCTGAGAGCCCAAGGCTGCCTCCTTTACCCTGGGCGCAAAGCTCGACGGTGCATACCACTTGCGAGTCCGGAAAAGTTTTCAGACGAGAATTCCAGACGGATAAAGATTACTCCCTGGGAAAATGTGCCAGCACGGAAAGCGATTGTGAATTTCTAGGGGAAATGGGGCCCCATCATTGGCACCTGAGAGCCCAAGGCTTCCACCTATTCCCTGGTCACAAAGCTCGATGGTGCGTATTTGTGCGGGTCCAGGAAAATGCCGATTTTCAGCCAAGAATTCCAGACGGATGAAGATTCCTCCCAGGGAAAGGTGGTCAGGACAGAAAGGGATTGTGCCTTTTCTAGGGTTAATGGGGCCCAATCATTGGCACCTGAGAAGCCCAAGGCTGCCACCTTTTCCCTGGGCGCAAATCTGGACAGTGCGTACCACTTGTTGGTCCGGGAAAGAGCCGTTTTTCAGCCCAGAATTCCAGACGGACAAAGATTCCTCCCAGGGAAAAGGCGGCAGACCGGAAAGCGATTGTTCTTTTTCGAGGATTAATGGGGCCCCATCACTGGCTCCTGAGAGCGCAAGTCTGCCACATTTTCCCTGGGCGAAAGGCTCGAAGGTGAGTACCACTTGTGGATTCAGGAAAGTGCCATTTTTTTAGCCCAGAATTCCAGACGACTGAAGATTCCTCCCTGGGAAAAAGTGCCAGGACAGAAAACGATTGTACCTTTTCTAGGGTTAATGAGGCCCCATCATTGGCACCTGAGAGCCCAAGGCTGCCACCTTTTCCCTGGCCTCAAAGCTCGAGGGAGTATGCCAGGTACGGTTGTGGGAAAGCGTAATTTTTCAGTCCAGATTTCCAGACGGATGAAGATTCCTCCCAGGGAAAAGGTGCCAGGAAAGAAAGGATTTGTTCCTTTTCTAGGATTAATAGGGCCCCATCATTCGCACCTTAGAGCCGAAGGCTGCCACTTTTCCCTGGGCTCAAAGCCCGACGGTGCATGCCACATGCGGTTTTTCAACCCAGAATTCCAGATGGATGAAGATTCCTCCCAGGGAAAAGGTGCCAGGACAGAAAGCAATTGTGCCTTTTCTAGGGTTAATGTGGACCCAAAATTGGCACCTGAGAGCCCAGGCTGCTGCCATTTCCCTGGGCGCAAAGCTCGATGGTGCGTGTCAGGTGCAGGTGAGGGAAAGAGCGTATTTTAGCCCGGAATTCCAGACAGATGCAGATTCCTTCCAGGGAAAAGGCGCCAGGACAGAAAGCGATTGTTACTTTTATAGTGTTAACGGGGCCCCATCATTGGCACCTGAGAGCCCAAGACTGCCACCTATTCCCTGTGCGCAAAACTAGATGGTGCCTGCCACGTACAGGTCTGGGAAAGTGGTGTTTTTCAGCCCAGAATTCCAGATGGATGAAGACTCCTCCCAGGGAAAAGGTGCTAGGACAGAAAGCGTTTGTGCATTTTCTAAGGTTAATGTGGCCCCATCTTTGGCACCTGACAGCCCAAGGCTGCCACTTTTTCCCTGGCCTCAAAGCACGATGGAGGGTACCAGGTGCGGATCAGGGAAAGTGCCGTTGAGCAGAACAGAATTCCAGAAGTTTTAAGATTCTACCCTGGGATAAAGTGCCTGGACCGAAAGCGATTGTTCCTTTTCTAGTGTTAATGCGGCCCCACTTTTGGCACCTTAGAGCCCAAGCTTCCCACCTTTTCCTTGGCCTCAAAGCTCGACGGAGTATACAAGGTGCGCGTCAGGGATAGTGCCGTTTTTCAGCCCAGAGTTCCACACGGATGAAGATTCCTCCCACAGAAAAGGAGCCAGTACAGAAAGTGATTGTGCTTTTTCTAAGGGTATTGGGGCCCCATCATTGGCACCTGAGAGCCCAAGGCTGCCACCATTTCCCTGGCCTCAAAGCTCAACGGAGCGTGCCAAGTGCGGGTCCGGGAAAGTGCGATGTTTCAGCCCAGAATTCCAGACAGATGAAGATTTCTCCCAGGGAAAATGTGCCAGGACAGAAAGCTATTGTGCCTTTCCTAGGGGCAATGGGGCCCCATCATTGGCACCTGAGAGCCCAAGGCTGCCACCTTTTCCCTGGGCTCAACGCTCGACAGAGTGTGCCAAGGGCGGGTAAGGGTACATACTGTTTTTCAGCCAAGATTTGCAGAATGAAGAAGATTCCTCCCGGGGAAAAAGTGCCAGGACAGAAAGCGATTGTTCCAGTTCTAGGGTAAATGCGGCCCCCTCATTGGCACTTGACAGCCCAAGGCCGCCATCTTTTCCCTGGGCTCAAAGCCCGACAGAGCATGCCACATGCGGTTTTTTCAGCCCAGAATTCCAGACTGACGATGATTCCTCCGAGGGAAAAGGTGACAGGACAGAAAGCGAATGTTCCTTTTCTAGGGTTAATGCGGCCCCATCTTTAGCAGCTGAGAACCCAAGGCTGCCACCTTTTCCATGGGCTCAAAGCTCGACGAAGTGTACAAGGTGCGGGTCCGGGAAAGTGTCGTTTCTCAGCCCAGAATTCCAGATGGACGAAGATTCCTCCCAGGGAAAAGGTGCCAGGACAGAAAGCGATTGTGCCTTTCCTAGGGGTAATGGAGCCCCATCATTGGCACTTGAGAGCGCAATGCTGTGACCTTTTCCCTCGGCGCGCACTCCAACGGTCCATGTCACATGCGGGTTTTTCAGCCCAGAATTTCTGACGGATGAAGATTCCTCCCTGGGAAATCGTGCCAGGACAGAAAGTGGTTGTTCCTTTTCTAGGGTTAATGCGGACCCATCTTAGGCACCTGAGAGCTCAAGGCTCCCACCTTTTCCCTGGGATCAAAGCTCGACAGTGCGGGCGAGGTGCGGGTCTGGGAAAGTTCCGGTTTTCAGCCCAGAATTGCAGACGGCCCAAGATTCTTCCCAGGGAAAAGGTGCTAGGACAGAAAGTGATTGTGCCTTTTCTAGGAGTAATGGGGCCCAATCATTGGCACCTGAGAGCCCAAGGCTGCCACCTTTACCCTGGTCGCAAAGCTCGACGGTGCGTACTTGTGCGGGTTCAGAGAACTGCTGTTTTTCAGCCCAGAATTCCAGACCGATGAAGATTCCTCCCTGGGAAAAGGTGCCAGGAAAGAAAGAGATTTCCCCTTTTCTAGGGTTAATGGGGCCCCATCATTGGCACCTGAGAGCCCAAGGTTGCCACCTTTTCCCTGGGCGCAAAACACGACTGTGCGTGCCACGTGCGGGTCCGGGAAAGAGCCGTTTTCAGCTCACAATTCCAGACCGATGATGATCCCTGCCTTGGAAAAGGTGCCAGGAAAGAAAGCGCTTTCTCCTTTTCTAGGGTTAATGGGGCCCCATCATTGGCACCTGAGAGCTTAAGGCTGCCACCTTTACCCTGGGAGCAAAGCTTGACGGAGCTTGCTATGTGCGGGTTGGGAAAAAGGCCATTTTTCAGCACAGAAATCAAGAATGATGAAGATTCCTCCCTGGGAAAATCTGCCAGGACAGAAAACGAATTGTCCTTTTCTAGGGTTAATGGGGCCCCATCATGGGCACCTGAAAGCCCAAGGCTGCCACCTTTTCCCTGGGCGTAAAGCTAGATGGTGCGTGCCACTTCCGGGTCAGGGAAAGTGCCGTTTTTCAGCCCAGAATTCCATACGAACGAAGACTCCTCCCAGGGAGAGCTGCCAGGATAGAAAGCGATTGTTCCTTTTGTAGGGTTATTGGGGCCCCATCATTGGCACCTGAGAGCCCAAGGCTGCCACCTTTACCCTGGTCGCAAAGCTCGACGGTGCGTACTTGTGCTGGTCCGTATATGTGCCGTTTTACAGCCCAGAATTCCGGACCAATGAAGATTCCTCCCAGGGAATAGGTGCCAGGACAGAAAGCGATTGTGCCTTTTCAAGAGTTAATGGGGCCCCATCATTGGCACCTGAGAGCCCCAGGCTGCCAGCTTTACCCTGGTCTCAAAGGTCGACGGCGCGTGCTACGTGAGGGTCTGGGAAAATGCCATTTTTCAGCCCGGAATTCCAGACCAATGAAGTTTCCTCCCAGGGAAAATGACAGGACACAAAGCCATTGTGCATTTTGTAAAGGTAATGGGGCCCCATCGTTGGCATCTGAGATGCCAAGTTTGCTTCCTTTATCCTGGGCGCAAAGCTCCACGATGCGTGCCAGGTGCGGGTCCGGGAAAGTGCCGTTTTTCAGCCCAGAATTCCAGACGGATCAAGATTCCTCCCTGGGAAAAGCTGCCAGGGCAGAAAGTGATTGTGCCTTTCCTAGGGGTAATGGGGCCCCATCATTGGCACCTGAGAGCCCAAGGCTGCCGCTTTTTGCCTGGGCGCCAAGGTCGTCGGCGCGTGCCACTTGCGGGTCCAGGAAAGTTCCATTTTTCAGCCCAGAATTCCAGACGGACGAAGATTCCTCCCTGGGAAAAGGTGCCAGGACACAAAGAGATTTTTCCTTATCTAGGGTTAATGGGGCCCCATCATTGGCACCTGAGAGCCCAAGGCTGACACCTTTCCCCTGGGTGCAAAGTTCGACTGTGCGTATTTTTGTGGGTCTAGGCAAGTGCCGATTTTCAGCCCAGAATTCGAGACAGACGAACATTCCTCCCAAGGAAAAGGTGTCAGGACAGAAAGGGATTGTTCCCTTTCTAGGGTTAATGGGGCCCCATCATTGGCACATGAGAGCCCAAGACTGTCACCTTTTCCCTGGGCGCAAAGCTGGACGGTGCATACCACTTGCGGGTCGGGGAAAGTGCTGTTTTTCGTTTCAGAATTCCAGAGAGATGAAGATTCCTTCCCGGGGAAAAGGTGCCAGAACGGAAAGCGATTGTGCCTTTTCTAGGGTTAATGCGGCCCCATCATTTTCACCTAAGACCCCAAGGTTGCCACCTTTTCCCTGGGCGCAAAGCTCGATGGTGCATTCCCCGTGGGGGTCCGGGAAAGTGCCGTATTTCAGCTCAGAATTCCAGACAAATGAAGATTTCTCCCAGGGAAAATGTGCCAGGACAGAAAGAGATTGTCATTTTTCTAGGGTTAATGTGGCCCCACCTTTGGGAGATGAGCGCCCAAGGCTGCCACCTTTTCCCTGGGATCAAAGCTCGACGCTGCGTGCCAGGTGTGTGTCCGGGAAAATGCCGTTTTTCATCCCAAAATTCGCAACGGATGAAGATTCCTCTCAGGGAAAAGCTGCTAGGACAGAAAGCAATTGTTCCTTTTCTAGGGTTAATGCGGACCCATCTTAGACACCTGAGAGCCCAAGGCTGCCATCTTTTCCCTGGGCTCAAAGCTCGACAGTGCGGGCGAGGTGCGGGTCAGGGAAGGTGCCCGTTTGCAGCCCAGAATTGCAGACGGCCCAAGATTCCTCCCGGGGAAAAGGGGCTAGGACAGAAAGAGATTGTGCCTTTTCTAGGGGTAATGGGGCCCCATCATTGGCACCTGAGAGCCCAAGGCTGCCACCTTTTCCCTGGACTGAATGCTCGATGGTGCGTGCCACGCGCAGATCAGGGAAAGTGCCGTTTTTCAGCCCAGAATTCCAGACAGACGAAGATTCCTCTCAGGGAAAAGGTGCCAGGACAGAAAGCGATTGTTCCTTTTCTAGGGTTAATGCAGCCCCATCTTTAGCAGCTGAGAGCCCAAGACTGTCACCTTTTCCCTGGCCTCAAAGATTGATGGAGCGTGCCACGTGCGGGTCCGGGAAAGTGCCGTTTTTCAGCCAAGAATTCCAGACGGCCCAATATTACTCCCAGGGAAAAGGTGCTGGGACAGAAAGCGATTGTGCCTTTTCTAAGAGTAATGGGGCCCATCATTGGCACCTGAGAGCCCAAGGCTGCCACCTTTTGCTTGGGCTCAAAGCTCGATGGAGCGTGCCAAGTGCGGGTCCGGGAAAGTGCCCTTATTCAGCCCAGATTTCCAGAAGGACGAAGATTCCTCCCAGGGAAAAAGTGCCAGGACAGAAAGCGATTTTTCCAGTTCTAGGGTTAATGCGGCCCCCTCATTGGCACATGACAGCCCAAGGCTGTCACCTTTTCCCTGGGCTGAAAACCCGACGGCCCGTGCCACTTGCGGGTTTGTCAGCCCAGAATTCCAGACGGACAATGATTCCTCCAAGGGAAAAGGTGCCAGGACAGAAAGCGATTGTTCCTTTTCCTGTTGTAATGGGGCCCCATCATTGATACCTGACAGCCCAGTGCAGCCACCTTTTCCCTGTGACGGTCCATGTCACATGCGGGTTTTTCAGCCCAGAATTCCAGACGGATGAAGATTTTTCCCTGGGAAATCGTGCCAGGACCGAAAGCGATTGTTCCTTTTCTAGGGTTAATGCTGAACCATCTTAGGCACCTGAGAGCTCAAGGCTTCCACGTTTTCCATGGGCTCAAAGCTCGACGGAGCGGGCGAGGTGCGGGTCTGGGAAAGTTCCGGTTTTCAGCCCAGAATTGCAGACGGCCCAAGATTCTTCCCAGGAAAAAGGTGCCAGTACAGAAAGCGATTGTGCCTTTTCTAAGAATAATGGGGCCCCATCATTGACACCTGAGAGCCCAAGGCAACCACCTTTTCCCTGGGCTCAAAGCTCGACGGAGCGCTCCACGTGAGGGTCAGGGTACGTGCGGTTTTTCAGTCCAGATTTCAAGACCGAAGAAGACTCCTCCCAGGGAAAAAATTTCAGTACAGAAAGGGATTGTTCCAGTTCTAGGATTAATGCGGCCCCCTCACTGGTACCTGACAGCCCAAGGCTGTCACATTTTCCTGGACGTAAAGCCCGACAGTGCGTGCCATTTCTGCGTTTTTCAGCCCAGAATTCCAGATGGAGGAAGATTCCTCCCAGGGAAAATGTGCCAGGACAGAAAGCAATTGTTACTTTTCTAGTGTTAATGCGGCCCCCTCATTGGCACCTGAGAGCCCAAGGCTGTCACCTTTTCCCTGGCCTCAAAGCTCGACGGAGCGTGCCAAGTGCGGGTCCGGAAAAGTGCCGTTTTTCAGCCTAGAATTCCAGACGGAACAAGATTCCTCCCAGGGAATAGGTGTTAGCACAGAAAGCAATTGTGCATTTTCTAGGGGTAATGGGGCCCCATCATTGGCACCTGAGACCCCAAGCCTGCCACCTTTTCCCTGGCCTCAAAGCACGACGGAGTGTGCCAGGTGCGGGGTCAGGGAAAGAGCCGTTTATCAGCCTGGAATTCCAGGCAATTGAAGATTCTACCCTGGGATAAAGTGCCAAGATAGAAAGCGATTGTTCCAATTCTAGGTTTAAAGGGGCCCCATTAGTGGCACCTGGCAGCCCAAGGCTGCCACCTTTTCCCTGGCCTCAAGCTTGACAGAGTGTGCCAGGTGCGATTCTAGGAAAGAGTAATTTTTCAGCCCAGATTTCCAGACGGATGGAGATTCCTCCCTGGGAAAAGGTGCCAGGACAGAAAGCGTTTGTTCCTTTTCTAGGGTTTAATGGGGCCCCATCATTGGCACCTGAGATCCGAAGGCTGCCACCTTTTCCCTGGGCGCAAAGCCCGACGTGGCATGCCACATGCAGTTTTTTCAGCCCAGAATTCCAGACGGACGCTGATTCCACCCTGGGAAAAGGTGCCAGGACAGAAAGCGATTGTTCCAGTTCGAGGGTTAATGCAGCCCCATCATTGGCACCTGAGAGCCCAAGGCTGCCACCTTTTCCATGGGCTCAAAGCTCGACGATGCATGCCAGGTGCGGGTCTGGAAAATGCCGTTTTTCATCCCAGAATTCCAGACGGATGAAGATTCCTCCCAGGAAAAAGGTGCCAGGACAGAAAGCGATTTGCCATTTCTAAGAATAATGGGGCCCCATCATTGGCACCTGAGAGTCCAAGGCTGCCACCTTTTCCCTGGGCTAAAAGCTCGACGGAGTGTGCCAGGTGCGGGTCAGGGTACATGCTGTTTTTCAGCCCAGATTTCCAGACGGACGAAGATTCCTCCCAGTGAAAAAGTGCCAGGACAGAAAGCGATTGTTTTAGTTTTAGGGTAAATGTGAAGCCCTCATTGGCACCTGACAGCCCAAGGCTGTCACCTTTTCCCTGGGCTCAAAGCCCGACGGTGCGTGCCACATGCGGTTTTTTCAGCCCAGAATTCCAGACAGATGAAGGTTCCTCCCTGGGAAATCGTGTCAGGACCGAAAGCAATTGTTCTTTTTCTAGGGTTAATGCTGACCCATCTTAGGCATCTGAGAGCCCAAGGCTTCCACCTTTTCTTTGGGCTCAAAGCTCGACAGAGCGGGCGAGGTGTGGGTCTGGGAAAGTTCTGGTTTTCAGCCCAGAATTCCAGATGGCCCAAGATTCCTCCCAGGGAAAAGGTGCCAGTACAGAAAGCGTTTGTGCCTTTTCTAAGAATAATGTGGCCCCATCATTGGCATCTGAGAGCCCAAGGCTGCCACCTTTTCCCTGGGCTCAAAGCTCAATGGAGTATGCCAGGTGTGGGTCAGGGTACGTGCCGTTTTTCAGTCCAGATTTCCAGATGGAGGAAGATTCCTCCCAGGGAAAAGGTGCCAAGACATAAAGCGATTGTTCTTTTTTTGGGGTTAATCGGGCCCCATCATTCGCACCTGAGAGCCCAAGACTGCCACCTTTTCCCTGGGCGCAAAGCCTGACGGGACGTGCCAAGTGCGGGTTTTTCAGCCCAGAATTCCAGACAGATGAAGATTCCTCACTGGGAAAAGGTGCCAGGACCGAAAGCGATTGTTCCTTTTCTAGGGTTAATGTGGCCTCATCTTTGGGAGATGAGCGCCCAAGGCTGCCACCTTTTCCCTGGGCTCAAAGCTCGACGCTGCGTGCCAGCTGCGTGTCCGGGAAAATGCCGTTTTTCATCCCAAAATTCGCAATGGAAGAAGATTCCTTCAAGGGAAAAGGTGCCAGAACAGAAAGCGATTGTTCCTTTTCTAGGGTTAATGCGGACCCATCTTAGGCACCTGACAGCCCAAGGCTGCCACCTTTTCCCTGGCCTCAAAGCACGACGGAGAGTACCAGGTGCA
Source organism: Pithys albifrons albifrons (assembly GCF_047495875.1). Taxonomy (NCBI): domain Eukaryota; kingdom Metazoa; phylum Chordata; class Aves; order Passeriformes; family Thamnophilidae; genus Pithys; species Pithys albifrons. Next base: position 2,127,052 of record NC_092487.1, read on the forward strand.
GGTCAGGGAAAGTGCCGGTTTGCAGCCCAGAATTGCAGACGGACGAAGATTCCTCCCAGGAAAAACGTGCCAGGACAGAAAGAGATCGTGCCTTTCCTAGGGGTAATGGGGCCCCATCATTGGCACCTGAGAGCCCAAGCTGCCACCTTTTTCCTGGACTGATCGCTCGACGGTGCGTGCTAGGTGTGGGTCAGGGAAAGAGCCGTTTATCAGCCCGGAATTCCAGGCGTTTTAAGATTCTACCCTGGGATAAAGTGCCAAGACAGAAAGTGATTGCTCCATTTTTAGGTTTAAGGGGCCCCATCATTGGCACCTGAGAGCCCAAGGCTGTCACCTTTTCCCTGGCCTCAAAGCACGACGGAGCGTGCCAAGTGGAGGTCCGGGAAAGTGCCGTTTTTCAGCCCAGAATTCCTGACGGACGAAGATTCCTCCCACGGAAAAGGTGCCAGGACAGAAAGCGATTTTTGCATTTCTTGGGTAATGGCACCCCATTATTGGCACATGAGAGCCCAAGGCCCCCACCTTTTCCCTGGCCTCAAAGCTCGACGGAGCGTGCCAAGTGCGGGTCCAGGAAAGTGCCGTTTATCAGCCCTGAATTCCAGACAGAAGAAGATTCCTCTCAGGGAAAATGTGAAAGGACAGAAAGTAATTGTGCTTTCCTAGGGGTAATGGGGCCCCATCATTGGCACCTGAGAGTCCAAGGCTGCCACCTTTTCCCTGGGCTCAAAGCTCGGCGGAGTGTGCCAGGTGCAGGTCAGGGAAAGTGCCGATTCTCAGCCCAGATTTCCAGATTGACGAAGACTCCTCCCAGGGAAAAAGTGCCAGGACAGAGAGCGATTTTTCCAGTTCTAGGGTAAATACGGCCCCATCATTGGCACCTGAGAGCCCAGGGCTGTCGCCTTTTCCCTGGGCTCAAAGCCCGAATGTGCGTGCCACTTGCGGGTTTTTTCAGCCCAGAATTCCAGACAAACGATGATTCCTCCCAGGGAAAAGGTGCCAGGAGAGAAAGCGATTGTTCCTTTTCTAGGGGTAATGGGGCCCCATCATTGGCACCTGAGAGCGCAAGGCTGCCACCTTTTCCCTGGGCTCAAAGCTCAATGGAGCGTACCAAGTGCCGGTCCGGGAAAGTGCTGTTATTCACCCCAGAATTCCGGACGGACGAAGATTCCTCCTAGAGAAAATGTGCCCGGACAGAAAGCGATTGTTCCAATTCTAGGATAAATGTGGCCCCCTCATTGGCACCTGACAGCCCAAGGCTGTCACCTTTTCCCTGGCCTCAAAGCCCGACGGTACGTGCAACTTGCGGGTTTTTCAGCCCAGAATTCCAGACAGACAATGATTCCTCCCAGGGCAAAAGTGCCAGGACAGAAAGAGATTGTTCCTTTTCTAGGGTTAATGTGGCCCCATCTTTGGCAGCAGAGAGCCCAAGGCTGCCACCTTTTCCCTGGGCTCAAAGCTCGACGGAGCGTGCCTAGTGCAAGTCCGGGAAAGTGCCGTTACTCAGCCCAGAATTCCTGATGGTCGAAGATTCCTGCCAGCGAAAAAGTGCCAGGACAGAAAGCGATTGTTCCTTTTCTTGTGGTAATTGTGCCCCATCTTTGGCACTTGAGAGCCCAATCCTGCCACCTTTTCCCTGGGCGCGCACCCCAACGGTCCACGTCACATGCGGGATTTTCAGCACAGAATTCCAGACGGATGAAGATTCCTCCCTGGGAAATCGTGCCAGGAGCGAAAGCCACTGTTCCTTTTCCAGGGTTATCGCAGACCTATCTTAGGCACTTGAGAGCCCAAGGTTTCCACCTTTTCCCTGGGCTCAAAGCTCGACAGTGAAGGTGAAGTGCGGGTCTGGCAAAGTTCCGGTTTTCAGCCCAGAATTACAGACGGCCCAAGATTCCTCCCAGGGAAAAGGTGCTAGGACAGAACGCGATTGTGCTTTTTCTAGGGGTAATGGGGCCCCATCATTGGCACGAGAGCCCAAGACTGCCACCTTTTCTCTGGGCTCAAAGCTTGATGGAGTGTACCAAGTGCGGGTGAGGGAAAGAGCCGTTTTAAATCCCAGAATTCCAGATGGATGAAGATTCCTCCCAGGAAAAAGGTGCCAGGACAGAAAGCGATTTGCCGTTTCTAAGAATAATGGGGCCCCATCATTGGCACCTGAGAGTCCAAGGCTGCCACCTTTTCCCTGGGCTCAAAGATCAACGGAGTGTGCCAGGTGCGGGTCAGGGTACGTGTGGTTTTTCAGCCCAGATTTCCAGACTGACGAAGGTTCCTCCCAGGGAAAAAGTGCCAGGACAGAAAGCGATTGTTCCAGTTCTAGGGTAAATGCGGCCCCCTCATTGGCACCTGACAGCCCAAGGCTGTCACCTTTTCCCTGGGCTCAAAGCCTGACAGTGCGTGTCACATGCGGGTTTTTCAGCCCAGAATTCAACACGGATGAAGATTCCTCCCAGGGAAAATGTGCCAGGACAGAAAGCGATTGTTCCTTTTCTAGTGTTAATGCAGCTCCACTTTTGGCACCTGAGATCCCAAGGCAGTCACCTTTTCCCTGGCCTCAAAGGTCGACGGAATGTGCGAGGTGCGGTTCTGGAAAAGCGTAATTTTTCAGCCCAGATATCCAGACGCATGGAGATTCCTGCCAGGGAAAAGATGCCAGGACAGAAAGCATTTGTTCCTTTTCTAGGGAAATTGTCCTCATCATTGGCACCTGAGAGCCGAAGGCTGCCACCTTTACCCTGGGCGCAAAGCCCGACGTTGCATGCCACATGCGGTTTTTTCAGCCCAGAATTCCAGACAGACGATGATTCCTCTCTGGATAAAGGTGCTAGGAGAGAAAGCGATTGTTCCTTTTCTAGTGTTAATGCGGCCTCACTTTTGGAGCTTAGAGCCCAAGCCTCCCACATTTTCCCTGGGCTCAAAGCTCGCCGGAGCTTACAAGGCGCGGGTCAGGGTACGGGAAAGTTTTTCAGTCCAGATTTCCAGATGGACGAAGACTCCTTCCAGGGAAAAGGTGCCAGGATGGAAAGTGATTGTTCTTTTTTTGGTGTTAATGGGGCCCCATCATTGGCACCTGAGAGACGAAGGCTGCCACCTTTTCCCTGGGTGCAAAGCCTGACGGTGCGTGCCAAGTGTGGTTTTTTCAGCCTAGAATTCCAGACAGATGGATTCCTCACTGGGAAAATGTGCCAGGACAGAAAGCGATTGTTCCTTTTCTAGGGTTAATGTGGACCCATCTTAGGCACCTGAGAGCCCAAGGCTGCCACCTTTTTGACAGTGCGGGCGAGGTGCGGGTCTATGAAAGTGCCCGTATGCAGCCCAGAATTGCAGACGGCCCAAGATTCCTCCCAGGGAAAAGGTACTAGGATAGAAAGAGATTGTGCTTTTCCTAGGGGTAATGGGGCCCCATCACTGGCACCTGAGAGCCCAAGGCTGCCACCTTTACCCTGGCCTCAAAGCACGACAGAGCGTGCCATGTGCGGGTCAGGGAAAGTGCCGTTTAGCAGCCCGGAATTCCAGGATTTTTAAGATTCTACCCTGGGATAAAGTGCCAAGACAGAAAGCGATTTTTCCTTTTCAAGAGTTAATGCTGGGATGAAAAACGGCACTGTCCCGGAACCGCATCTGGTTTGCACCGTCGAGCTTTGCACCCAGGGAAAAGGTGGCAGCCTTGGGCTCTCAGGTGCCAATAATGGGGCCCCATTAACCCTAGAAAAGGAGAAATCAATTCCTGTCCTGGCACCTTTTCCCAGGGAGGAATCTTCGTCCGTCTCCAATTCTGGGCTGAAAAACGGCACTTCCCCAGACCCGCACAAGGTACGCACCATCGAGCTTTGCGCCCAGGAAAAAGGTGGCAGTCTTGTTCTCTCAGGTGCCAATGATGGTGCCCCATTCCCTTAAAAAAATGCACAATGGCTTTCTATCCTGGCACCTTTTCCCTGGGAGGAATCTTCATTGGTCTGGAATTCTGGGCTGAAAAATGCCACTTTCCCGGACCCGCACATAGCACGCACTGTCGAGCTTTTCGCGCAGGGTAAAGGAGGCAACCTTGGGCTCTCAGATCCCAATGACGGATCCCCATTAACACTAGAAATGGAAAAATCGCTTTCTGTCCTGGGAGCCTTTTCCCTGGGAGGAGTCGTCATCCGTCTGGAATACTGGGCTGAAAAACGACACATTCTCTGACCCACACGTGGCAGGCATTATCTAGCTTTGCGCCCAGGGAAAAGGTGGCAGCCTTGGGATCTCAGGTGCCAATGATGGGGCCCCGTAAACACTAGAAAAATAACAATCGCTTTCTGTCCTGGCACCTTTTCGCTGGGAGGAATTTTCGCCCGTCTGGAATTCTGGGCTGAAAAACGGCAGTTTCCCGGACACACACGTGGCATGCACTGTCGAGCTTTGCGCCCAGGGAAAAGGTGGCAGCCTTGGGCTCTCAGGTGCCAATGATGGGGCCCCATTAACCCTAGAAAAGGAGAAATCAATTCCTGTCCTGGCACCTTTTCCCAGGGAGGAATCTTCATCCCTCTGGAATTCTGGAATGAGAAACAGCAATTTCCGGGACCCTCACGTACCACGCACATTCGAGCATTGCACCCCGCTTAAATGAGGCAGCCTTGGGCTCTCAGGTGCCTGTGACGGGGCCCGATTTCGCCTAGAAAAGGAACAAGCACTTTCTGTCTTGGCACCTTTTCCCTGGGAAGAATCTTCATAAGTCTGGAATTCTGGGATGAAAAATGGCAACTTCCCGGACAAGAAAGTGGCACGCACCATCGACATTTGCGCCCAGGGAAAAGGTGGCAGCCTTGGGCTCTCAGGTGCCAATGATGGGGCCCCGTTAACACTAGAAAAGTAACACTCGCTTTATGTCCTGGCACCTTTTCCCAGGGAGGAATCTTTGTTTGTTTGGAATTCTGGGTTGAAAAATGGCACTGCCCCAAATCCGCACATAGTACACACCGTCGAGCTTTGGCCCCAGGGACAAGGTTGCAGCCTTGGGCTCCCAGGTTCCAATGATGGTGCCCCATTCCCCCGACAAAAGGCACAATGGCTTTCTGTCCTGGCACCTTTTCCCAGGGAGGAATCTTCATCGGTTTGGAATTCTGGTCTGAGAATCGGCACTTTCCTGGACCCGCAAGTGGAACGCACAATGGAGCTTTCCGTCCAGGGAAAAGGTGGCAGTCTTGGGCTCTCAGGTGCCAATGATGGGGCGCCACTACCTTTACAAAAGGCACAATGGCTTTCTGTCCTGGCACCTTTTCCCTGGGAGGAGTCTTCCTTGGTCTGGAATTCTGGGCTGTAAAATGGCACTTTCTGGGATCCACATGTGGCACGCACTGTCGAGCTTTGCGCCCAGGGAAAAGGAGGCAACCTTGGGCTCTCAGATGCCAATGACGGGCCCCCATTAACACTAGAAAAGGAACAATCGCTTTCTGTCCTGGGAGCCTTTTCCCTGGGAGGAGTCGTCATCCGTCTGGAATTCTGGGCTGAAAAAACACTTTCTCTGACCTGCAGGTGGCAGGCACCATCTAGCTTTGCGCCCAGGGAAAAAGTGGCAGCCTTGGGCTCTCAGGTGCCAATGATGGGGCCCCATTAACCCTAGAAAAAGAACAATCGCTTTCTGTCCTGGCACTTCTTTCCTGGAAAGAATCTTCATCTATCTGGAATTCTGGGCTGAAAACCGGTTCTTTCCCTTACCCGCATGTGGCACGCATAGCGAGCTTTGCGCCCTGGGAAAAGGTGGCAGCCTTGGGCTCTCAGGTGCCAATTTTGAGGCCCCATTAACCGTAGAAAAGGCACAATCGCTTTCAGTCCTGGCACCTTTTCCCAGGGAGAAATCTTCACTGGCCTGGAATTCTGGGATGAGAAACGGCACATTCCCGGACCCGCAAGTGGCACGCGCCGTCGACCTTTACACCAAGGGAAAAGGTGGCAGCCTTGGGGTCTCAGGTGCCAATGATGGGGCCCCATTACTCCTAGAAAAGGAGAAATCGATTCCTGTCTTGGCACCTTTTCCCAGGGAGGAATCTTCATCGGTCTGGAATTCTGGAATGAGAAACGGCCTTTTCCTGGACCCTCACATAGCACGCGCCCTCGAAATTTGCGCCCAGGGAAAAGGTGGCAGCCTTGGGCTCTCAGGTGCCAATGATGGGGCCCCGTTAACACTAGAAAAATAACACTCGCTTTATGTCCTGGCACCTTTTCCCAGGGAGGAATCTTCGTCCGTCTGGAATTCTGGGTTGAAAAATGGCACTGCCCCAAATCCGCACAAGGTACATACCGTCAAGCTTTGCGCCCAGGGAAAAGGGGGCAGCCTTGGGCTCTCAGGTGCCAATGATGGTGCCCCATTACCCCTACAAAAGGCACAATGCCCTTCTGTCCTGGCACCTTTTCCCTGGGAGGAATCTTCATCGGTCTGGAATTCTGGGCTGAGAATCGGCACTTTCCTGGACCAGCAAGTAGAACGCACCATCGAGCTTTGCATCCAAGGAAAAGGAGGCAGCCTTGGGCTCTCAGGTGCCAATGATGGGGCCCCATTACCATTACAAAAAGCACAATGTCTTTCTCTCCTGGCACCTTTTCCCTCTGAGGAGTCTTCATTGGTCTGGAATTCTGGGCTGAAAATGGCACTTTCTGATACCCGCACGTGGCACGCTCTGTCGAGCTTTGCGCCCAGGGAAAAGGTGGCAGCCTTGGGCTCTCAGGTGCCAGTGATGGGGCCCCATTACCCCTAGAGAAAGAACAATCGCTTTCTGTCCTGGCACCTTTTCCCTGGGAGGAATCTTCATTGGTCTAGAATTTTGGCTGAAAACGGCTCTTTCCCTTACCCGCACGTGACACACACCGTCGAGCTTTGCACCCAGGGAAAATGTGGCAGCCTTGGCCTCTCAGGTGCCAATGATGGTGCCCCATTACCCCTAGAAAAGGCACAATGGCTTTCTGTCCTGGCACATTTTACCTGGGAAGAATCTGGTCTGGAATTCTGGGGTGGAAAAACGGCACTTTCCTGGATCCACACGTGGCGCGCCCCGTCGAGATTTGCGCCCAGGGAAAGATGGCAGCCTTGGTCTCTCCGGTTCCAGTTTTGGGGCCCCATTAACCCTAGAAAAGGCACAATCGCTTTCTGTCCTGGCACCTTATCTCAGGGAAACATCTTCATCGTCCTGGAATTATCGGCTGAAAAACGGCACTTTCCCGGACCCGCAAGTGGCACGCGCCTTCAAGTTTTGCGCCCAGGGAAAGAAATAAGAAATATGTTTCCTGATATTTTCTTTCTGGCAGGATTAAAATATTTCACCTGTTAAAGGACCATGGGAGTTTTATTTGCACTTTGCGAGATGAACTTTCTTCAAGGAGCACTTGTGCTTTTCCCAAAATAAGAAAGCTCCAGGCATGGATTATCTGATGCATATGATTCACTTTCAAAAGCCGTTAGAAATGAGTGCCCTAATGTATTCTCTCTGGCAGGAATCAACTCTTTCACTTGTTAGCAGAGCATGGGACTGTTAGTTGCACTTTGGAAGATGAGCTTCCCATAAAGACCAAGTCTGTTTCTCACAGAGAAAGAAAGTTCCAGGCCTGGATTCTCTGATGCATATGATTCACTTTCCAAAGCCATAACAAATGTGTTTCCTGATACCTTGTCTCTGGATTGATTCAACTCTTTCACTTGTGAGCAGAGAATGGGACTTTTAACTGCACTTTGAGAGATGATCTTCTCATAAAGAGCAACTGTGCTTTTCCCAGAGTATGAAAGCTCCAGGCGTGGATTCTCTGATGCATATGATTCACTTTCCAAAGCCATTAGAAGTGCGTGCCCGAATGTCTTGCACCGCGCAGGAATCTACTCTTTCACAGTTTTGCAGAGCTTGGGACTATTAGTTGCACTTTGCGAGATGAGCTTTCCCCAAGGAACATTTGTGCTTTTCACGGAGAAAGAAAGCTCCAGGCCTGGATTCTCTGATGCATATCAGTCAGTTTCCAAAGCCGTAAGAAATGTGTGTCCTGGTTCCTTCTGTCTGAGAGAAATCAACTGTTTCACTTGTTAGCATAGCACGTGACTGTTAGCTGCAATATGCAAGATGAGCTTCTAATAAAAGGGTAACCTGTGCTTTTCCCAGAAAAAGAAAACTCCAGGCAAGAATTCTCTGATGCATATAATTCTCTTTCCAAAGCCATAACAAATAGGTATCCTGCTGCCTTCTGTCTGGCAGGAATCATCTTTCACATTTTAGCAGATCAGGGGACTGTTAGTTGCACTTTGCGAGATGAGCTTCTCTAAGGAACCGCTGTGCTTTTCAGGGAGAAAGAAAGCTCCAGGCCTGGATTCTCAGATGCATATTATTCACTTAGCAAAACCATAAGAAATGTGTGCCTTGATGCCTCCTGTTAGTCAAGAATCAAGAGTTCCGCGTGTTAGAAGAGCAAATTTGCATTTTGCGATACGAGCTTTCCGTAAGTAACAACTTTTTATTCCCCAAGAAAGAGTGCTCCAGGCCTGCATTCTCGAATGCATATGATTCACTTCTCAAAACCATAAAAAATGAGAGATGAGCTTCTCCTAAGGAAAAACTGTGATTTTCAATGAGAAAGCCCCAGACGTGGATTCTCAGACGCATATTATTCTCTTTCCAAAACAATACAATTTGTGTTTCTTGATACTTTCCCTCTGTCAGAAATCAACTTTTGCACTTGTTAGCAGTGCTAAATTGAGAGATGAACTTCCATTAAGGAACAGCAGTGTTTTCACCGTAAAGAGATCTCCAGGCCTGGATCCTCTGATGCATGTGATTCACGAGAGCAAGCCATGGCAAATGTGTGTCTGATGCCTTCTGTCTGGCAGGAATCAAATATCTCACTTGCTAACAGAACAAAGTTGCACTTTGCTAGGAGAGCTTCCGCAAAAGAAAGAACTGTGTTTTTCACGGAGAAAAAAAGGTCCAGGTCTGAATTGAAGATGGAGAAAGATTTCTCCCAGGGAAGAGGTGCCAAGATAGAAAAGGATTGCTCTTCTTGTACTGTTAATTTGGCCCCATCATTGGCACCTGAGAGCACAAAGACCAGAATTTTCATTTTGGGGCAAAAATCAATCGTTTATGGCAGGTACGGGCTATTTTCAGCCAGAATTCAAGATGGGCAAAGATTCCTGCCAGGGAAAGGTGCCAGAAAAGAAAGCAATTGTTCCTTTTCTAGCGTTAATGGGGCCCCATCATTGGCACCTGAGAGCCCCAGGATGCCACCTTTTCCTTGGGCGGAAATCTTGACGGTGACTGCCACATGCGGGTCCGATATAGTGCGGTTTTTCAGCCCACAATTCCAGATGGATGAAAATTCCTGCCAGGGGAAAGGTGCCAGGACAGAAATTGAATTCTCGTATTCTAGGGTTAATGGGGCCCCATCATTGGCAGCTGAGAGTCCAAGGTTGCCACCTTTACCCCGGTCGCAAAGCTCGACGGTGCGTACGTTTGCGGGTCCGGGAAAGTGCCGTTTTTTCTGCCCAGAGTTCCAGACGGACGAAGATTCCAGTCAGGGAAAACGTGCCAGGACGGAAAGTTAGTGTTCTGTTTCTAGGGTTAATGGGGCCCCATCACTGGACCTGAGACCCCAAGGCTGCCACTTTTCCCTGGGCGCAAAGCTCGATGGAGCGTGGCACGTGCAGGTCCGGGAAAGTGCCATTTTTCAGCCCAGAATTCCAGACCTATGAAGACTCCTCAGAGGGAAAAGGTGCCAGGAGACAAAGCCATTTGGTATTTTGTAAAGGTAATTGGGCCCCATCATTGGCACCTGAGAGCCCAAGGCTGCCACCTTTTTCCTGGGCACAAAGCTCAACAGTGCGTGCCACGTGTGGATCCCAGAAAGTGCCATTTTTCAGCCCAGAATTCCAGACCAATGAATACTCCTCCCAGGGAAAAGGTGCCAGGACACAAAGCCATTGTGCTTTTTGTAAGGGTAATGGGGCCCCATCATTGGAACTTTAGAGCCCAAGACTGCCACCTTTTCCCTGGTCACAAAGCTCGATGGTGCGTTCCACTTGCGGGTCCAGGAAAGTGCCGATTTTCAGACCAGAATTCCAAACCGATGAAGATTCCTCCCTGGGAAAAGGTGCCAGGACAGAAAGCAAGTGTTACTTTTCTAGTGTTAACGGGGCCCCATCATTGGCTCCTGAGAGCCCAAGGCTGCCACCTTTTCCCTGGGCAGAAATGTCGAGGGTGCGTGCCACTTTCTTGTCTGGGAAAGTGCCATGTTTTAGCCCAGAATTCTAGACGGATGAAGATTCCACCCAGGGGAAAAGGTGCCAGGACAGAAAGCGATTGTTCCGTTTCTAGGGGAATTCGGGCCCCGTCACAGGCACCTGAGAGCCCAAGTCTGCCTCCTTTAACATGGGTGCAAATCTCGATGGGGCGTGCTACGCCAGGGTCCCGGAAATTGCCGTTTCTCATTCCAGAATTCCAGACCGATGAAGATTCCTCCCTGAGAAAGGGAAGGAAACGATTTCTCCTTTTCTAGGGTTAATGGGGCCCCATCTTTGGCACCTGAGAGCCCAAGGCTGCCACCTTTTCCCTGGGCGCAAATGTCGACGGCACGTGCCACTTGCGGGTCCGGGGAAGTGCCATTTTTCAGCCCAGAATTCCAGACAGACCAAGATACCTCCCAGGGAAAAGCTGCCAGGTCAGAAATCGAATTGTCCTTTTCTAGGGTCAATGGTGCCCCATCATTGGCACCTCAGAGTTCAAGGCTGCCACCTTTTCCGTGGGCGCAAACATCAACTTTCTTGTCCAGGAAAGTGCCATTTTTCAGCCCTGAATTCCAGATGGATGAAGACTCCTCAAAGGGAAAAGGCTCCAAGGACAGAAAGCGATTGTTCTATTTCTAGGGTTAATCGGGTGCCGTCATTGGCACCTGAGAGGCCAAGGTAGACTCCTATGCCCTGGGCGCAAAGCTCGACCATGCGTGCTACGTGAGGGTCCCGGAAATTGCCGTTTCTCATTCCAGAATTCCAGACCAATGAAGATGGGAAAAGGTGCCAGGACAGGAATCGATTTCTCCTTTTCTCGGAGTAATGGGGACCCATCATTGGCACCAGAGAGCCCAAGGCTCCAACCTTTTCCCTGAGCGCAAAGCTCGACGGTGCATGCCACTTGCGGGTCCAGGAATGTCCTGTTTCTCATCCCAGAATTCGAGGCCAATGAAGATTTCTCCCAGGGAAAAGGCTCCCAGGACAGAAAGCGATTGTGCCTTTTGTAGTGTTAATGGGGGCCCGTCATTGGCATCTTAGAGCCAGAGGTTGCCTCCTTTTCCCTGGGCGCAAAGCTCGACAGTGCGTGCCACTTGCTGGTCCCAGAAAGTGCCATTTTACAGCCCAGAATTCCAGACCAATGAAGACTCCTCCCAGGGAAAAGGTGCCAGGACAGAAAGCCATTGTGCTTTCTGTATAGGTAATGGGGCCCCATCATTGGCACCTGAGAGCCCAAGACTGCCCCTTTTCCCTGGGCGCAAAGCTTGACGGTGTTGACCTTGTGCGGGTTTGGGGCAGTGCCATTTTTGAACCCAGAATTCCAGATGGACCAAGATTCCTCCCAGGGAAAAGGTGCCAGGACAGAAAGCAAGTGTTATTTTTCTAAGGGTAATGGGGCCCCATCATTGGCACCTGAGAGCCGAAGGCTGCCACCTTTTCCCCAGGCGCAAATGTCGAGGGTGCGTGCCACTTTCTTGTCTGGAAAAGTGCCATTTTTTAGCCCAGAATTCTAGACCGATGAAGATTCCTTCCTGGGAAAAGGTGCCAGGACAGAAAGCAATTGTTCCATTTCTACGCAAATTCGGGATCCGTCACAGGCACCTGAGAGCCCATGTTTGCCTCCTTTAACCTGGGTGCAAAGCTCGAGGATGTGGGCTACGGGAGGGTCCGGGAAATTGCCATTTCTCATTCCAGAATTCCAGACCGATGAAGATTCCTCCCAGGGAAACGGTGCCAGGACAGGAATCGATTTCTCCTTTTCTAGGGTTAATGGGTCCCCATCTTTTGCACCTGAGAGCCCAAGGCTGCCACCTTTTCCCTGGGCGCAAAGCTCGACGGAGCGTTCCACTTGTGGGTCCGGGAAAGTGCCATTTTTCAGCCCAGAATTCCAGACCTTGGAAGATTCCTCAGAGGGAAAAGGTGCCAGGAGACAAAGCCATTGTGCCTTTTGTAGGGGTAATGGGGCCCCATCTTTGGCACCTGAGAGCCCAAGTCTGCCACCTTTTCCCTGGGCGCAAATGTCGATGGCGCGTGCCACTTGCAAGTCCGGGAATGTGCCGTTTCTCATTCCAGAATTCCAAACCGATGAAGATTTCCCCCAGGGAAAAAGGTGCCAGGACAGAAAGCGATTGTGCCTTTTCTAGGGTCAATGGGGCCCCACAATTTGCACCTGAGAGCCCAGGGCTGCCACCTTTTCCCTGGGTGCAAAGGTCGACGGTGCGTGCCGCATGCGGGTAAGGGAAAGCGCCATTTTCAGCCCAGAATTCCAGACCGATGAAGATTCCTCCCATGAAAAAGTGTCAGGACAGAAAGCGATTGTTCTTTTTCTAGGGGTAATGGGGCCCCATCATTGGCACCTGAGAGCCCAAGGCTGCCACCTTTTCCCTGGGCGCAAAGCTCGACGGTGCATTCCACTTGCAGGTCCGGGGAAGTGCCGTTTTTCAGCCCAGAAATCCAGACGGACGAAAATTCCTCCCAGGGAAAAGGTGCCAGGACAGGAAGCGATTGTTATTTATCTAGTGTTAACGGGGACCCATCGTTGGCACCTGAGAGCCCAAGGCTGCCACCTTTGCCCTGGGCGCAAAGCTAGATGGTGCCTGCCACGTGCAGGTCAGAGAAAGTGCTCTGTTCAGCCCAGAATTCCAGATGGATGACGACTCCTTCCAGGGAAAAGGCTACGAGGACGGAAAGCGATTGTTCCATTTCTAGTGTTAATGGGGGCCCGTCATTGGCATCTGAGAGCCGGAGGTTGCCTGCTTTTCCCTGGGCACAAAGCTAGAGAGTGCGTGCCACGTGCTGGTCCCAGAAAGTGCCGTTTTACAGCCCAGAATTCCAGACCAATGAAGACTCCTCCCAGGGAAAAGGTGCCAGGACAGAAAGCCATTGTGCTTTTTGTAAAGGTAATGGGGCCCCATCATTGGCACCTGAGAGCCCAAGACTGCCACCGTTTACCTGAATGCAAAGTTCGATGGTGCGTTCCACTTGCGGGTCCAGGAAAGTGCCGATTCTCAGACCAGAATTCCAAACCAATGAAGATTCCTCCCTGGGAAAAGGTGCCAGGACAGAAAGCGATTGTTCTTTTTCTAGGGGTAATGGGGCCCCATCATTGGCACCTGAGAGCCCAAGGCTGTCATCTTTTCACTGGGCGCAAAGCTCGACGGTGCGTTCCACTTGCGGGTCCGGGGAAGGGCCATTTTTCAGCCCAGAATTCTAGACAGATGAAAATTCCTCTCAGGTTAAAGATGCCAGGACAGAAAGCGATTGTTATTTTTCTAGTGTTAACGGGGACCCATCATTGGCACCTGAGAGCTGAAGGCTGCCACCTTTTCCCTGGGCGCAAAGCTCGACGGAGCGTTCCACATGCGGGTCCGGGAAAGTGCCATTTTTTAAGCCCAGAATTCCAGACCTATGAAGATTCCTAAGAGGGAAAAGGTGCCAGGACACAAAACAATTCTGTATTTTGTAATTGTAATGGCGCCCAATCATTGGCACCTGAGAGCCCAAGGCTGCCACCTTTTCCCTGGGTGCAAAGCTCGACGGTGCATACCCTGTGCGGGTCCGGGAAAGGGCCGTTTTTCAGCCCAGAATTCCAGACGGAAGTCGATTCCTCCCTGGGAACAGGTGTCAGGAGAGAAAGCCATTGTGCCTTTTCTAGGGGTAATGGGGCCCCATCTTTGGCACCTGAGAGCCCAAGACTGCCACCTTTCCCTGGGCGCAAATGTCGACGGCGCGTGCCACTTGCAAGTCTGGGAAACTGCCTTTTCTCATCCTAGAATTCCAGGCAAGCGAAGATTTCTCCCTGGGAAAAGGTGCCAGGACAGAAAGCGATTGTTCCTTTTCTAGGGTTAATGGGGCCCCACAATTGGCAGCTGAGAGCCCAGGGCTGCCACCTTTTCCCTGGGCTCAAAGCTCGACGGTGCGTGCCATATGCGGGTAAGGGAAATTTCCGTTTCCCATTCCAGAATTCCAAACTGATGAAGATTCGTCCCAGGGAAAAGGTGCCAGGACAGAAAGCGATTGTTCTTTTTCTAGGGTTAATGGGGCCCCATCATTGGCACCTGAGAGCCCAAGGCTGCCACCTTTTCCCTGGACGCAAACATCAACGGTGCGTACCCTGTGCGGGTCCGGGAAAGTGCCGTTTTTCAGCCCACAATTCCAGACGGATGAAAACTCCTCACAGGGAAGAGGCTCCCAGGACAGAAAGCGATTGTTCCATTTCTAGGGTTAATCGGGCCCCGTCATAGGCACCTGAGAGCCCAAGGTTGACTCCTATACCCTGGGCGCAAGGCTCGACTATGCGTGCTACGTGAGGGTCCCGGAAATTGCCGTTTCTCAGCCCAGAATTCCAGACGGATGAAGATTCCTCCCTGGGAAAAGGTGACAGGACAGGAATCGATTTCTCCTTTTCTCGGAGTAATGGGGACCCATCATTGGCACCAGAGAGCCGAAGGCTGCAACCTTTTCCCTGAGCGCAAAGCTCGACGGTGCGTGCCACTTGCGGGTCCAGGAATGTGCTGTTTCACATCCCAGAATTCGAGGCCGATGAAGCTTTCTCCCAGGGAAAAGGTGCCAGGACAGAAAGCAATTGTTCCTTTTCTAGTGTTAATGTGGGCCCGTCATTGGCATCTGAGAGCCAGAGGTTGCCTCCTTTTCCCTGGGCGCAAAGCTCGACAGTGCGTGCTACGTGAGGGTCCGGGAAATTGCCGTTTCTCATTCCAGAATTCCAGACCAATGAAGATTCCTCCCTGGGAAAAGGTGCCAGGACAGAAAGCCACTGTGCTTTTTGTAAAGGTAATGGGGCCCCATCATTGGCATCTGAGAGCCCAAGGCTGTCACCTTTTCCCTGAACGGAAAGCTCGATGGTGCGTTCCACTTGCGGGTCCAGGAAAGTGCTGATTCTCAGACCAGAATTCAAAACCGATGAAGATTCCTCCCTGGGAAAAGGTGCCAGGACAGAAAGCGATTGTTCCATTTCTAGGCGAAATCGGGCCCCGTCACAGGCACCTGTGTGCCCAAGTTTGTCTCCTTTAACCTGGGTGCAAAGCTCGATGGTGCAGGCTACTTGAGGGTCCGGGAAATTGCCGTTTCTCATTCCACAATTCGAGAACGATGACGATTCCTCCCAGGGAAAAGGTGCCAGGACAGGAATCGATTTCTCCTTTTCTAGGGGTAATTGGGCCCCATGATTGGCACCTGAGAGCCCAAGGCTGCCATCTTTTCCCTGGGCGCAAATGTTGACAGTGCGTACCACTTGTGGGTCCAGGAAAGTGCCATTTTTCAGCTCAGAATTCCAGACCTATGAAGATCCCTCAGAGAGAAAAGGTGCCAGGAGACAAAGCCATTGTGTATTTTGTAATGGTAATTGGGCCCCATCATTGGCACCTGAGAGCCCAAGGCTGCCACCTTTTCCCTTGGTGCAAAGCTCGACGGTACATACCCTGTACGGGTCCGGGAAAGGGCCGTTTCTCAGCCCAGAATTCCAGACGGATGAAGACTCCTCACAGGGAAGAGGCTCCTAGGACAGAAAGCGATTGTTCTATTTCTAGGGTTAATGGAGCCCCATCATTGGCACCTGAGAGCCCAAGGTTGACTCCTATACCCTGGGCACAAAGCTCGACCATGCGTGCTACGTGAGGGTCCCGGAAATTGCCGTTTCTCATTCCAGAATTCCAGACCAATGAAGATTCCTCCCTGGGAAAAGGTGCCAGGACAGGAATCGATTTCTCCTTTTCTCGGAGTAATGGGGACCCATCATTGGCACCAGAGAGCCCAAGGCTCCAACCTTTTTCCTGAGCGCAAAGCTCGACGGTGCGTGCCACATGCGGGTCCAGGAATGTGCTGTTTCTCATCCCAGAATTTGAGGCCGATGAAGCTTTTTCCCAGGGAAAAGGCTCCCAGGACAGAAAGGGATTGTTCCTTTTCTAGTGTTAATGGGGGCCCGTCATTGGCATCTGAGAGCCAGAGGTTGCCTCCTTTTCCCTGGGCGCAAAGCTCGACAGTGCATGCCACGTGCTGGTCCCAGAAAGTGCCATTTTACAGCCCAGAATTCCAGACCAATGAAGACTCCTCCCAGGGAAAAGATGCCAGGACAGAAAGCCATTGTGCTTTTTGTAAAGGTAATGGGGCCCCTTCATTGGCACCTGAGAGCCCAAGACTGCCACCTTTTCCCTGGACGCAAAGCTCGATGGTGCGTTCCACTTGCGGGTAAGGGAAAGTGCCGATTCTCAGACCAGAATTCCAAACCGATGAAGATTCCTCCCTGGGAAAAGGTGCCAGGACAGAAAGCCATTGTGCCTTTTGTAGGGGTAATGGGGCACCATCATTGGCACCTGAGAGCCCAAGGCTGCCCCCTTTTCCCTGGGCGCAGAGCTCAACGGTGTCTACCTTGTGCGGGTTTGGAGCAGTGCCATTTTTGAACCCAGAATTCCAGACGGACGAAGATTCCTCCCCTGGAAAAGGTGCCAAGACAGAAAGCAAGTGTTATTTTTCTAGTGTTAACGGGGTCCCATCATTGGCACCTGAGAGCCCAAGGCTGCCACCTTTTGCCTGGGCGCAAAGCTAGATGGTGCCTGCCACTTGCGGGTCCGGGGAAGTGCCATTTTTCAGCCCAGAATTCCAGATGGACGAAGACACCTCCCAGGGAAAAGTTGCAAGGTCAGAAATCGAATTGTCCTTTTCTAGGGTCAATGGTGCCCCATCATTGGCACCTGAGAGTTAGGGGCTGCCACCTTTTCCCTGGGCGCAAACATCAACGGCGCGTACCACTTTCTTGTCCGGGAAAGTGCTGTTTTTCAGCCCTGAATTCCAGACGGATGAAGACTCCTCAAAGGGAAAAGGCTCTAAGGACAGAAAGCGATTGTTCCATTTCTAGGGTTATTTGGGCCCCATTATTGGCATCTGAGAGCCCAAGGTTGCCTCCTATACCCTGGGCGCAAAGCTCGACCATGCGTGCTACGTGAGGGTCCCGGAAATTGCCGTTTCTCATTCCAGAATTCCAGACCGATGAAGATTCCTCCCTGGGAAAAGGTGCCAGGACAGGAATGGATTTCTCCTTTTCTAGGAGTAATGGGGACCCATCATTGGCACCAGAGAGCCGAAGGCTCCAACCTTTTCCCTGAGCGCAAAGCTCAACGGGGCGTTCAACTTGCGGGTCCAGGAATGTGCTGTTTCTCATCCCAGAATTCGAGGCCGATGAAGATTTCTCCCAGGGAAAAGGTGCCAGGACAGAAAGTGATTGTGCCTTTTCTAGGGTTAATGGGGCCCCAAAATTGACACCTGAGAGCCCAAGGCTGTCACCTTTTCCCTGGGCGCAAAGCTCGACGGAGCGTTCCACGTGCGGGTCCGGGAACGTGCCATTTTGCAGCCCAGAATTCCAGACCTAGGAAGATTCCTCCCTGGGAAAAGGTGCCAGGAGACAAAGCCATTGTGTATTTTGTAATGGTAATTGGGCCCCATCATTGGCACCTGAGAGCCCAAGGCTGCCACCTTTTCCCTGGGTGTAAAGCTCGACGGTGCATACCCTGTGCGGGTCCGGGAAAGGGACGTTTTTCAGCCCAGAATTCCAGACGGAAGTCGATTCCTCCCTGGGAAAAGGTGTCAGGAGAGAAAGCCATTGTGCCTTTTCTAGGGGTAATGGGGCCCCATCTTTGGCACCTGAGAGCCCAAGTCTGCCACCTTTTCCCTGGGCGCAAATGTCGATGGCGCGTGCCACTTGCAAGTCCGGGAATGTGCCGTTTCTCATCCCAGAATTCCAGGCCAGCGAAGATTTCTCCCTGGGAAAAGGTGCCAGGACAGAAAGCGATTGTTCCTTTTCTAGGGTAATGGGGCCCCACAATTGGCAGCTGAGAGCCCAGGGCTGCCACCTTTTCTCTGGGCGCAAAGCTCGACGGTGCGTGCCACATGCGGGTAAGGGAAAGAGCCGTTTTCAGACCAGAATTCCAAACCGATGAAGATTCCTCCCTGGGAAAAGGTGCCAGGACAGAAAGCCATTGTGCCTTTTGTAGGGGTAATGGGGCACCATCATTGGCACCCGAGAGCCCAAGGCTGCCCCCTTTTCCCTGGGCGCAGAGCTCGACAGTGTGTACCTTGTGCGGGTTTGGAGCAGTGCCAATTTTGAACCCAGAATTCCAGACGGACGAAGATTCCTCCCTGGGAAAAGGTGCCAGGACAGAAAGCAAGTGTTATTTTTCTAGTGTTAACGGGGTCCCATCATTGGTACCTGAGAGCCCAAGGCTGCCACCTTTTGCCTGGGCGCAAATGTCGACAGCGCGTGCCACTTGCGGGTCCGGGGAAGTGCCATTTTTCAGCCCAGAATTCCAGACGGACAAAGACACCTCCCAGGGAAAAGGTGCAAGGTCAGAAATCGAATTGTCCTTTTCTAGGGTCAATGGTGCCCCATCATTGGCACCTGAGAGTTCAAGGCTGCCACCTTTTCCCTGGGCGCAAACATCAACGGCGCGTACCACTTTCTTGTCCGGGAAAGTGCCAGTATTCAGCCCTGAATTCCAGACGGATGAAGACTCCTCAAAGGGAAAAGGCTCCAAGGACAGAAAGTGATTGTTCCATTTCTAGGGTTAATCGGGTCCCATTATTGGCATCTGAGAGCCCAAGGTTGCCTCCTATACCCTGGGCACAAAGCTCGACCATGCGTGCTACGTGAGGGTCCCGGAAATTGCCGTTTCTCATTCCAGAATTCCAGACCGATGAAGATTCCTCCCTGGGAAAAGGTGCCAGGACAGGAATGGATTTCTCCTTTTCTAGGAGTAATGGGGACCCATCATTGGCACCAGAGAGCCGAAGGCTGCAACCTTTTCCCTGAGCGCAAAGCTCAACGGTGCGTTCAACTTGCGGGTCCAGGAATGTGCTGTTTCTCATCCCAGAATTCGAGGCCGATGAACATTTCTCCCAGGGAAAAGGTGCCAGGACAGAAAGCGATTGTGCCTTTTCTAGGGTTAATGGGGCCCCAAAATTGACACCTGAGAGCCCAAGGCTGCCACCATTTCTCTGGGCGCAAAGCTCGACGGAGCGTTCCACGTGCGGGTCCGGAAACGTGCCATTTTTCAGCCCAGAATTCCAGACCTAGAAAGATTCCTCCCTGGGAAAAGGTGCCAGGAGACAAAGCCATTGTGTATTTTGTAATGGTAATTGGGCCCCATCATTGGCACCTGAGAGCCCAAGGCTGCCACCTTTTCCCTGGCTGCAAAGCTCGACGGTGCATACCTTGTGCGGGTCCGGGAAAGGGCCGTTTTTCAGCCCAGAATTCCAGACGGAAGTCGATTCCTCCCTGCGAAAAGGTGTCAGGAGAGAAAGCCATTGTGCCTTTTCTAGGGGTAATGGGGCCCCATCTTTGGCACCTGAGAGCTCAAGTCTGCCACCTTTTCCCTGGGCGCAAATGTCGATGGCGCGTGCCACTTGCAAGTCCGGGAATGTGCTGTTTCTCATCCCAGAATTCGAGGCCGATGAAGATTTCTCCCAGGGAAAAGGTGCCAGGACAGAAAGCGATTGTTCCTTTTCTAGGGTTAATGGGGCCCCACAATTGGCAGCTGAGAGCCCAGGGCTGCCACCTTTTCTCTGGGCGCAAAGCTCGACGGTGCGTGCCACATGCGGGTAAGGGAAAGAGCCGTTTTCAGACCAGAATTCCAGACCAATGAAGATTCCTCCCTGGGAAAAGGTGTCAGGACAGAAAGCGATTGTTCTTTTTCTAGGGGTAATGGGGCACCATCATTGGCACCTGAGGGCCCAAGGATGCCAACTTTTCCCTCGGCGCAAACTCGACGGTGCATTCCACTTGCGGGTCCGGGGAAGCGCCGTTTTTCAGCCCAGAATTCCAGACGGATGAAAATTCCTCTTAGGGAAAAGGTGCCAGGACAGAAAGCGATTGTTATTTATCTACTGTTAACGGGGACCCATCATTGGCACCTGAGAGCCCAAGGCTGCCACCTTTGCCCTGGACGCAAAGCTAGATAGTGCCTGCCACATGCAGGTCAGAGAAAGTGCCGTTTTTCAGCCCAGAATTCCAGACGGATGACGACTCCTCCCAGGGAAAAGGCTCCCAGGACAGAAAGCGATTGCTCCATTTCTAGTGTTAATGGGGGCCCGTCATTGGCATCTGAGAGCCCAAGGTTGCCTCCTTTACGCTGGACGAAAAGCTCGACAGTGTGTGCCGTGTGCGGGTCCCAGAAAGTGCCATTTTACAGCCCAGAATTCCAGACCGATGAAGATTCCTCCTACGGAAAAGGTGCCAGGACACAAAATCATTTTGCATTCCGTAAAGGTAATGGGGCCCCATCATTGGCACCTGAGAGCCCAAGACTGACACCTTTTCCCTGGACGCAAATCTCGAAGTGCGTTCCACTTGCGTGTCCAGGAAAGTGCCGATTCTCAGCCCAGAATTCCAAACTGATGATCATTCCTCCCTGGGAAGAGGTGTCAGGACAGAAAGCGATTGTGCCTTTTCTAGGGTTAATGGGGCCCCAACATGGGCACCTGAGAGCCCAAGGTTGCCACCTTTTCCCTGGGCGCAAAGCTCGACGGTGCGTATCTTGTGCGGGTCTGAGGAAGTACGGATTTTCAGCCCAAAATTCCAGACGGACGAAGATTCCTCCCAGAGAAAAGCTGCCAGGACACAGAGCCATTGTGCATTTTGTAAAGGTAATGGGGCCCCATCATTGGCACCTGAGAGTTCATGGCTGCCACCTTTTCCCTGGGCGCAAATGTCGACGGTGCTTTTCGCATCCGGTCAGGGAAAGTGTCATTTTTAAGACCAGAATTACAGAGAAATGAAGATTCCTCTCACGGAAAAGGTGCAAGGACAGAAAGCGATTGTTCCTTTTCTAGGGTTAATGGGGCCCCATCATTGGCACCTGAGAGCTGAAGGCTACCAGCTTTTCCCTGAGCGCAAAGCTAGACTGTGCGTATCACGTGCAGGTTGGGGAATGTGTCGTTTTTCAGCCCAGAATTCCAAACGGACGAAGATTCCTCCCTGGGAAAAGGTTCCAGGACAGAAAGCGATTTGTCCTTTTCTAGGGTTGATGGGGCCACACCATTGGCACGTGAGAGCCCAAGGCTGCCACCTTTTCCCTGGGCTGAAAGATCGACGGAGCGTGCCAAGTGCGGGTCTGGGAAAGTGCCGTTTTTCAGACCAGAATTCCAGATGGACGAAGATTCCTAACATGGAAAATGTGTCAGGACAGAAAGGCATTCTGCATTTTCTAGGGTTAATGGGGCCCCATCATTGGCACCTGAGAGCCCAAGTCTGCCACCTTTTCCCTGGGCGCAAATCTCCATGGTGCGTTCCGCGTCCGGGTCCTGGAAAATTCCGTTTTTCGGCCCAGAATTCCAGACAGAGGAAGATTCCGCCCACGGAAAAGGTGCCTGTACAGAAAGCGATTGTTCCTTTTCTACGGTTAATGTGGCCCCATCATTGGCACCTGAGAGCCCAACGCTGCCACTTATTCCATGGGCGCGAAGCTAGACGGTGCGTGCCATGTGCGGGTTTGGGAAGATGCGGTTTTTCAGCTCAGAATTCCAGAAGGACGAAGATTCCTCCCTGGGAAAAGATGTCACGATAGAAAGGCATTGATATTTTCTAAGGTTAATGGGGCCCCATCATTGGAAGGTGTCGGGACAGAAAGGGATTGTTCCTTTTCTAGGGTTAATGGGGCCCCATCATTGACACCTGAGTGCCCAACGCTGCCACCTTTTCCCTGGGCGCAAATCTGGACATTGCCTACCACTTTCGGGTCCGGGAATGTGCCGTTTTTCAGCCCAGAATTCCAGACACACGAAGATTCCTAACACGGAAAAGGTGTCAGGACAAAAAGACATTCTGGGTTTTCTAGGGTTAATGGAGCCCCATAATTGGCACCTGAGAGCCCAAGACTGCCACCTTTTCCCTGGGCACAAAGCTCGACCCTGCGTGCCACGTGTGGATCAGGGAAACTGCCGTTTCACAGCCCACAATTCCAGACAGTTGAAGATACCTCCCTGGGAAAAGGTACCAGGACAGTAAGCAATTGGACTTTTTCTAGGGTGAATGGGGCCCCACCATTGGCACCTGAGAGCCCAAGGCTAACACCTTTTCCCTGGGAAATAAGCTCGACGGTGCGTATTTGTGTGGGTCCAGGAAAGTGCCGATTTTCAGCCCAGAATTCTAGACCAATGAAGATTCCTCCCAGGGAAGAGCTGTCAGGACGGAAAGCGATTGTTCATTTTCTAGGGTTAATGGGACCCCATCATTGACACACGAGAGCCCAAGGCTGGCTCCTTTACCCTGGGCGCAAAGCTCAACGGTGCATACCACTTGCGGGCCCAGAAAAGTGCTGTTTTTCAGTCGAGAATTCCAGACGTACGAAGATTCCTCCCAGGGAAAATGTGCCAGCACAGAAAATGATTGTGCCTTTTCTAGGGGAAATGGGGCCCCATCATTGGCACCTGAGAGCCCAAGGCTGCCACCTTTTCCCTGGGCGCAAATCTCGATGGTGCGTACCTTGTGCGGGTCCGGGAATGTTCCGTATCTCATCCCAGAATTCCAGACCCATGAAGATTCCTCAGAGGGAAAAGGTGCCAAGACACAAAGCCATTGTGTATTTTGTAAAGGTAATGGGGCCCCATCATTGGCACCTGAGAGCCCAAGGCTGCCACCTTTTCCCTGGGCGCAAATCTCAACCGTGCGTGCCAGGTGCGGGTCCGGGAAAGACCCGTTTTCAGCCCAGAATTCCAGACCGATGACGATTTCTCCCTGGGAAAAGGTTCCAGGAAAGAAAGCAATTTCTCCTTTTCTAGGCTTAATGGGGCCCCATCATTCGCACCTGAGAGCCCAAGGCTGCCACCTTTACTCTGGTCACAAAGCTCGATGGAGCGTGCTACGTGTGGGTCTGGGAAAGTGCCATTTTTCAGCCCAGAATTCCAGACCAATGAAGATTCCTCCCAGGGAAAAGGTGCCAGGACAGAAAGCGATTGTTCCTTTTCTAGGGGTAATGGGGCTCCATCATTGGCACGTGAGAGCCCAAAGCTGGCACCTTTACCCAGGTCGCAAAGCTCGAAGGTGCATAGTTGTGCGGGTCAGGGATAGTGCCGTTTTTTCAGCCCAGAATTCCAGATGGATGAAGGTTTCTCACTGGGAAAAGATGCCAGGATAGGAAACGATTATGCCTTTTCTAGGGTTATTGGTGCCCCATCATTGCCACCTGAGAGCCCAAGGCTGCCACCTTTACCCTGGTCGCAAAGCTCGACGGTGCGTGGCCGGTGCGGGTCCGGAAAAGTGCCATTTTTCAGCCCAGAATTCCAGACCGGTGAAAATTCCTCCCTGGGAAAAGGTGCCAGGGCAGAAAGCGATTGCTCCTTTTCTAGGGGTAATGGGGCCCCATCATTGGCACCTGAGAGCCCAAGGCTGCCAGTTTTTCCTTGGGCGCAAAGCTGGACTGTACCTGCCAGGTGCACGTCCGAGAAAGAGCGGTTTTCATCCTAGAATTCCAGACCGATGAAGATTCTTCCCTGGGAAAATGTTCCAAGGAAGAAATCAATTTCTCCTTTTCTAGGGTTAATGGGGAGCCATCATTGACACCTGAGAGCCCAAGGCTGCTACCTTTTCCCTGAGCGCAAAGCTAGACTGTGCGTATCATGTGAGGGTTGGGGAAAGTGCTGTTTTTCAGTCCAGAATTGCAGACGAACAAAGATTCCTCCCAGAGAGAAGGTGTCAGGTCGGAACGCGATTGTTCCTTTTCTAGGAGTAATGGGGCCTCATCATTGGCACCTGAGAGCCCAAAGCTGCCACAATTTTCCTGGGCGCAAGATCGACGGTGCGTGACACGTGCGGGTCCAAAAAAGTGCCGTTTTTCAGCCCAGAATTCAAGACGGATGGAGATTCCTCCCTGGGAAAAGTTCCAGGACAGAAAGTGATTGTTCCTTTTTTAGTGTTAATGGGGCCCCATCATTGGCACCTGAGAGCCCAAGGCTGCCACCTTTTCCCTGGTCGCAAAGATCGACGGTGCGTATTTGTGTGGGTCCTGCAAAATGCAGATTTTCAGCCCAGAATTCCAGAAGGATGAAGATTCCTCCCAGGGAAGAGCTATCAGGACGGAAAGCGATTGTTACTTTTCTATGGTTAATGGGGCCCCATCATTGGCACATGAGAGCCCAAGGCTGCCACCTTTCCCTGGGCGCAAAGCTCGACCGTGGGTACCACTTGCGGGTCTGGGAAAATGCCGTTTTTCAGCCCAGAATTCCAAACAGACGAAGATGCCTCCCTGGGGAAAGGTTCCAGGACAGAAAGCGATTTGTCCTTTTCTAGGTTTAATGGGGCCACACCATTGGCACCTGAGAGCCTAAGGCTGCCACCTTTTCCCTGGGCACAAAGGTTGATCGTGCATGCCACGTGCGGATCCGGGAAAGTGCCGTTTTTCATCCCAGAATTCCAGACGGACGAAGATTCCTAACATGGAAAATGTGTCAGGACAAAAAGGCATTCTGCGTTTTCTATGGGTAATGGGGCCCCATCATTGGCACCTGAGAGCCCAAGGCTGCCACCTTTTCCCTGGGCGCAAAGCTCCACGGTGCGTTCCGCGTCCGGGTCCTGGACAATGTCGTTTTTTAGCCCAGAATTCCAGACAAACGAAGATTCCGCCCACGGAAAAGGTGCCTCTACAGAAAGCGATTGTTCCTTTTCTAGGGTTAATGGGACCCCATCATTGGCACCTGAGAGCCCAAGGCTGCCACTTATTCCATGGGCGCAAAGCTAGACGGTGCGTGCCACGTGCGGGTTTGGCAAAGTGCCGTTTTTCAGCTCAGACTTCCGGATGGACGAAGATTCCTCCAAGCGAAAAGATGTCACGATAGAAAGGGATTGATACTTTTCTAGGGTTAATGGGGCCCCATCATTGACACCTGAGTGCCCAACGCTGCCACCTTTCCCTGGGGGCAAATCTGGACATTGCCTACCGCTTTTGGGTCCGGGAATGTGCCGTTTTTCAGCCCAGAATTCCAGACAGACGAAGATTCCTAACATGGATAAGGTGTCAGGACAAAAGGCACTCTGGGTTTTCTAAAGTTAATAGGGCCCCATAATTGGCACCTGAGGGCCCAAGGCTGCCTCCTTTTCCCTGGGCACAAATCTCGACCGTGCATGCAACTTGCAGGTCCGGAAAAATGCCGCTTTTCAGCCCAGAAATCTAGACGGACGAAGATTCCTCCCTGGGAAAATGTTCCAGGACAGAAAGCGATTTCTCCTTTTTTAGGGTTATTTGGGCCCCATCATTAGCACCTGAGAGTCCAAGGCTGCCACCTCTTCTCTGGGCACAAAGCTTGAGGGTGCCTTCCGCGCCTGGGTCCTGGACAGTTCCGTTTTGCAGATCAGAATTCCAGAGGGAAGAAGATTCCTCCCAGGGAAAAGGTATCAGGACTGAAAGAGATTGTGCCTTTTCTAGGGATAATTGAGCCCCATCATTGGCACGTGAGAGCCCAAGGCTGCCACCTTTTCCCTGGGCGCAAAGCTCTACCGTGCGCGCCACGTGCGTGTCCGGGAAAGTACTGTGTCTCAGCCCAGAATTCCAGACGGATGAAGATTCCTCCCAGGGAAAAGGTGCCAGGACAGATAGTGATTGAGCCTTTTCTAGGGTTTATGGGTCCCGATCATTGGCACCTGAGGTCCCAAGGCTGCCACCTTTTCCCTGGGCGCAAAGCTTGACGGTACTTGCCACGTGCGGATCCGGGAAAGTGTCGTTTTTCAACCCAGAATTCCAGACAGATGAAGATACCTCCCAGGGAAAAGGTGCAAGGACTGAAAGCAATTGTTCCTATTCTAGGGTTAATGGGGCCACACCATTGGCATGTGAGATCCCAAGGCTGCCACCTTTTCCCTGGAAAATAACCTCGACGGTGCGTATTTCTGCGGCTCCAGGAAAGTGCCGATTTTCAGCCCAGAATTCCAGACCAATGAAGATTCCTCCCACGGAAGAGCAGTCAGGACGGAAAGCGATTGTTCCTTTTCTAGGGTTAATGGGGCCCCATCATTGGCACCTGAGAGCTGAAGGCTACCACCTTTTCCCTGGGCGCAAAGCTCGACGTTGCATACCACTTGCGGGTCTGGAAAATGATGTTTTTCACACGAGAATTCCAGACGGACGAAGATTCCTCCCAGGGAAAGCCAGCACGGAAAGCCATTGGGTATTTTGTAAAGGTAATGGGGCCCCATCATTGGCACCTGAGAGCCCAAGGCTGCCACCTATTCTCTGGTCGCAAAGCTCGATGGTGCGTATTTTTGTGGGTCCAGGAAAGTGCCGATTTTCAGCCCAGAATTCCAGAAGGATGAAGATTCCTCCCAAGGAAAAGGTGCTAGGAGAGAAAACGTTTGTGCGTTTTCTAATAATAATGGGGCCCCATCATTGGCACCTGAGAGCCCAAGGCTGCCACCTTTTCCCTGGGCTCAAAGCTCAATGGAGCGTGCCAACTGCGGGTCCGGGAAAGTGCCGTTTTTCAGCCGAGATTTTCAGACGGATGAAGATTACTCCCATGGAAAAGGTTCCAGGACAGAAAGTGATTTTTACATTTCTTGGGTTAATGGGGCCCCATCATTGGCACCTGAGAGTCCAAGGCCCTCATTTTTTCCCTGGGTGTAAAGCCGGACGGTGCATGCCAAATGCTCTTTTTTAAGCCCAAAATTCCAGACAGACGATGATTCCTCCCTGGGAAATGGTGCCAGGACAGAAAGCGATTGTTCCATTTCTAGGGTTAATACGGCCCCATCATTGACACCTGAGAGCCCAAGGCTGCCACCTTTTCCCTGGCCTCAAAGCTCGACGGAGTGTGCCAAGTGCGGGTGAGGGAAAGTGCCGTTTTTCAGCCCAGAATTCCAGACAGACGAAGATTCCTCCCAGGGAAAATGTGCCAGGACAGAAAGCGACTGTGCCTTTCCTAGGGATAATGGGGCCCCATCATTGCCACGTGAGAGCCCAAGGCTGCTACCTTTTCCCTGGGCTCAACGCTCGACGGAGTGTGCCAGAGGCGGGTAAGGGTACATGCTGTTTTTCAGCCCAGATTTCCAGAATGACGAAGATTCCTTATATGGAAAATGTTCCAGGACAGAAAGCGATTATTCCAGTTCTAGGGTAAATGCGGCCCCCTCATTGACACATGACAGCCCAAGGCTGTCACCTTTTCCCTGGGCTCAAAGCCCGACTGTGCGTGCCACTTGCGGGTTTTTCAGCCCAGAATTCCAGACGGATGAAGATTCCTCCCAGGAAAAATGTGCCACGACAGAAAGCGATTGTTACTTTTCTAGTGTTAATGCGGCTCCACTTTTGGCACCTGAGAGCCAAAGGCTGCCACCCTTTCCCTGGGCTGAAAGATCGACGGAGCGTGCCAAGTGTGGGTCTGGGAAAGTGCCGTTTTTCAGCCCAGAATTCCAGACAAACCAAGATTCCTCCCAGGGAATAGGTGCTAGCACAGAAAGCCATTGTGCCTTTTCTAGGGGTAATGGGGCCTCATCATTGGCACCTGAGAGCCCAAGGCTGCCACCTTGTCTCTGGGCTCAAAGCACGACGGAACGTGCCAGCTGAGGGTCAGGGAAAGAGCCGTTTATCAGCCCGAAATTCCAGGGAGTTTAAGATTCTACCCTGGAATAAAGTGCCAAGACAGAAAGCGATTGTTCCATTTCTAGGTTTAATGGGACCCCGTCATTGGCACCTGAGAGCCCAAGGCTGCCACCTCTTCCCTGGGCTCAAACCTCGACAGAGCGTGCCACGTGCGGTTCCGGGAAAGTGCCGTTTTTCAACCCAGAATTCCAGGCGGCCCAAGATTCCTCCCAAGGAAAAGGTGCCGGGACAGAAAGTGATTGTGCCTTTCTTAGAGGTAATGGAGCCCCATCATTGTCAGCTGAGAGCTTAAGCCTGCCACCTTTTCCCTGGGCTCAAAGCTCGACAGAGTGTGCCCGGTGCTGGTCAGGGTACGTGCCTTTTTTCAGCCCAGAATTCCAGGTGGACGAAGATTCCTCCCAGGGAAAATGTGCCAGGATAGGAAGTGATTGTTCCAGTTCTAAGGTAAATGCGGCCCCCTCATTGGCACCTGAGAGCCCAAGGCTGTCACCTTTTCCCTGGGCTCAAAGCTCGACAGAGTGTGCCCGCTGCTGGTCAGGGTACGTGCCTTTTTTCAGCCCAGAATTCCAGGCGGACGAAGATTCCTCCCAGGGAAAATGTGCCAGGATAGGAAGTGATTGTTCCAGTTCTAAGGTAAATGCGGCCCCCTCATTGGCACCTGAGAGCCCAAGGCTGTCACCTTTTCCCTGGGCTCAAAGCCCGACGGTGCGTTTCACATGCGGGTTTTTCAGCCCAGAATTCCAGACGGACGATGATTCCTCCCTGGGAAAAGGTGCCAGGACAGAAAGCGATTGTTCCTTTTCGACGGAGTGTGCCAAGTGCGAGTCCGGGAAAGTGCCGTTTCTCAGCCCAGAATTCCAGATGGACGAAGATTCCTCCCAGGGAATAGGTGCTAGCAGAGAAAGTGATTGTGCCTCTTCTAGGGGTGATGCGGCCCCATCATTGGCACCTGAGAGCGCAAGGCTGCCACGTT
Organism: Pithys albifrons albifrons; assembly: GCF_047495875.1. Lineage (NCBI taxonomy): Eukaryota > Metazoa > Chordata > Aves > Passeriformes > Thamnophilidae > Pithys > Pithys albifrons. The sequence goes on from NC_092487.1 coordinate 2,155,841, forward strand.
TTCCCTGGCCTCAAAGCATGACAGAGTGTGCCATGTGCGGGCCCGGGAAAGTGCGGTTTTTCAGCCCAGAATTCCAGACGGATGAAGATTCCTCCCATAGAAGAGGTGACAGGACAGAAAGCGATTGTTCCTTTTCTAGGGTTAATGGGGTCCCATCATTGACACCTGACAGCCCAAGGCTGCCACCTTGTCCCTGGGCGCACACCCCAAAGGTCCATGTCGCATGCGGGTTTTTCAGCCCAGAATTCCAGACGGATGAAGATTCCTTCCTGGGAAATCGTGCCAGGACAGAAAGAGATTGTTCTTTTTCTAGGGTTAATGCGGATCCATCTTAGGCACCTGAGAGCCCAAGGCTGCCACCTTTTCCCTGGCCTCAAAGCTCGACGGATTGTGCCAGGAGCGTTTCTGGGCAAGCGTAATTTTTCAGTCCAGATTTCCAGAAGGATGAAGATTCCTCCCAGGGAAAAGGTGCCAGGACAGAAAGCGTTTGTTCCTTTTCTAGGGTTAATGGGGCCCCATCACTGGCACCTTAGAGCTGAAGGTTGCCACCTATTCCCTGGGCGCAAAGCTCGACGGTGCATGCCACATGCTGTTTTTCGGCCCAGAAATCGAGACGGACGATGATTCCTCCCTGGGAAAAGGTGCCAGAACAGAAAGCGATTGTTCCTTTTCTAGGGTTAATGCGGCCCCATCTTTGGCAGCTGAGAGCCCAAGGCTGCCACCTTTTCCCTGGGCTCAAAGATTGACGGTGCGTGCCACCTGCGGGTCAGGTAAAGTGCCTTTTTTCAGCCCAGAATTACAGATGGACCAAGATTCCTCCCAGAGAAAAGGTGTTTAGACAGAAAGGGATTTTTCCTTTTCTTGGGGTAATGGGGTCCCATCATTGGCACCTTTGAGCCCAAGACTGCCACCTTTTCCCTGGCCTAAAATCACGACTGAGGGTACCAGGTGCGGGTCAGGGAAAGTGCCGTTTATGAGCCCGGAATTCCAGGGGTTTTGCGATTCTACCCTGGGATAAAGTGCCTGGACAGAAAGCGATTATTCCATTTCTAGGTTTAATGGGACCCCGTCATTGGCACCTGAGAGCCCAAGGGTGCCACCTTTTCCCTGGGCTCAAAGCTCGACAGAGTGTGCCAGGTGCTGGTCAGGGTAAATGTCTTTTTTCAGCCCAGATTTCCAGAATGACGAAGATTCCTCCCATGGAAAATGTGCCAGGATAGAAAGCGATTATTCCAGTTCTAGGGTAAATGCGGCCCCCTCATTGGCACCTGAGAGCCCAAGGCTGTCACCTTTTCCCTGGGCTCAAAGCCCAACGGTGCGTGCCACATGCGATTTTTTCAGCCCAGAATTCCAGACGGACGATGATTCCTCCCAGGGAAAAGGTGCCAGGACAGAAAGCGATTGTTCCTTTTCTAGGGTTAATGCGGACTCATCTTTGGGATCTGAGAGCCCAAGGCTGCCACCTTTTCCCTGGGCTCAAACCTCAATGGAGCGTGGCAAGTGCGAGTCAGGGAAATTGCGGTTTTTCAGCCCAGATTTCCAGACGGACGAAGATTCCTCCCTGGGAAAAGGTGCAAGGACAGAAAGCGATTTTTACATTTCTTGGGTTAATGGGGCCCCATCATTGGCACCTGAGAGTCCAAGGCCGCCATCTTTTCCCTGGGTGCAAAGCCGGACGGTGCATGCCACATGCTGTTTTTAAAGCCCAGAATTCCAGACGGACGATGATTCCTCCCTGAGAAAAGCTGCTAGGACAGAAAGGGATTATTCCATATCTTGGGTTAATGGGGCCCCATCATTGGCACCTTAAAGCCCAAGGCTGCCACCTTTTCCCTGGGCTGAAAGATCGACGGTGCGTACCACCTGCGGGTCAGGTAAAGTGCCTTTTTTCAGCCCAGAATTCCAGATAGACCAAGATTCCTCCAAGTGAAAAGGTGCTAGGACAGAAAGGGATTGTTCCTTTTCTTGGGGTAATGGGGCCACATCATTGCACCTGAGCGCCCAGGGCTGCCACCTTTTCCATGGGCTCAAAGCTCGACGGAGCGTGTCAGGTGCAGTTCTGGGAAAGTGCCGTTTGTCTGCCGGAATTCCAGTCGGCTTAAGATTCTACCCTGGGATAATGTGCCAAGACAGAAAGCGATATTTCCATTTCTAGGTTTAAGGGGTCCCATCATTGGCATCTGAGAGCTGAAGGCTGCCACCTTTTCCCTGGGTGCAAAGCCCGTCGGTGTGTGCCACATGCGGTTTCTTCAGCCCAGAATTCCAGACGGACAATGATTCCTCCCCTGGAAAAACATGCCAGAACAGAAAGTAATTGTGCCTTTTCTAGGGTTAATGGGTCCCCATCATTGGCACCTTAGAGCCCAAGACTGCCACCTTTTCACTGGGCACAAAGCTACAAGGAGCGTGCCAGGTGTGGATCTGGGAAAGTGGAATTTTTCAGCCCAGATTTCCAGACGGACGAAGATTCCTGCCAGGGAAAAGGTGCCAATACAGAAAGCGATTGTTCCAATTCTAGGGTTAATGCGGCCCCCTCATTGGCACCTTAGAGCCCAAGACTGTCACCTTTTCCCTGGGCGCAAAGCCCGACGGTGCGTGCCTCTTGTGGGTTTTTCAGCCCTGAATTCCAGACGGATGAAGATTCCTCCCAGGGAAAAGGTGCCAGGACACAAAGCGATTGTGCCTTTTCTAGGGTTAATGGGGCCCCATCATTGGCACCTTAGAGTCCAAGCCTGCCACCTTTACCGTGGGCTCAAAGCTCGACGGAGCCTGCCACGTGTGGGTCCGGGAAAGTGCCCTTTTTCATCCCCGAATTCCAGACGCACCAAGATTTCTCCCAGGGAAAACGTGCCAGAACAGAAAGCAATTGTGCCTTTTCTAGGGTTAATGGGTCCCCATCATTGGCACCTGAGAGCCCAAGACTGCCACCTTTTCACTGGGCACAAAGCACGATGGATAGTTCCAAGTGCTGGTCAGGGAAAATGCCGTTTTTGAGCCCAGAATTCCTTATGGACGAAGATTCCTCTCTGGGAAAAGGTGCCAGGACAGAAAGCGATTGTGCCTTTTCTAATGTTAATGCGGCCCCACATTTGGCACCTGAGAGCCCCAGGCTGCCACCTTTTCCATGGGCTCAAAGCTCGACAGAGCGTGTCAGTTGCGGGTCAGGGAAAGTGCCGTTTATCAGCCCAGAATTCCAGGACGTTTAAGATTCTACCCTGGGATAAAGTTCCAAGACAGAAAGCGATTTTTTCATTTCTGGGTTTAAGGCGCCCTATCATTGGCGCCTGAGAGCCCAAGGCTGCCACCTTTTCCCTGGCCTCAAAGCTCGACGGAGTATGCCAGGTGCGGTTCTGAGAAAGCGTAATTTTTCAGCCCAGATTTCCAGACAAACCAAGATTCCTCCCTAGGAAAAGGTGCCAAGAGAGAAAGCATTTGTTCTTTTTCTAGGGTTAATGGGGCCTTATCATTGACACCTGAGAGCCGAAGGCTGCCACCTTTTCCCTGGGTGCATAGCCCGACGTTGGGTGTCACATGCGGTTTTTTCAGCCCAGAATTCCAGATGGACAATGATTTCTCCCAGGGAAAAGGTGCCAGGACAGAAAGCACTTTCCCAGACCCACACGTGGCAGGCTCCGTCGAGCTTTGTTCCCAGTGAAAAGGTGGCAGGCTTGGGCTGTCAGGTGCCAATGAAGGGTCCCCGTTAATCCTGGAAAAGGAACAATCACTTACTGTCCTGGCACATTTTCCCTTGGTGGAATCTTGGTTCGTCTGGAATTCTGGCCTGAAAAACCTGCACCTGGCACGCACCGTCAGGCTTTGCGCCCAGGGAAAATGTTGAGGCCTTGGACTCTCAGGTGCCAATGATGGGGCCCCATTAACCCAAGAAATGTAAAAATTGCTTTCTGTCCTGGCACCTTTTCCCTTGGAGGAATCTTCGTCCGTCTGGAAATCTGGGCTGAAAAATCGCACTTTCACTGACCCGCACTTGCCATGCTCCGTCGAGCTTTGCACCCAGTGAAAAGGTGGCAGTCTTGGGCTCTTATGTGCCAATGATGGGGACCCATTAAGCCTAGAAAAGGAACAATCGCTTTCTGTCCTGGCACCTTTTCCCTGGGAGGAATCTTCGTCTGTCTGGAATTCTGGTCTGAAAAACGGCACTGTCCCGGACCCGCACTTGGCACGCTCCGTCGAGCTTTGAGGCTAGGGAAAAGGTGGCAGCCTTGGGCTCTCAGGTGTCAATGATGGGGCCCCAATACTCTTAGAAAAGGCACAATCGCTTTCTGTCCTGGCACGTTTTTTCCAGGGAGGAATAATCGTCCGTCTGGAATTCTGGGCTGAAAAAACTGCATGTGGCACGCACCGTCGGCCTTTGCGCCCAGGGAAAAGGTGGCAGCCTTGGGCTCTCAGGTCCTAATGATGGGGCCCCATTAACCCTAGAAAAGGAACAAACGCTTTCTGTCCTGGCACCTTTTCCTTGGGAGGAATCTTGGTTTGTCTGGAAATCTGGGCTGAAAAATTACGCTTTCCCAGAACCGCACCTGGCATACTCTGTCGAGCATTGAGGCCAGGGAAAACGTGGCAGCTTTGGGATCTCAGGTGCCAATGATGGTGCCCCATTACCCCTAGAAAAGGCACAATCGCTTTCTGTCCTAGCACCTTGTCGCAGGTTTGGCCTAGCTGTTGCCAACCCTGGACTGGCCCCCCTTCCCCCTCTCAAAACTTTCCCAGCAAAGGAAAGGGAAAAAAACTGAAAAGAAATGCACTCTAAAGAAACTGAACTGAATAAAAAGAATAAATTATATTTACTAACATTTACAAACCACACTGTATACACAATACGTAGGATCCCACCCCCCAGGGGAGAGGGGAAGGGAGAAAAGGGAATTGATTAGCTGGAAGATAGGGAAGACACCAACCCAACCCAAAGAAACCGAATGAATCAAAAGAAACACAATTAAAAACCTCAAGGAAGGGGAACAAGAATGAAACAATCTCACCCAGGACAGGAGAAACACCAGGGACCGGAGGGACCAGACCTCCACCACCTCCCTCCAGCTCCTCAGCCAAGGACCGGAAAAAGGAAAAAAAAAAAAACCACTCCCCCACTGCTACGTGGAAGACACGTGTGGAATACTTGTAACTTCCTTAGATACAATGGTTACTGGGGAAGCCATGGGTCAAACCATTACATTCTCCACCCCTTATTCCACACTGGTCTTTCCACGCAATCTTTGTATTATTGCATTTGCTTATATCCCACACACATATATATATATATAGTCCATATGCAGTCCTTCAAGGCAGATGTCTTGTCATCAAGGATCAACACCAGCATCAGTTCAGCTTTAGTCCATTGCCTTTTGGTTAGAGTCACAGTTCCAAGTTGAGGCCTAGTCCACAGTTTAGGGCTGCCTTATCGTTGGACATCATGGGATACCAGTACCGGCTTTGTTTGGGTTTTTCTCATCTCGTGTCTGGTTTCCTGCAAAACACAACTCAAAGCACATCATTAGTTCTTCCCCAAGGCTAGATTGCCTTGGGGCACACACTGGATCTCGCCATCTTTCCTCATTACCCACCAGGTGTTTCCGGACCCTTGGGCAAAAACAATCCCACGAATGGGTTTGTCTTGGCCCAAGGGAGGGGTAATCCAGACAGATTTCCCTAACATGCCTCTCAAGTGAATCGCTGGAACTTTGTCTCCATCTACCGTGTGGAGGGATTCTGCTTGGGCAGGACCAGCTCGATTGACAGAGCCTCTGGTGTTAACCAACCAGGTGGCCTTGGCTAAATGCTTATCCCAGTTCTTGAAGGTTCCTCCACCTAGTGCCTTCAGAGTTGTTTTTAATAGTCCATTGCACCTTTCAACCTTTCCAGCAGCAGGTGCATGATATGGAATGTGATATACCCATTCAATACCATGCTCCCGTGCCCAAGTGGCCACTAGATTGTTCTTGAAATGAGTCCCATTATCTGACTCAATGCGATCTGGAGTGCCATGCCTCCACAGGACCTGTTTCTCAAGGCCCAAGATAGTATTCCGGGCTGTTGCATGTGGTACTGAATATGTCTCTAACCATCCGGTGGTCGCTTCCACCATGGTAAGCACATAGCGCTTACCTTGGCTAGTCTGTGGCAATGTGATGTAGTCAACCTGCCAGGCCTCTCCGTATTTATACTTGTCCCAGCGTCCACCATACCAAAGGGGCTTCAACCTTTTTGCCTGCTTAATGGCAGCACAGGTTTCACAATCGCGGATAACCTGGGAAATAGTGTCCATAGTTAAATCCACCCCTCGGTCTCGTGCCCATTTATAGGTTGCGTCCCGGCCTTGATGGCCTGAAGCATCATGGGCCCATTGAGCTAGGAACAATTCTCCCTTCTGCTGCTAATCGAGGTCTACTTGTGACACCTCAATCTGTGCAGCTCGGTCTGCCTGTCTGTTATTATCTTGTTCCTCGTTAGCTCGACCTTTGGGCACATGGGCATCTACATGGCGGACTCTCACGTTCAATTTCTTTACTCTGGCAGCAATGTCTTGCCACAGATCTGCAGCCCAGATGGGCTTCCCTCTACGTCTCCAATTCATCTTCTCCCACCGGTCTAGCCATCCCCAGAGAGCATTTGTTATCATCCATGAGTCGGTGTACAAGTAGAGCCTTGGCCATCCTTCTCTTTCTGCAATGTCTAGGGCCAGTTGGACAGCTTTGAGTTCTGCGAACTGACTCGATTCGCCTTTCCCCTCAGTGGCTTCTGCCACCCGTCGGGTGGGACTCCACACAGCTGCTTTCCACTTCCGGCTCCTCCCTACAATACGACAAGAACCATCAGTGAAAAGGGCGTAGCGTGTCTCTTCATCTGGCAGCTGATTATATGGTGGAGCTTCTTCAGCTCGACTCACTGACCCTTCCTCTTCTTCATCTGCCAGGCTGAAGTTCCCACCTTCAGGCCAATTGGTTATAATTTCTAGAATTCCAGGGCGATTCGAGCTCCCAATTCGAACACGTTGTGTAATCAAAGCAATCCACTTGCTCCATGTGGCATCGGTGGCATGGTGTGTAGGGGGCACTTTTCCTTTGAACATCCAGCTTAACACTGGTAGTCGAGGTGCCAGGAAAAGCTGGGCTTCAGTACCAATTACCTCTGAGGCTGCTCGTATGCCTTCATATGCCGCTAGGATTTCCTTCTCCATAGGGGTGTAATTGGCCTCAGAGCCTCTGTAGCTTCGGCTCCAGAAACCAAGTGGTCGCCCTCGTGTCTCACCAGGCACCTTTTGCCAGAGGCTCCAGGAGGGACCTTTATCTCCAGCTGTGGAATAAAGTACATTCTTCACATCTGGTCCCATCCTGACTGGTCCAAGAGCCACGGCATGTGCGATTTCTTGCTTGATCTGCTTGAAAGCCTGTTGTTGTTCAGGACCCCATTGGAAAATGTTCTTTTTACGGGTCACAAAATAGAGAGGGCTCACGATCTGGCTGTACTCTGGGATGTGCATTCGCCAGAAGCCTATGGCTCCCAGAAACGCTTGGGTCTCTTTCTTGTTAGTCGGTGGAGCCATTGCTACAATCTTATTGATGACGTCGGTTGGAATCTGGCGACGTCCATCTTGCCATTTCACCCCGAGGAACTGAATCTCTCTGGCAGGTCCCTTGACCTTGCTCTTTTTGATGGCAAAACCGGCTTTGAGGAGAATCTGAATAATCTTCCGTCCTTTTTTGAAGACTTCTTCTGCTGTGTCTCCCCATACAATGACATCATCAATATACTGGATGTGTTCTGGGGCCTCACCCTTCTCCAATGTGGCCTGGATCAGCCCATGACAAATGGTTGGACTGTGTTTCCACCCCTGGGGCAATCGGTTCCAGGTGTACTGCACGCCCCTCCAGGTGAAAGCAAACTGTGGCCTGCACTCTGGTGCCAATGGAGTGGAGAAGAATGCATTAGCAATGTCAATAGTGGCATACCACTTTGCTGCTTTGGACTCCAACTCATACTGGAGCTCCAACATATCTGGCACAGCAGCACTCAGCGGTGGCGTAACTTCATTCAGGCCACGATAGTCCACAGTCAGTCTCCATTCTCCATCTGATTTATGTACAGGCCAGATAGGGCTGTTGAAGGGTGAGTGTGTTCTGCTGACCACCCCTTGGCTCTCCAGCTTCCTGATCATTTTATGGATGGGAATCACAGCATCTCGGTTTGTACGATACTGTCGCCTATGTACAGTTGCAGTGGCCATCGGTACTTCTTGATCTTTGACACGGAGTAATCCCACAGCATGAGGTCGATGTTGTTTCCCTGGGAGGGATCTTGATTCCGTCTGGAATTCTGGGCTGAAAAATGGCACTTTCCCGGACCCACACTTGGCATGCTCCGTCGAGCTTTGAGCCCAGGGAAAAGGTGGCAGGCTTGGGCTCTCAGGTACCAATGATGGGGCCCCATTACCCCTAGGAATGGTACAATCGCTTTCTCTCCTGGCTCCTTTTCCCTTGGAGGAATCTTCTTCTGTCTGGAATTCTGGGCTGAAAAACGGCACTTTCCCTCGCCCGCACTTGGCATGCTCCATCGAACTTTGAGCCCAGGGAAAAGGTGGCAGCCTTGGGCTCTCAGGTGCCAATGATGAGGCCTCATTACTCTTAGAAAAGGCACAATCGCTTTCTGTCCCAGGACCTTTCCCCTGGGAGCAATCTTGGGGCGTCTGGAATTCTGGGTTGAAAAATGGCACTTTCCCGGACCCGCACTTGGCATGCTCTGTCGAGCTTTGATCCCAGGGAAAAGGTGGCAGCCTTGGACTCTCAGGTGCCATTGACGGGGCCCCATTAAACCTAGATATGGAACAATCTCTTTCTGTTCAGGCACTTTATCCAAGGGTAGAATCTTAAACCTCCTGGAAATCAGGGCTGATAAACGACACTGTCCCTGACCTGCACCTGGTACCCTCTGTCGTGCTTTGAGGCCAGGGAAAAGGTGGCAGCCTTGGGCCCTCAGCTGCCAATGATGGGGCCCCATTATTTTTAGAAAAGGCACAATCGCTTTATGTCCTAGGAGCTTTTCCCTGGCAGGAATCTTCATCCGTCTGGAATTCTGGGCTGAAAAACGGCATTTGCTGCACCCGCACATGGCACGCACTGTAGAGCTTTGCGCCCAGTATAAAGGAGGCAACCTTGGGCTCTCAGGTGGCAATCACGGGGCCCCATTAAGCCTACAAAAGGAGCAATGGCTTTCTGTCCTGGCAGCTTTTTGCTGGGAGGAGTCTTCGTCCGTCTGGAATTCTGGTCTGAAAAACTGCAATTTCCCGGACACACACATGGCACGCACCGTCGAGCTTTATGCCCAGGGAAAAGGTGGCAACCTTGGGCTCTCAGGTGCCAATGATGGGGCCCCATTACCCCTAGAAAAGGCACAATCACTTTCTGTCCTGGCACATTTTCCCAGGGAGGAATCTTCAGCCGTCTGGAAATCTGGGCTGAAAAACCGGCAGGTGACACGCACCGTCAGGCATTGAGTCCAGGGAAAAGGCGGCAGCCTTGGGCTCTCAGGTGCCAATGATGGGGCCCCATTATTCTTAGAAAGGGCACAATCTCTTTCTGTCCTGGTATTTTCCCTGGGAGGAATCTTCATCCTTCTGGAATTCTGGGCTGAAAAATGGCGCATTTGCGGACCCGCACTTGGCACGCTCTGTCGAGCTTTGATCCCAGGGAAAAGGTGGCAGCCTTGGACTCTCAGGTGCCAGTGATGGGGCCCCATTACCCCAAGAAAAGGAACAATCCCTTTCTGTACTAGCACCTTTTCCCTGGGAGGAATCATGGTCCATCTGGAATTCTGGGCTGAAAAAAGGCACTTTACCTGACCCGCAGGTGGCACGCACCATCGATCTTTGAGCCAAGGGAAAAGGTGAAAGCCTTGGGCTCTCAGGTGCCAATGATGGGGCCCCATTAACCCAAGAAATGGAACAATCCCTTTCTGTCCTAGAACATTTCTCAGGGAAGAATCATCGTCCGTCTGGAATTCTGGGTTTAAAAAAAGCATGTGGCTTGCACAGTCCGGCTTTGCGCCCAGGGAAAAGATGGCGGCCTTGGACTCTCAGGTGCCAATGATGGGGCCCCGATAACCCAAGAAATGTAAAAATCGCTTTCTGTCCTGGCACCTTTTCCCAGGGAGGAATCTTTGTCCGTCTGGAATTCTGGTCTGAAAAACCGCACTTTCCCTGACTCGCACTTGCCACGCTCCATTGAGCTTTGAGCCCAGGGAAAAGGTGGCAGCCTTGGGCTCTCAGGTGCCAATGATGGTGCCCATTAACCCTAGAAAAGGAACAATCGCTTTCTGTCCTGGCACCTTTTCCATGAGAGGAATCTTCATCCGCCTGGAAATCTGGGCTGAAAAACGGCACTTTCCCAGACCCGCAGTTGGCATGCTCCATCTAGCTTTGCACCCAGGGAAAAGGTGGCAGCCTTGGGCTCTCAGGTGCCAATGATGGGGCCCCATTACCCCTAGGAATGGCACAATCGCTTTCTGTCCTGGCACCTTTTCCCTAGGAGGAATCTTTGTCTGTCTCGAATTCTGGGCTGAAAAACGGCACTTTCCCGAACACGCTGATGGTACGCTCCATCGAGTTTTGAGCCCAGGCAAAAGGTGGCAGCCTTGGGCTCTCAGGTGTGAATGATGGGTCCCCAATACCCATAGAAAAGGCACAACCGCATTCTGTCCTGGCATATTTCCGTGGGAGGAATCTTCATTCATCTGGAAGTCTGGGATGAAAAATGGATCTATCCCTGACCCGCACCTATTATGCTCCGTCGAGATTTGAGCCCAGAGAAAAGGTGGCAGGCTTGGACTCTAAGGTGCTAAAAATGGGGCCGCATTATCACTAGAAAGGGAACAATCGCTTTCTGTCCTGGCACATTTACGCTGGCAGGATTCTTCTTCCGTCTGGAATTCTGGGATGAAAAACCAGCAAATGGCCCACACAGTCGGGCTTTGCGCCCAGGGAAAAGGGGTCAGCCTTGGGCTGTCAGGTGCCAATGAGGGGACCGCATTAACCCTAGAATTGAACAATCGCTTTCTGTCCTGGCACCTTTTCCCTGGGAGGAATCTTCGTCCGTCCTGAAATCTGGACTGAGAAACGGCACCTACCCTGACCCGCACGTGGAGGGTTCCGTCGAGCTTTGATCCCAGGGAAAAGGTGGCAGCCTTCGGCTCTCAGCTGCCAATGATGGGGTCCAATTATTCTTAGAAAAGGCACAATCGCTTTCTGTCCTGGCACCTTTTCCCTGGGAGGAATCTTTGTCTGTCTGGAATTCTGGGCTGAAAAAACCGCATGTGGCATGCACCGTCGGGCTTTGCGCCCAGGGAAAAGGTGGCAGCCTTGGGCTCTCAGGTGCCAATGATGGGGCCCCATTACCCCTAGAAATGGAACAATAGTTTTCTGTCCTGGCATATTTTCCCTGTGAGGAATCTTCATCCGTCTGGAATTCTGGGCTAAAAAACCCGCAAGTGGCACGCACCATCGGGCTTTGCGCCCAGGGAAAAGGTGACAGCCTTGGAAAGTCTGGTGCCAATGAGGGGGCTGCATTTACCCTAGAATTGGAACAATCACTTTCTGTCCTGGCACATTTTCTCTGGGAGGAATCTTCGTCCATCTGGAATTCTGAGATGAAAAATGGCACTTTCCCTCACCGGCATTTGGCATGCTCAGTCGAGGTTTGAGGCCAGGGTAAAGGTGACAGCCTTGGGCTGTCAGGTGCCAATGAGGGGGCCCCTTTATCCGTAGAAAAGGAACAAACGCTTTCTGTCCTGGCACCTTTCCCTGGCAGGAATCTTCATCCGTCTGGAAATCTGGGCTGAAAGATTACGCTTTCCCAGAACCGCACCTGGCACACTCCGTCGAGCTTTGAGGCCAGGGAAAAGGTGGCAGCCTTGGGCTCTCAGGTGCCAATGATGGGGCCCCATTAACCCTAGAAAAGGAGCAAACGCTTTCTGTCCTGGCACCTTTTCCCTGGGAGGAATCTCCATCCGTCTGGAAATCTGGGCTGAAAAATTACGCTTTCCAGAACCGCACCTGGCACGCTCCGTCAAGCTTTGAGTCCAGGGGAAAGGTGGCAGCCTTGGGCTGCCACGTGCCCATGATTTGGCCCCTTAAACCTAGAAATGGAACAATCACTTTCTGTCTTGGCACTTTATCCCAGGGTAGAATTTTAAACCACCTGGAATTCCGGGTTGATAAATGGCTCTTTCCCTGACTCGCACCTGGCACGCTCCGTCGTGCTTTGAGCCCAGGGAAAAGGTGGCAGCCTTGGGCTCTCAGTTGCCAGTGATGGGGCCCCATTACCCCTAGAAAAGGCACAATCCCTTTCTGTGCTAGCACATATTCCCTGGGAGGAATCTCGGTCCGTCTGTAATTCTGGGCTGAAAAACGGCACTATCCCGGACCCGCACTTGGCAAGCTCCGTCGAGCTTTGAGCCCAGGGAAAAGGTGGCAGCCTTGGGCTCTCAGGTGCCAATGATGGGGCCCCATTAACCCAAGAAATGGAACAATCCCTTTCTGTCCTGGCACCTTTTCCCAGGGAGGAATGATCGTCCATCTGGAATTCTGGGCTTAAAAAACAGCATGTGGTAGGCACCGTCGGACTTTCTACCCAGGGAAAAGGTGGCAGCCTTGGACTCTCAGGTGCCAATGATGGGGCCCCATTAACCCAGGAAATGTAAAAATCGCTTTCTGTCTTGACACCTTTTCCCAGGGTGGAATCTTCGTTTGTCCAGAAATCTGGGCTGAAAAACTACACTTTCCCTGGCAGGAATGTGGCACGCTCCGTCGAGGTTTGAGCCCACGGAAAAGGTGGCAGTCTTGGGCTCTCAGGTGTCAATGATGGGTCCGCATTAACCCTAGAAATTGAACAATCGCTTTGTCCCCTGGCGCTTTATCCCACGGTACAATCTTAAACTGCCTGGTATTCCGGGCCGAAAAACGGCACTTTCCCTAAACCGCACGTGGCACACTCCGTCATGCTTTGAGCCCAGGGAAAAGGTGGCACCATTGGGCTCTCAGGTGTCAAAAGTGGGCTCGCATTAACACTAGAAAAAGAACAATCGCATTCTGTCCTGGCACTTTTTCCCTGGCAGGAATCTTCATCCGTCTGGAATTCTGGGCTGAATAACCCGCAAGTGGCACGCTTCGTCGGGCTTTGAGCCCAGGGAAAAGGTGACAGACTTGGGCTCTCACGTGCCAATGAGGGGGCCGCATTTACCCTAGAACTTGAACAATCGCTTCCTGTCCTGGCACTTTGTCCCTGGGAGGAATCATCTTCCGTCTGGAAATCTGGGCTGAAAAACGGCACGTACCCTGACCCGCCCCCGACACACTCCATCGAGTTTTGAGCCGAGGGAAAAGGTGGCAGCCTTGGGCTCTCAGGTGCCAGTGATGGGTCCCAATTACCCCTAGGAAAGGCACAATCACTTTCTGTGCTAGTACCTATTCCCTGGGAGGAATCTTGGTCCATCTGGAATTCTGGGCTGAAAAACGGCACTTTCCCTAACCCGCACTTGGCATGCTCCATCGAGCTTTGAGCCCAGGGAAAAGGTGGCAGTCTTGGGCTCTCAGGTGCCAAAAGTGGGGCCGCATTAACACTAGAAAAACAAGAATCGCTTTCTGTCCTGGCACATTTTCCCTGGGAGGAATCTTCATCAGGCTGGAATTCTGGGCTAATGTCCTAGTTCAGCAGGAGGGACCAGCTAACCCTGTGTGGGGGTGATCAAAGCTGTGTATTCTACCCCCTCTATTCATTCCCCAAGGTCAATGGGTCATTAGCAGGAGCTGCCCAGGGAGCCATTATCACCTTCACACCCAGCCGGAGGGGGGCGGAGCTGCTAATGGGCCATCAACAGCTCAACACCCCCTGGCTCCCAGAGTTAATCACCCATTGTGTGAGTCCCCGCCCAGGGGGAGGGACTGAGTGCTCCCTGAGGGTACATAAGTGGTGGGTAAGAAGACCTCGGGAACCGCTCGTCGGATCCAGAGCAGCAGCAGGACTTTGACAGGAGGAGATCCCCGCTCTCGCCCAGACCACAGCCCTCGCCTGCACCAACAGGTTTTTCTTTTCCTTTTGCTCTGGACTTGGGGGAACCACAGGGGTCTCAGCACAAGGGCAAACAAACCCCCTTGGGTTTGTGCCCCAGGACACTGGGTTATACTGCTGGGGCTTTGTGAGTTGAAAGCAATTTCCCTTGTGTATCAGTGTTGTTATTGTAATATTATTATTAAAGTTTAGGTCTTGACTTATAATCTCTCTCGTGGTGAGTTCATTTCCCCTGCTGGTTCACCTTTAAACCAGCACATCTTTTGGTGCCCAACGTGGGGCCACGAGAGAGAAGTCAGAATTACAATTTCATTTTGTGTATTTGGATACAGAAACTCCCTGACTACCATGTTGCTTGATGTATTCATGTGGATGGTGTATCTGGGCCTGTTCATATTTCGACACATGGGGAACCATGTGCCTATTTTGATGCTCTCTTTAATACCAGGGAGAAGGATCAAAATTGCTTTATTAATATACTATGTTTATGTTGTCATAACATCAGAAGCAATGAATTTCATTGTGAATGTATATTCAGTCTGGTCTGCCTGTCCTGGTTTGGGTTGTTACCTCTGGGGTCTCATTAAAAATAGCACCCAGACTGTGGGGAAAACAGGCGGAGATGGTTACTTCCACCTTTTCACCTCTGCTACAACAATCATTGAAAATATTGAGCTTCCTTTTGATGTTAGGGACAGCATAATCCTACTGTTAGTGCTGTTAGTGTTGCTTTGTCTCCTCTGTACTGTATACACCATGTTTAGGGTCAGAACTGGGCTTTCTAAGGAGACTTGCTGGAGGCCTGCCCTGGGAGTGGATGATGTTGAGTGGCACAGGAAGTGGGAAGATATGGGCCAGTATTTGGAGACCTTCTCTCCTCAAATGATCTGGAAATTCACCCCAGAACAACTGCAGGACCCTGCAAAAATGCTAAGCTATGTGAAAGGAAGATGCTCTGGTAGTCCCAGAGATGTGCAGCTCACAGCAACCTGCTGGGCCCTGGCCACTGCCTACCGCACACTGCTTGGTGTGGTACAGCATCATCAGGAGGAGGAGAAAAGGAGCAAATCCACAGGCACCATGTCCACCCAAACTACGGCTGAGCCAGAGAGGAAGAGAGATACATCAACCAGCAGCATGTCCACCCAGACCATGACTGAGCCAGAGAGGAAGAGAGATACATCAACCAGCACCATGTCCACCCAAACCATGGCTGAGTCAGAGAGAAGAGACACATCAACCAGCACCATGCCCACACAAACCACAGCTGAGCCAGAGAGAAAGTGAAACAAATCAACCAGCACCATGTCCACACAAACCATGGAGGATCCAGAAGGACAACAGAAACCGATAGCAGTTGCCCCAGTCCAGAAAAGAAAATCAAAGACCAAATCAGTTCATATAGCGCATGACGAGGAAGAGTCAGGACCTTCATCTCAAGCAGAAGAAATGGAGCCAGAAATAATCACCCGGTCCCTATCCCTGGGAGAGCTGCGTGAGCTCCGGAGAGAGTTCACACGACAGGCAAATGAGTCCATCTTGACCTGGCTACTTCGAATCTGGGATGCTGCAGCCAATGACACAATTCTAGAGTGAGGCAAGGCAGCTGGGATCCCTTTCTTGAGATGTTGTCATTGATCAGGGCATTGGAAAGAGACAGAAAACTCTCAGCCTCTGGCGGCGACTGTTGTCAAGCGTGAGGGAGAGATATCTTTGTAAGGAGGACCTCCACGTACAGCAAGGACAGTGGAACACGATGGAACAAGGTATCCGGTGCTTAAGGGATGCTTAAGGGTGCTTAAGCCGTACTGGAGATAATCTTTTCAGAGGATGAGAGATTCCCTAAAAGTCCAGATGGTGTCCAGTGCACATCCCAGATGTGGTTAAAATTTGCACGACTTGGGCCAGAAATGTATTCTCGCTACCTTGCAACATTGCAGTGGAGAGAGGGAGAAGACAAGGTGGGTGCACTGGTCAGCAAACTCAGGATTTATGAAGACACTGTCACTGCTCCATTATGAGCCCACGTCTCAGCTGTGGAAACAAAACTGGCTGAACTGGAAGAGAAGATTAAGGAAGGACTCTTCCATATCTCTCCAGAACAAACAAGAGTCTCTGCCATCAGAAGCAGGCGTCTTCCAGCTAAGGAGAAAAGGTACACTCCACGCGGCAATCTGTGGGTTTACCTCCATGAGCATGGAGAAGATATGAGGAAGTGGGATGGGAAACCCACCTCTTCCTTAGCAGCTCGGGTACGTGAATTGCAAAGAGGCACAACTAACACAGGGAATTCTTCAAGGTTGAAGTGTTGCAGCCCAATTCAGGTGGGTCTGAGTGACCACCTTACAGGTTTCGTTTTCACCTTAAAAGGACATGTTTCCAGCCTCAACCAATTGGAGTCAGACCACCGCAACTGGGGCGGGGTCACTTGAGGTCACATATATCCCTGTGTTTTTGAATAAACTTGGGATTTGCTTTACATCACATTGGTGTGTGCAGTCTCACTAGGCCTGGCGGCAACAAATGGTGGACCCCGACGTGTCTCAGAACATGAAACCCACCTGCATGCCTGCCTAGAGCCTTAAGAAGTGGCCCCTGAGAGCTGCTATGCCCCAGTTTTTTTGGGTGCCTTGTGAAGAAGCCCCTGAGAGCTTCTGTCTCCTGTAAACTTGGGAGTTTTGTGTAGTGGCCCTGAGAGCTGCTGGAAGAACGTGGACTGAAGGAACCACGACCTTCGAACCGGTGAGTTAAAGAAACATGGGAAATTCCAACTCGTCTAAAACCAACTTATTGCTTGATAAATTTGAGAAACTAGCTCGTGTTACAAAAACAAACATTGAAAGACAAGCATTACAGGAATTTTTGGATTGGTGTTTCACTCGAAGGCACTTAACAGATGCCAATTCCACGCTTTCCATAGAAGTGTGTGATAAAATTGGGGCAGATTTGTGGAATTTAGTGCAAACTGCACCCGAAGAATTTTTACAGCACATTCGTCATATGCAGCTATAAGGAAAATGCTGTTAGAGGTAGAACGAGCCCGTAAAAACCTCGATCTACCGGAGAGAAGGGAAAAAAAGTCAGCTTCTACAGAGCAGTTTTTCCCCTGAGCACCCTTCTGCACCGCTGTGGGCACCGCCGCTTGCAGAAACGCCGCCGTGGTACCCCTCTGCCACATCGCTGCCGCCCGTGCCATCCGTCGGACCCCCGCCGCGGCACCGCCCGCTCCCGCTCTGGAAAACCTGACAAGACCACAGCAACCATGGAATCAAAGCTTTTCCACGCCGTTCGTCACCGCAAAAAGCCAAGAAGTCGTCTTTGCACCGCCCTACAACTACGAAGAAACAGCCTATGCACAGCTAATGAGACCACCGGCTGCCGCTGTAGAAGCGGCCGGACCTCAGCAGCAACCTTGGAACCCCACGAGACACGCCGCAGAAAACCAAACCGTGAGTGAGTTTTATTTAAATCCTAACTCCGAGAAGGCGCGATGGGGACTGCCCTCAGCCGAGAGAGACATGTGGAGGGGGAGACAAACCCCTTGGAGTTTCTCTTTCCCTGTCCATCCACCTTCGGCGCCGGCTCCACCGCCGCTGCCGCCAATGCCCTGCAGGTACCTCGGGGCTGGGGTCGCCCCGCCGCCACGCTCCCCGCCGCCCCGCGGGTACGCCGAAGTCACTCCGTTGCGGCAGGAGACTGTTGAAGCAGACATTCCAACAGGGCTACAGCCGCCCGGCATAACCGCGTGGCCAGGAAAACAAAGAGACCACATGATCCCAAAGCCCGCGAAATCAAACAAAGGAACGGCGCGCCCTTACCATGAGGCGAAAGGACCGCCCAACCCCCCTCCCTACTGCCTGCCAATCACAGCGCATGCGCCAGGCGCGGGTCCGCCGCAGCCTGCAGGGGCCGGGGGCAGATCAGTTCCCGCGTCACCCCCACCACCTCCTCCGTGGATCGACTACGTCATGGAGAGGGGAGAGACTCCTCCTCAGTGGGGCGGAGCCACCGGAGCTCCCCCTGGTCGTTCCCTTCACTGCGTGCCATTCACAGCGCAAGCGTCAGCGCTGGCCGCGCAGAACACAAGCGCTGCAGCACCAGCGGGGACCCTCTCCCCGATAGCCGCGCGCTGCCCGCAGCTGCCAACACCGGCACTGGAACCCCCCGCGCCGGTAGAGACTGCCCCTGCGCCGGCAACCTGGTACCTGCAGCGTCCATCACCGACAGCCACACCCACCAGCTGTATCCCAGAATGGAGAGCAAAAGAAAAAGAAGCCTCTGTTTGGGACATGCTGGGGGCAGATGGAAATTGCAATGCTGTTAACTTAATTTCAAAGCTTTCTGATACCCAGGTACCAGATTCTGCAGATGGAGTCACAAAGCCACCTCGCGACCTCACATTTAATACCCAGCAAAGGTACAAAGAGTTAGTATCCATAGCTGCAGAAGTAGGTACACCTTCACCTTCCCTGCAACCCCTGGTTTCTGCGCCTGTGATTAACACTACACAAGGCTTAAAATGGGAGCCACTTGATTGGAAAATTGCACAAAAAATACACAGTGTAGTCTTTCAATACGGCTATGACAATGCCTTGGTAAAAAACCAACTCACAGCCTTCATAAAATACAATAACATAATCCCAGCAGACACTAAGGCTTTAATGGAGTTTATTCTACCTTCTACTGCTTATATGTTATTTTTACAGAAATGGAAAGAGCAGTTAACGGAGGAACAGGCAAAAAATATACACTTAGAAACTGGACATCCCTTAAAATTAGCATCTTTAGACCAGCTAATGGGATCAGGAGCTTATGAAGACCCACAAACACAAGCTGCATTACATTTTCATATTTTGCAACAGTCAAAGAATGCTGCTTTGACTGCATTCTCTAATCTCCCTAAGAAGGGAAAACCTTCTCTACCCTATATGCAAATAATGCAGAAACCTGGACAGACATTCATGGAATTTGTAGATAAAGTAACAGAAGCTTTGGATACTGCTCCAAATATTACCCCTGACATTAAACTAGCCTTATTGAAAGATCTGGTAATTAATAATGCCAATCCTCAATGCAAACAGCTCATAGCCTCTCTACCAGCTACAGCTACTTTGGTACAGTTAATTGAAGCCTGTGCCAGATTGCCCTGGGTAGAAGAGGAGGAAAAAGCAAAGCTACATGCTTCTGCTCTAGCCACAGTTCTTAGCAAACAATCCACCCAAAAAAGGGGAAAAGACCCTGGAATTTAACAACAAAATCTTGTCCAGCACAACCAAAATATAGCAGAACTCAAAGGTTCACTGGAGAATGTAACCGTTGTCACAGACTTGGTCACAAAGCCCAAGATTGTCATTCTAAATATAAAAAGGATGGTACTCCTCTAACAAACATGGGGTGGGGAGCTGGACCTCCAAAAAACCAGAGGGGCTGCAAGCCATGGGGTGCAGCCAGTCAAATAGCTCATGGAAACTGGAGCCACGCTGCCTTCCCCATATGGCAACCACAACCACAAGCAGCAGTAGCCTAGAACTAGTCGTTAACTGTCCAATCAAACAAGAACAGTCCAGTTCAAGAGCATGTTGTTTAGCCTGTATTTTGAAATTCTGTTAATTTTCAGTTAAAGTGCAGTTTTGAGCTTATTGCACTGCCAAGTTGCCTAGCAGGCTGCAGGGGTAAGGATACCTGTCCCCTAAGCTGCTGAACATTTTCTAGAGAGCGTAAGATCATCAGTACTTACTCTCTTTCAGTGTTGGTTATGTTTAGCCTTTGTGAATTTCCTCTGTGAATTCACACTTGTTTACTGCTTTACCCAGAGTGTATAAGGACTAAAAATCAAAGCTTCATTCTCAGGCCTCTGTGATGGCCACACAGAAGTTCTGAGAATGGACCCCGAACATAAGGAGATTTAGTTCAGCTGGACTGAACTTGCTTCTTTGCTAAGTTAAGTCACTCTGCACTCTTGGACACTATGCACAGAATTTAATAAAATTCTAGTTTGTTTACAGTGGTCTGTGCGGTGATGACTGCACAGGAAGGACCACAATTTCACGCGTGAAAGAAAAGTTTCTTGTTTTGCACTAGTTGTAAGTTTGCAAATTCCAAACATACATGTCTTGTGTCATGTATTAGTTTGTGTTAGTTTACAAAGGTTACTGTACCTCCTTCCAAAAGTCTATTTTGAAAAGAGAGGGGGAGGTAGGGATGTGTAACCTGCAAATACCCTGTTAAGTCTTGAAGTAGCAAAATTTGAGATTTTCAAAATGTTATTTCTCAATTTTCAAAATTTTCAGCCTTTCTGTTCAAATTGCAATATGCATGATGTGTATTATGTTGTTTGCATTTTTGCTTTGTTCTTTGAAACAAAAGGGGGAGATGTTGCAGCCCGATTCAGGTGGGTCTGAGTGACCACCTTACAGGTTTCGTTTTCACCTTAAAAGGACATGTTTCCAGCCTCAACCAATTGGAGTCAGACCACCGCACCTGGGGCGGGGTCACTTGAGGTCACATATATCCCTGTGTTTTTGAATAAACTTGGGATTTGCTTTACATCACATTGGTGTGTGCAGTCTCCACTAAGGCATGGCGGCAACATTGAAGGCTGCTCCGGTCTCTCGTGGGCAAGGCTCCAGACAGTATAGGAATGATGATGTTATGCCCGATCCTCTTGAAGGAACCTCCCGGTCATATTCACAGGGAGAGCGCAGTGAATACCATGACCAGAACTAGGGGGGCCCTGCCTCTAGCCAGGTAGAGGAGAGGGACAATCGAGTTTATTGGACTGTGTGGATTCGGTGGCCTGGCTCATCAGACCCACAGAAATACAAAGCTTTAGTGGACACTGGTGCACAATGCACGTTGATGCCATCAGGATACGTCGGGGCAGAATCCATCTCTATTTCTGGGGTGACAGGGGGATCCCAACAGCTGACTGTACTGGAAGCTGAAGTCAGCTTGACTGGGAAGGAATGGCATAGACACCCCATTGTGACTGGTCCAGAAGCCCCATGTATCCTTGGCATAGACTACCTGAGGAATGGATATTTCAAAGACCCAAAGGGACTGCGTTGGGCCTTTGGCATAGCTGCTGTGGAGACAGAGGAAATCAGACAGCTGAGCACCTTGCCTGGCCTCTCAGAGGACCCTTCTGCTGTGGGACTGCTGAAAGTTGAATAAGAATTGGTCCCGCTGGCCACAGTCACAGTGCACCGTCGGCAATACCGCACTGACCGAGACTCTGTGACCCCCATACACAAGATGATTCGTGAGCTGGAGAGCCAAGGGGTGGTCAGCAAGACTCACTCACCCTTTAATAGCCCCATATGGCCAGTACGAAAATCCAGTGGAGAGTGGAGGCTGACGGTGGATTACCGTGGCCTCAGTGAGGTCACACCCCCCCTGAGTGCCACTGTGCCGGACATGCTGGAGCTTCAGTATGAGCTGGAGTCCAAGGCAGCCAAGTGGTATGCCACCATCGACATTGCCAATGCCTTTTTCTCCATTCCGTTGGCAGCAGAGTGCAGGCCGCAGTTCGCTTTCACCTGGAAGGGGGTGCAGTACACCTGGAATCGACTGCCCCAGGGGTGGAAACACAGTCCCACCATTTGCCATGGACTGATCCAGACTGCACTGGAAAAGGGTGAGGCTCCAGAACATCTACAGTACATCGATGACATCATTATATGGGGGAACACAGCAGGGGAGGTTTTTGAGAAAGGAAAGAAGATAATCCAGATTCTCCTAAGAGCTGGTTTTGCCATTAAACGAAGTAAGGTCAGGGGACCTGCTCAGGAAATTCAGTTCCTAGGAGTGAAGTGGCAAGACGGGCGTCGTCAGATTCCAACAGAGGTGATCAACAAAATAGCAGCTATGTCCCCACCGACCAGCAAGAAGGAAACTCAGGCTTTCCTAGGTGCCGTGGGCTTTTGGAGGATGCATATCCCAGAGTACAGTCAGATTGTAAGCCCTCTCTAGCTAGTGACACGGAAGAAAAATGATTTCCAGTGGGGCCCTGAACAACAACAAGCCTTTGAGCAGATTAAACAGGAGATTACCCATGCAGTAGCCCTTGGGCCAGTCAGGACAGGACAGGATGTGAAGAATGTGCTCTACACTGCAGCCGGGGAGAATGGCCCATCCTGGAGCCTCTGGCAGAAAGTACCTGAGGAGACTCGAGGACGACCGCTGGGATTCTGGAGTCGGGGATACAAAGGATCTGAGGCCAGCTACACCCCAACTGAGAAAGAGATCCTGGCAGCTTATGAAGGAGTTCGAGCCGCCTCAGAAGTGATTGGCACTGAGGCACAACTCATCCTGGCACCCCGACTACCAGTGTTGGGCTGGATGTTCAAAGGAAAAGCTCCTTCTACCCATCACGCCACTGATGCCACATGGAGTAAGTGGATCGCTCTGATCATGCAGCGAACCGGGATAGGGAATCCTAATCGCCCTGGGATTTTGGAAATCATCACTAACTGGCCGGAAGGTGAGAGTTTCAGATTGTCCTCTGAAGAAGAAGAGGAGCAGGTGACACGAGCTGAGGAGGCCCCACCATATAACCAGCTACCAGAAGAGGAGAAGCGATATGCTCTCTTCACAGATGGCTCTTGCCGCATTGTAGGGACAAGCCGGAAATGGAAAGCAACTGTATGGAGTCCTACACGTTGAGTTGCAGAAGCGACTGAAGGACAAGGTGGATCAAGTCAGGTTGCAGAGCTGAAAGCTGTTCAGCTGGCTTTGGATATCGCTGAACGAGAAAAGTGGCCAAGACTCTACCTTTACACTGACTCGTGGATGGTGGCCAATGCTCTGTGGGGATGGTTGGAGCGTTGGAGAAAGGCCGGCTGCCAGCGCAAAGGGAAACCCATCTGGGCGGCTGAGATGTGGCAGGACATCGCTGCCCGGGTAGAGAAGCTGAGTGTGAAGGTCCGTCACGTAGATGCTCATGTACCCAAGAGCCGGGCTAATGAGGAGCATCGTAACAACGAGCAGGTGGATCGAGCTGCCAGGATTGAAGTCTCTCAGGTAGATCTGGATTGGCAGCATAAAGGTGAATTGTTTCTAGCCTGATGGGCCCATGATGCCTCTGGTCATCAGGGCAGAGATGCGACATACAGATGGGCTCGTGACCGAGGGGTGGATCTAACCATGGACAGTGTCTCACAGGTTATCCATGACTGTGACACATGTGCTGCCATCAAGCAGGCCAAGCGGGTGAAGCCTCTATGGTATGGTGGACGGTGGTCGAAATACAGGTCTGGGGAAGCCTGGCAAGTTGACTACATCACACTTCCCCAAACACGCCAAGGCAAGCGCTACGTGCTGACCATGGTAGAGGCAACCACTGGATGGCTGGAGACATACCCCGTATCTCACGCCACTGCCCGGAATACCATCCTGGGCCTTGAGAAACAAGTCCTGTGGAGACACGACACCCCAGAGAGAATAGAATCTGACAATGGCACCCACTTCAAGAACAGCCTCATAGACACCTGGGCCAGAGAGCACGGCACTGAGTGGGTGTATCATATCCCCTACCATGCTCCAGCTGCCGGGAAAGTTGAGCGATGTAATGGACCGCTGAAAACAACCTTGAAGGCGTTGGGTGGGGGAACTTTCAAACACTGGGAGCTGCATTTGGCAAAGGCCACCTGGTTGGTCAACACCCGGGGCTCCATCAATCAAGCTGGCCCTGCCCAATCAGAACTCTTGAATACTGTAGATGGAGATAATGTGGTCCATATGAGAGGTATGTTAGGAAAGACTGTTTGGGTGAGTCCCACCTCAAACAAAGGCAAACCCATCCGAGGGATTGTGTTTGCTCAAGGACCTGGTTGCACTTGGTGGGTAATGCAAAAAGATGGAGAAACACCTTGTGTACCACAAGGGGACCTAATTTTGAGCGAGAAGAGTTTGTAATGTTTCATTGTATATATGTGTATAAATATGTATAGGTAAAAAGGGGATTAAATTGGGAATGACTAGATGGAGTAGAATAAGGGGTGGATAATGTCCTAGTTCAGCAGGAGGGACCAGCTAACCCTGTGTGGGGGTGATCAAAGCTGTGTATTCTACCCCCTCTATTCATTCCCCAAGGTCAATGGATCATTAGCAGCAGCTGCCCAGGGAGCCATTATCACCTTCACACCCAGCCGGAGGGGGGCGGAGCTGCTAATGGGCCATCAACAGCTCAACACCCCCTGGCTCCCAGAGTTAATCACCCATTGTGTGAGTCCCCGCCCAGGGGGAGGGACTGAGTGCTCCCTGAGGGTACATAAGTGGTGGGTAAGAAGACCTCGGGAACCGCTCGTCGGATCCAGAGCAGCAGCAGGACTTTGACAGGAGGAGATCCCCGCTCTCGCCCAGACCACAGCCCTCGCCTGCACCAACAGGTTTTTCTTTTCCTTTTGCTCTGGACTTGGGGGAACCACAGGGGTCTCAGCACAAGGGCAAACAAACCCCCTTGGGTTTGTGCCCCAGGACACTGGGTTATACTGCTGGGGTTTTGTGAGTTGAAAGCAATTTCCCTTGTGTGTCAGTGTTGTTATTGTAATATTATTATTAAAGTTTAGGTCTTGACTTATAATCTCTCTTGTGGTGAGTTCATTTCCCCTGCTGGTTCACCTTTAAACCAGCACAGCTAAAAAACCCGCAAGTGCACACACCGTCGGGCATTGCGCCAGGGAAAAGGTGACAGCCTTGGCCTCTCAGGTGCCAATGATGGGGCACCATTACTCTTAGAAAAGGCACAATCGCTGTCTGTCCCAGCACCTTTTCCCTGGGAGGAATCATGGGCCGTCTGGAATTCTGGGCTGAAAAACGGCATTTTCCCGGAGACGCACGTGCCACGTTCCGTCGAGGTTTGAGCCCAGGGGAAAGGTAGCTACCTTGGGCTCTCAGGTGCCAATGATGGGGCCCCATTAACCTAGAAAAGGAACAATCGCTTTTTGTGATGGCACATTTTCCCTGGGAGGAATCTTCATCAGTCTGGAATTCTGGGCTAAAAAACAGCATGTGGCATGCACCGTCCGACTTTGCGCCCGGGGAAAAGGTGGCGGCCTTGGACTCTCGGGTGCCAATGATGGGGCCCCATGAACCCAAGAAATGTAAACACCGTTTTCTGTCCTGGCACCTTTTCTCTGGAAGGAATCTTCATCCGCCTGGAAATCTCGACTGAAAAACTGCACTTTCCCTGACTCGCACTTGCCACGCTCCGTCGAGCTTTGCCCCCAGGGAATAGGTGGCAGTCTTGGGCTCTCGGGAGTCAATGATGGGGCCCCATTAACAGTAGAAATGGAACAATCGCTTTCTGTCCTGGCACATTTTCTCTGGGAGGAATCCTCATCCATCTGGAATTCTGGGATGAAAAACGGCACTTTCCCGGACCCGCACTTGGCACGCTCCGTCGAGCTTTGAGCCCAGAGAAAAGGTGGCAGCCTTGGGCTCTCAGGTGCCATTGATGGGGCACCATTACTCTTAGAAAAGGCACAATCGCTGTCTGTCCCAGCACCTTATCCCTGGGATGAATCTTGGGCCGTCTGGAATTCTGGGCTGAAAACCGGCATTATCCCAGACCCCCACCTCACCCGCACTGTCGAGCTTTGAGGCCAGGGATAAGGTGGCAGCCTTGGGCTCTCAGGTGTCAATGATGGGGCCCCATTAACCCTAGAAAAGGAACAATCGCTTTCTGTTCTGGCACCTTTTCCCTAGGAGGAATCTTCATCCGTCTGGAATTCTGGGATGAAAAGAGGCATTTCCCGGACCCGCACCTGGCATGCACCGTCGAGCTTTGAGCCCATGGTAAAGGTGGCAGCCTTGGGCTCTCAGCTGCCAAAGATGGGGCCGCATTAACCTTAGAAAAGGAACAATCGCTTTCTGTCCTGGCGAGTTTCTCCCAGGGAGAAATCATCGTCCATCTGGAATTCTGGGCTGAATAAATGGAATGTGGCGCGCACCGTCAGGCTTTGAGCCCAGAGAAAAGGTGACAGCCTTGGGCTGTCAGGTGCCAATGAGGGGGCCGCATTTACCCTACAATTGGAACAATCGCTTTCTGTCCTGGCACTTTTTCCCTGGGAGGAATCTTCATCAGTCTGGAATTCTGGGCTGAAAAAAAGGACGTACCCTGACCCGCAGCTGGTACTCTCCGTCGTGCTTTGAGGCCAGGGAAAAGGTGGCAGCCTTGGGCTCTCAGGTGCCAATGATGGAGCCTCATTACCCCAAGAAAAGGAACAATCCCTTTCTGTCCTAGCACCTTTTCCCTGGGAGGAATCTTGGTCCGTCTGAAATTCTGGACTGAAAAAAGGCACTTTACCTGACTCGCAGGTGGCACGCAGCGTCGATCTTTGAGCCCAGGGAAAAGGTGGCAGCCTTGGGCTCTCAGGTGCCAATGATGGGGCCCCATTAACCCAAGAAATGGAACAATCTCTTTCTGTCCTGGCACCTTGTCCCAGGGAGGAATCATCGTCCGTCTGTAATTCTGGGCTTAAAAAACAGCATGTGGCATGCACCGTCCGGCTTTGCGCCCGGGGAAAAGGTGGCGGCCTTGGACTCTCAGGTGCCAATGAAGGGGCCCCATGAACCCAAGAAATGTAAAAATCTCTTTTTGTCCTGGCACCTTTTCCCAGGGAGGAATCTTCATCCGCCTGGAAATCTCGACTGAAAAACTGCACTTTCCCTGACTCACTCTTGCCACGCTCTGTCGAGCTTTGCCCCCAGGGAAAAGGTGGCAGTCTTGGGCTCTCAGGAGTCAACGATGGGGCCCCATTAACAGTAGAAATGGAACAATCGCTTTCTGTCCTGGCACTTTATCCTAGGACAGAATCTTAAACCGCCTAGAATTCCGGGCTGATAAACGGCATATTCCCTGACCCGCACGTGGCACACTCCATCGTGCTTTGAGGCCAGGGTAATGGTGGCAGCCTTGGGCTCTCAGGTGACAATGATGGGCCACCATTAACCCTAGAAAAGGAAAAATACCATTATGACCTGGCACCATTTCCCTGAGAGGAATCTTGGTCCGTCTGGAATTCTGGGCTGAAAAACGGCAGTTTCCCTGACCCGCAGGTGCACGCACCGTCGAGCTTTCAGTCCAGAGAAAAGGTGGCAGGCTTCGGCTCTCAGGTGTCAATGATGGGGCCCCATTAACCCTAGAAAAGGAACAATCGCTTTCTGTCCCAGACTTTTCCATGGGAGGAATCCTCATCCGTCTGGAATTCTGAGATGAAAAACGGCACTTTCCCGGACCCGCACTTGGCACGCTCCATTGAGCTTTGAGGCCAGGGAAAAGGTGGCAGCCTTGGTCTCTCAGGTGCCAATGATGGGACCCCATTACCCCTAGAAAAGGCACAATTGCTTTCTTTCCTGGCACCTTTTCTCTGGGAGGAATCTTTGTCCGTCTGGAAATCTGGACTGAAAAACGGCACCTACGCTGACCCGCACATTGAGTGTTTCGTTGAGCTTTGCGCCCAGGGAAAAGGTGGCAGCCTTTGGCTCTCAGCTGCCAATGATGGGGCCCCATTAACCTTAGAAAAGGAACAATCGCTTTCTGTCCTGACACCTTTTCCCTGGGAGGAATCTTCATCCGTCTGGAATTCTGCGATGAAAAAAGGCATTTGCCCGACCCGCAACTGGCATGCACCGTCGAGGTTTGAGCCCATGGAAAAGGTGGCAGCCTTGGGCTCTCAGCTGCCAAAAGTGGGGCCACATTAACACTAGAAAAGGAACCATCGCTTTCTATCCTGGCATATTTTCCCTGGTAGGAATCTTGGTCTGTCTGGAATTCTTGGCTGAAAAACCCGCATGTGACACGCACCGTCAGGCTCTGAGTCCAGGGAAAAGGTGACAGCCTTGGGCTGTCAGGTGCCAATGAGGGGGCCGCACTTACCCTAGAACTGGAACAATTGCTTTCTGTCCTGGCACTTTTTCCCTGGGAGGAATCATCATCATTCTGGACATCTGGGCTGAAAAACGCCACGTACCCTGACCCGCACCTGGCACAGTCCATCGAGCTTTGAGCCCAGTGAAAAGGTGGCAGCCTTGGCCTCTCAGGTGCCAAAAGTGGGGTCGCATTAACACTAGAAATGTAACAATCGCTTTCTGTCCCAGCATGTTTTCCCTGGGAGGAATCTTCATCCGTCTGGAATTCTGGGCCGAGAAACGGCACGTACCTTGACCACACTCCGTCGAGGTTTCAGCCCAGGGGAAAGGCAGCTACCTTGGGCTCTCAGGTGCCAGTGATGGGGCCCCATTAACCTAGAAAAGGAACAATCGCTTTTTGTCCTGGCACATTTTCCCTGGCAGGAATCTTGGGCCGACTGGAATTCTGGGCTGAAAACCGCACTTTCCCAGACCCTCGCCTCGACCACACTGTCGAGCTTTGATCCCAGGGAAAAGGTGGCAGCCTTGGGCTCTCAGGTGTCAATGATGGGGCCCAATTAACCCTAGAAAAGGAACAATCGCTTTATGTCCTGGCAGCTTTTCCCTGGGAGGAATCTTCATCCGTCTGGAATTCGGGGCTTAAAAACCACACTTTCCCGGGCACGTACTTGGCACGCTCCATTGAGCTTTGAGCCCAGGGAAAAGGTGGCAACCCTGGACTCTGAGGTTCCAGTGATGGGGCCGCATAACCCCTAGAAGAAGCACAATCGCTTTCTCTGCTAGCACCTCTTCACTGGGAGGAATCCTCATCCGTCTGGAATTCTGGGCTGAAAAAACCGCAACTGGCATGCACCGTCGGGCTTTTAGCCCAGGGAAAAAGTGACAGCCTTGGGCTCTCAGGTGCCAATGAGGGGGCCGCATTTACCCTAGAACTGGAACAATTGCTTTCTATGCGGGCACTTTTTCCCTGGGAGGAATGTTTTTTAGTCTGGAAATCTGGGCTGAAAAAAGGCATTTTACCTGACCCGCGGGTGGCACGCACCTTTTCCCTGGGCGCAAAACCCGACGGTGCGTGCCACTTGCGGGTTTTTCAGCCCAGAATTCCAGACGGTTTAAGATTCCTGCCAGGGAATATGTGCTAGGACAGAAAGCAATTGTGCCTTTTCTAAGGGTATTGGGGACCCATCATTGACACCTGAGAGCCCAAGGCTTCCACCTTTTCCCTGGGTCAAAGCTCGACGGAGCGTGCCAGGTGTGGGTCAGGGAAAGTGCCGTTTCTCAGCACGGAATTCCAGGCGGTATAAGATTCTACCCTGGGATAAAGTGCCAAGACAGAAAGCGATTGTTCCATTTCTATGTTTAAGGGGCCCCATCATTGGCAACTGAGAGCCCAAAGCTGCCACCTTTTCCCTGGCCTCAAAGCTCAACGGAGTGTGCGAGGTCCGGTTCTGGGAAAGCGTCATTTTCAGCCCAGATTTCCAGACGGATGAAGATTCCTCCCAGGAAAAAGGTGCCAGCACAGAAAGCGATTGTGCCTTTTCTAAGAATAATGGGGCCCCATCATTGGCACCTGAGAGCCCAAGGCTGCCACCTTTTCCCTGGGTGCAAAGCTCGACGGAGCGCTCCACGTGCGGGTCCGGGTACATGCGGTTTTTAGTCCAGATTTCAAGACGGACAAGAATTCCTCCCAAAGAAAAGGTGCCAGGACAGAAAGCGATTGTTCCAGTTCTAGGGTTAATGTGGCCCCCTCATTCGCACCTGACAGCCCAAGGCTGTCACCTTTTCCCTGGGCGCAACGCCCAACGGTGCGTGCCACAGGCGGTTATCTCAGCCCAGAATTCCAGACGGATGAAGATTCCTCCCTGGGAAATCGTGCCAGGACAGAAAACGATTGTTCCTTTTCTAGGGTTAATGCAGACCCATCCTAGTCACCTGAGAGCCCAAGGCTGCCACCCTTTCCCTGGGCTCAAAGCTCGACAGTGCGGGCGAGGTGCTGGTCTGGGAAAATGCCGGTTTTCAGTCCAGAATTGCAGAAGGCCCAAGATTCCTCCCAGGGAAAAGGTGCCAGGACAGAAAGCGATTGTTCCTTTTCTAGGGGTAATGGGGGCCCATCACAGGCACATGAGTGCCCAAGATTCCACCTTTTCCCTGGGCTCAAATCCCGATGGAGCGTGCCAAGTGCAGGTGAGGAAAACGTGCGGGTTTTCATCCCAGAATTCCAGAGAGAAGAAGATTCCTCCCATGGAAAAGGTGCCGGGACAGAAAGTGATTATGCCTTTTCTAAGAGTAATGGGACCCCATCATTGGAACCTGAGAGCCCAAGGCTGCCACCTTTTCCCTGGGCTCAAAGCTCGATGGAGTGTGCCAGGTGCAGCTCAGGGTACGTACCGTTTTTCAGCCCAAAATTCCAAACAGACCATGATTCCTCCCAGGGAAAAGGTGCCAGGGCAGCAAGCGATTGTGCCTTTCCTAGGGGTAATGGGGCCACATCATTGGCACATGAGAGCCCAAGGCTGCCACCTTTTCCCTGGGCTCAAAGCTCAACGGAGTATGCCAGGTGCAGCTCAGGGTACGTGCTGTTTTTCAGCCCAGATTTCCAGAATGACGAAGATTCCTCCCAGGGAAAAAGTGCCAGGACAGAAAGCGATTGTTCCAGTTCTAGGGTAAATGCGGCCCCCTCATTGGCACCTGACAGCCCAAGCCTGTCACCTTTTTCCCTGGGCGCAAAGCCCAACTGTGCGTGGAACTTGCGGGTTTTTCAGCCCAGAATTCCAGACAGATGAAGATTTCTACCAGGGAAAATGTGCCAGGACAGAAAGCGATTGTTCCTATTCTAATGTTAATGCGGCCCCACTTTTGGCACCTGAGAGCCCAAGGCTGCCACTTTTCCATGGGCTCAAAGGTCGACGGAGCGTGCCAGGTGAGGGTAAGGGAAAGTGCCGTTTATCAGCCCAGAATTCCAGGCGGCTTAAGATTCTACCCTGGGATAAAATGCCAAGACAGAAAGACATTTTTCCATTTCTAGGTTTAAGGGGCCCCATCACTGGCACCTGAGAGCCCAAGCCTGCCACCTTTTCCCTGGCCTCAAAGCTTGACGGTGTGTGGCAGGTGCGGTCCTGGGAAAGCGTAATTTTTCAGCCCAGATTTCCAGACGGCCCAAGATTCCTCCCAGAGAAAAGGTGCCAGGAAAGAAAGCGTTGGTTCCTTTTCTAGGGTTAATGGGGACCCATCATTGGCACCTGAGAGCCGAAGGCTGCCACCTTTTCCCTGGGTGCAAAGCCCGACGTTGGGTGTCACATGCGCTTTTTTCAGACCCAATTTTCAGACCGACGATGATTACTCCCTGGGAAAATCGTGCCAGGACAGAAAGTGATTGTTCCTTTTCTAAGGTTAATGCAGCCCCATCTTTGGCAGCTGAGAGCCCAAGGCTGCCACCTTTTCCATGGGCTCAAAGCTTGACTGTGCATGCCAGGTGTGGGTCCGGCAAATGCCGTTTTTCATCCCATAATTCCAGACGGATGATGATTCCTCCCAGGGAAAAGGTGCCAGGACAGAAAGAGATCGTGCCCTTTCTAAGAATAATGGGGCCCCATCATTGGCACCTGAGAGCTCAAGGCTGCCACCTTATCCCTGGGCTCAAAGCTCGACGGAACGCTCCTGGTGCGGGTCAGGGTAGGTGCCGTTTTTCAGTCCAGATTTCCAGACGGACGAAGACTCCTCCCAGGGAAAAGGTGTCAGGACAGAAAGCGATTGTTCCTTTTCTAGGGTTAATGGGGCCTCATCATTGGCACCTGAGAACCCAAGGCTGCCACCTTTTCCCTGGGCTCAAAGCTCAATGGAGCGTGGCAAGTGCAAGTCAGGGAAAGTGCGGTTTTTCATCCCAGATATCCAGACAGACAAAGATTCCTCCCTGGAAAAAAGTGCCAGGACAGAAAGAGATTTTTACATTTCTTGGGTTAATGGGGCCCCATCATTGGCACCTGAGAGTCCAAGATTCCAAGGCCGCCATCTTTTCCCTGGGCGCAAAGCCGGACGGTGCATGTCACATGCTGTTTTTAAAGCCCAGAATTCCGAACGCACGATGATTCCTCCCTGAGAAATGTGCTAGGACACAAAGGGATTGTTCCATATCTTGGGTTAATGGGGCCCCATCATTGGCACCTGAGAGCCTAAGGCTACATTTTCCCTGGGCTCAAAGATCGACGGTGCATGCCCCATGCCGGTCAGGTAAAGTGCCTTTTTTCAGCCCAGAATTCCAGATGGATCATGATTCCTCCCAGGGAAAAGGTGCTAGGACAGAAAGCGATTGTTCCTTTTCTTGGGGTAATGGGGCCCCATCATTGGCACCTGAGAGTCCAAGGCTGCCACCTTTATCGTGGGCTGAAAGCTCGACGGAGCCTGCCACGTGTGGGTCCGGGAAAGTGCCCTTTTTCATCCCCAAATTCCAGGCGGACCAAGACTCCTCCCAGGGAAAAAGTGCCAGGACAGAAAAAGATTGTGCCTTTTCTAAGGGTAATAGGGCCCCATCATTGGCAGCTGAGAGCGCAAGGCTGCCACCTTTTCCCTGGACTCAAAGCTCGACGGAACGCTCCAGGTGTGAGTCAGGGTAGGTGCCGGTTTTCAGTCCAGATTTCCAGAGGGACAAAGATTCCTCCCAGGGAAAAGGTGCCAGGACAGAAAGCGATTGTTCCAATTCTAAGGTTAATGTGGCCCCCTCATTGGCACCTGAGAGCCCAAAGGTGTCTCCTTTTCCCTGGACGCAAAGCCCGACGGTGCGGGCCATTTCATGGTTTTTCATCCCAGAATTCCAGACGGAAGAAGATTCCTGCCAGGGCAAATGTGCCAGGACAGAAAGCGATTGTTCCTTTTCTAGTGTTAATGCGGCCCCACTTTTGGCACCTGAGAGCCCAAGGATGCCACCTTTTCGGAGCGTGTCAGGTGCGGGTCAGGGAAAGTGCCATTTATCAGCCCGGAATTCCAAGCGGCTTAAGATTCTACCCTGGGATAAAGGGCCAAGACAGAAAGCGATTTTTCCATTTCTAGGTTTAAGGGGCCGCATCATTGACACCTGAGAGCCCAAGGCTGCCACCTTCTCCCTTGGCTCAAAGTTCGACGGTGCGTGCCACCTGCGAGTCAGGTAAAGTGCCTTCTCTCAGACCAGAATTCCAGATGGCCCAAGATTCCTCCCAGGGAAAAGGTGCCAGGACAGAAAGGGATTGTTCCTTTTCTAGGGGTAATGGGGCCCCATCATTGGCACATGAGAGCCCAAGGCTGCCACTTTGCCCTGGGCTCAAAGCTCGACAGAGTGTGCCAGGTGCGGGTCAGGGTACGTGCCGTTTTTCAGCCCAGATTTCGAGACGGAGGAAGATTCCTCCCAGGGAAAAAGTGCCAGGACAGAAAGTGATTGTTCCAATTCTAGGGTAAATGCGGCCCCCTCATTGGCACCCGACAGCCCAAGACTGTCACCTTTTCCCTGGGCTCAATGACTGACGGTGCGTTTCACATGCGGGTTTTTCAGCCCTGAATTCCAGACGGATGAAGATTCCTCCCAGGGAAAATGTGCTAGGACAGAAAGCGATTCTGCCTTTTCTAGTGTTAATGGGGCCCCATCATTGGCACCTGAGAGTCCAAGGCTGCCACCTTTACCATAGGCTCAAAGCTCAACGGAGGCTGCCACGTGTGGGTCCAGGAAAGTGCTTTCTGTCCTGGCACATTTTCCCTGGGAGGAATCATCGTCCATCTGGAATTCTGGGATGAAAAAACCGCATGTGACACCCAACGTCGGGCTTTGCGCCCAGGGAAAATGTGGCAGCCTTCGGCTCTCACGTGTCAATGATGGGGCCCCATTAACCCTAGAAAAGGAACAAACGCTTTCTGTCCTGGCACCTTTTCCCTGGGAGGAATCTTCATCCGTCTGGAAATCTGGGCTGAAAAATTACGCTTTCTAAGAACCGCACCTGGCACACTCCGTTGAGCTTTGAGGCCAGGCCAAAGGTGGCAGGCTTGGGCTCTCAGGTGCCAATGATTGGGCCCCTCAAACCTAGAAATGGAAAAATGGCTTTCTCTCTTGGCACTTTGTCCCAGGGTAGAAACTTAAGACGCCTGGAATTCTGGGCTGATAAACGGCACTTTCCCTGACTTGCACCTGACACGCTCCGTCGAGCTTTCAGCCCATGGAAGAGGTGGCAGCCTTGGGCTCTCAGGTGCCAAAAGTGGGGCCGCATTAACATTAGAAAAGGAACAATCGCTTTGTGTCCTGGCACCTTTTCCCTGGGAGGAATCTTCGTCCGTCTGGAAATCTGGGCTTAAAAATTGCACTTTCCCTGACCCGCACCTTGCACGCTCCTTCGAGCTTTGTGCCCAGTGAAAAGATGGCAGGCTTGCGCTGTCAGGTGCCAGTGATGGGGCCCCATTAATCCTGGAAAAGGAACAATCGCTTTCTGCCCTGGCACCTTTTTCCTTGGGAGAAATCTTCGTCTGTCTGGAATTCTGGGCTGAAAAATTGCACTTTCCCTCACCTGCACTTGGCATGCTCCATCGAGGTTGGATGCTAGGGAAAAGGTGGCAGCCTTGGGCTCTCAGGTGTCAATGATAGGGCCCCAATACCCTTAGAAAACGCACAATCGCTTTCTGTCCTGGCACGTTTTTCCTAGGGAGGAATCATCATCCGTCTGGAATTCTGGGCTGAAAAAAGCGCATGTGGCGCGCACCTTCGGGCTTTGCGCCCATGGAAAAGGTGGCAGCCTTGGGCTCTCAGGTGCCAGTGATGGGGCCCCATTAACCCTAGAAAAGGAACAAACGCTTTGTGTCCTGGCACATTTTCCCTGCAGGAATCTTCATCCGTCTTGAAATCTGGGCTGAAAAACCCGCAAACGGCAGGTACCGTCGGGCTTTGCGTCCAGGAAAAGGTGACAGCCTTGGGCTGTCAGGTGCCAATGAGAGGGCCGCATTAACCCTAGAACTGGACCAATCGCTTTCTGTCCTGGCACCTTTTTCCTGGCAGGAATCTTCATCTGTCTGGAATTCTGGGATGAAAAACGACATTTTCCGGAACAGCACCCAGCATGCACCGTCAAGTTTTGAGCCCAGGGAAAAGGTGGCAGCCTTGGGCTCTCAGCTGCCAAAGATGGGGCTACATTAACCCTAGAAAAGGAACAATCGCTTTCTGTCCTGGCACCTTTTCCCTGGGAGGAATCATCATTCGTCTGGAATTCTGGGATGAAAAAACCGCATGTGGCATGCACCGTCAGGCTTTGCGCCCAGGGAAAAGGTGGCAGCCTTCGGCTCTCAGGTGCCAATGATGTGGCCTCATTACCCCTAGAAAAGGAAAAAACGCTTTCTGTCCTGGCACTTTTTCCCTGGCAGGAATCTTCATCCGTCTGGAAATCTAGGATGAAAAATTACGCTTTCCCAGAACCGCACCTGGCACACTCCATTGAGCTTTGAGGCCAGAGAAAAGGTGGACGCCTTGGGCTCTCAGGTGCCAATGACGGGGCCTCTTAAACCTAGAAATGGAACAATCGCTTTCTGTCTTGGCACCTTTTCCTTGGGAGGAATCTTTATCCGTCTGGAAATCTGGACTGAAAAACGGCACCTATGCTGACCCGCACCTGGAGCTTTCCGTCGAGCTTTGAGCACAGGGAAAAGGTGGCAGGCTTGGGCTCTCAGGTTCCAATGATGTGGCCCCATTACTTCTAGAAAAGGCACAATCTCTTTCTGTACTGGCACATATCCCTGGGAGGAATCTTCATCCGTCTGGAAATCTGGGCTGAAAAACGGCACTATCCCTGACCCGCACCTTGTGTGCTCCGTCGAGCTTTGAGCCGAGGGAAATTGTCGTAGGCTTGGGCTCTAAGTTCCAAAAGTGGGGCCGCATTAACACTAGAAAAGGAACAATTGCTTTCTGTCCTGGCACATTTTCCCTGGGAGGAATCTTCATCCGTCTCGAAATCTGGGCTGAAAAAACCGAAAGTGGCACGCAGCGTCGGGCTTTGCACCCAGGGAAAAGGTGACAGCCATGGGCTCTCAGGTGCCAATGAGGGGGCTGCATTTATCCTAGAATTGGAACAATCGCTTTCTGTCCTGGCACCTTTTCCCTGGGAGGAATCCTCATCCGTCTGGAATTCTGAGATGAAAAACGGCATTTGCCGGACCCGCACCTGGCATGCATCGTGGAGCTTTGAGCCCATGGAATAGGTGGCAGCCTTGGTCTCTCAGCTGCCATAGATGGGGCCACATTAACCTTAGAAAAGGAACAATCGCTTTCTGTCCTGGCACCTTTTCCCTGGGAGGAATCCTCGTCCGTCTGGAATTCTTGGCTTAAAAAACAGCATGTGGTATGCACCGTCGGGCTGTCTGCCCAGGGAAAACGTGGCAGCCTTGGGCTGTCACGTGCCAATGATGAGGCTCAATTAACCCTAGAAAAGGCAGAATCCCTTTCTGTCCTGATACCTTTTCCCTGGGATGAATCTTCTTTCGTCTGGAATTCTGATCTGAAAAACGGTACTGTCAAGGACCCAGGCGCGGAAGGCACCGTCGAGCTTTGTGCCCAAGGAAAAGGTGGCAGCCTTGCCTCTCAGGTGCCAATTATGGGGCCCAATTACCCCTAGAAAAGGCACAATCCCTTTCTGTCCTGGGTCCTTTTCCCTGCGAGGAATATTCATCCCTCTGGAATTCTGAGCTGAAAAACAGCATTTTCCGAGACCCAGACACGGAACGAACCATCGAGCTTTGCGCCCAGGAAATAGGTGGCAGCCTTGGGCTCTCAGGTGCCAATCACGGGGCCCCATTACCCCTAGAAAAGGCACAATTGCTTTCTGTCCTGGCATCTTTTCCCTGGGAGGAATCTTTAGCGGTCTAGAATTCTGGGCTGAAAAACGGCATTTTCCCGGACCCGCACCTGGCACGCAACATCGACCTTTGCACCCAGGGAAAAGGTGGTAGCCTTGGGCTCTCAGGTGCCAATGATGGGGCCCCATTAACCCTAGAAAAGGAACAATCGCTTTCTGTCCTGGCACCTTTTCCCTTGGAGGAATCTTCGTCCCTCTGGAATTTTGGGCTGAAAATCGGTACTTCCCCAGACTCACACAAGGTACACACCGTCGAGCTTTGCGCCCAGGGAAAAGGTGGCAGCCTTGGGCTCTCAGGTGCCAATTTTAGGGCCCCATTTACCCTAGAAAAGGCACAATCGCTTTCTGACGTGGCACCTTTTCTGAGGGAGGAATGTTCATCGGTTTGGAATTCTGGGCTGAGAATCGGCACTTTCCTGGACCCGCAAGTGGAACGCACCGTCGAGCTTTGGGTCCAGGGAAAAGGTGGCAGCCTTGGGCTCTCAGGTGCCAAGGATGGGGCCCCATTATCTTTACAGAATGCAAAATGGTTTTGTATACTGGCACCTTTTCTGTAGGAGGAATCTTCATTGGTCTGGAATTCTGGGCTGAAAAATGCCACTTCCCCGGACCCGCACATAGCACGCATTGTCGAGCTTTTCGCGCAGGATAAAGGAGGCAGCCTTGGGCTCTCAGATGCCAATGATGGGCCCCCATTAACACTAGAAAAGGAACAATCGCTTTCTGTCCTTGGAGCCTTTTCCCTGGGAGGAGTCGTCCTCCGTCTGGAATTCTGGGCTGAAAAACGACACATTCTCTGACCCGCACGTGGCAGGCACTATCTAGCTTTGCGCCTAGGGAAAAGGTGGCACCCTTGGGCTCTCAGGTGCCAATGATAGGGCCCTATTGACCCTAGAAAAGGAACAATCGCTCTCTGTCGTGGCACCTTTTCCCTGGGCGGAATCTTCATCCGTCTGGAATTCTGGGCTGAATAATGGGACTTTCCCTTACCCGCATGTGGCACGCACCGACGACCTTTGCACCCAGGCAAAAGGTTGCAGCCTTTGGCTCTCAGGTGCCAATGATGGGGCCCCATTAACCCTAGAGAAGAAATCGCTTTCTGTCCTGGCACCTTTTCCCTCTGAGGAATCTTCATCGGTCTGGAATTCCGGGCTGAAAACGGCTCTTTCTCTTACCCGTAGGTGGCACGCATTGTCGAGCTTTGCGCCCAGGGAAAAAGTGGTAGCCTTGGGCTCTCAGATGCCAATTTTGGGGCCCCATTAACCTTAGAAAAGGCACAATCGCTTTCTGTCCTGGAACCTTTTCCCAGGGACGAATTGTGCTCTGTCTGCAATTCTGGGCTGAAAAACGGAACTTTCCCTGACATGCACGAGGCACGCACCGTCGAGCTTTGAGCTCAGGGAAAAGGTGGCAATCTTGGGCGCTCAGGTGCCAATGATGGGGCCCCATTACCTTTACAGAATGTACGATGGTTTTCTGTCCTGGCAGCTTTTCCCTGGGAGGAATCTTCGTCCGTCTGGAATTCTGGGCTGAAAAACGGCACTTTCCCTGAACCGGACGCGGAATGCTCCGTCGAGATTTGCGCCCAGGGAAGAGGTGGCAGCCTTGGGCTCTCAGGTGCCAATGATGGAACCCCATTAACCCTTGAAAAATAACACTCGCTTTCTGTCCTGGCACCTTTTCCGTGGGAGGAATCTTAGTCCGTCTGGAATTCTGGGCTGAAAAACGGCACTTTCCCGGACCTTCAAGTGGCACGCGCCGTCGAGCTTTGCGCCCAGGGAAAACGGCGAAGCCTTCGGCTCTCAGGTGACAATGATGGGACCCCATTACCCCTACAAAAGGCATAGTCGCTTTCTGTCCTGGCACCTTTTCCCCAGGAGGAATCGTCTTCCGTCTGGAATTCTGGGCTGAGAACCTGCACTTTCCCAGACCTGCAAGTGGAACGCGCCGTCGACCTTTACACCCAGGAAAAAGGTGGCAGCCTTGGGCTCTCAGGTGCCAATGATGGGGCCCCATTAACCCTAGAAAAGGAGAAATCGATTCCTGTCCTGGCACCTTTTCCCAGGGAGGAGTCTTCATCGGTCTGGAATTCTGGGATGAGAAACGATAATTTCCCGGACCCTTACATAGCACACACCATCGAGCTTTGCGTCCAGGTTAAAGGAGGCAAACTTGGGCTCTCAGGTGCCTGTGACGTCGTCCGATTACCCCTAGAAAAGGAACAACCACTTTCTGTCCCGGCACCTTTTCCCTAAAAGTAATCTTCATACGTCTGGAATTCAGGGCTGAAAACTGGCACTTTCCCGGACAAGAAAGTGGCAATCGCCCTCGACATTTGCCCCCGGGGAAAAGGTGCCACCCTTGGGCTCTCAGGTGCCAGTGATGGGGCCCCATTAACACTGGAAAAATAACACTGGCTTTCTGTCCTGGCACCTTTTCCCAGGAAGGAATCCTCGTCCGTCTGGAATTCTGGACTTAAAAACGGAACTTTCCCTTAACCGGACATGGAACGCACCGTCGAGCTTTGTGCCCAGGGAAAAGGTGGCAAACTTGGGCTCTCATGTGCCCATTATGGGGCCTCATTAACCCATTAACTCATTTGCCATGGCTTGCTCTCGTGAATCACATGCTTGAGACGATCCAGGCCTGGAGATCTCTTTACGGTGAAAACACTGCTGTTCCTTAATGGAAGTTCATCTCTCAAAGTTCAATTTAGCACTGCTAACAAGTGGAAAAGTTTATTCCTGACAGAGGGGAAAGTATCAAGAAACACAAATTTTATTGCTTTGGAAAGAGAATAATATGTGTCTGAGAATCCACGTCTGGGGCTTTCTCATTGAAAATCACAGTTTTTCCTTAGGAGAAGCTCATCTCTCATTTCTTATGGTTTTGAGAAGTGAATCATATGCATTCGAGAATGCAGGCCTGGAGCACTCTTTCTTGGGGAATAAAAAGTTGTTACTTACGGAAAGCTCGTATCGCAAAGTGCAAATTTGCTCTTCTAACACGCGAACCTCTTGATTCCTGACAGACAGGAGGCATCAAGGCACACATTTCTTATGGTTTTGCTAAGTGAATAATATGCATCTGAGAATCCAGGCCTGGAGCTTTCTTTCTCCCTGAAAAGCACAGTGGTTCCGTAGAGAAGTTCATCTCGCAAAGTGCAACTAACAGTCCCCTGATCTGCTAAAATGTGAAAGATGATTCCTGCCAGACCGAAGGCAGCAGGATACCTATTTGTTATGGCTTTGGAAAGAGAATTATATGCATCAGAGAATCCACGCCTGGAGCTTTCATACTCTGGGAAAAGCACAGTTGCTCTTTATGAGAAGATCATCTCTCAAAGTGCAGTTAAAAGTCCCATTCTCTGCTCACAAGTGAAAGAGTTGAATCCTTCCAGAGACAAGGTATCAGGAAACACATTTGTTATGGCTTTGGAAAGTGAATCATATGCATCTGAGAATCCAGGCCTGGAGCTTTCTTTCTCTGTGAGAAACAGATTTGTTCTTAATGGGAAGCCCATCTTCCAAAGTGCAACTAACAGTCCCATGCTCTGCTAACAAGTGAAAGAGTTGATTCCTGCCAGAGAGAACACATTAGGGCACTCATTTCTAACGGCTTTTGAAAGTGAATCATATGCATCAGATAATCCATGCCTGGAGCTTTCTTATTTTGGGAAAAGCACAAGTGCTCCTTGAAGCAAGTTCATCTCGCAAAGTGCAAATAA
Source organism: Pithys albifrons albifrons (assembly GCF_047495875.1). Lineage (NCBI taxonomy): Eukaryota > Metazoa > Chordata > Aves > Passeriformes > Thamnophilidae > Pithys > Pithys albifrons. The sequence goes on from NC_092487.1 coordinate 2,196,361, forward strand.
AACTCCCATGGTCCTTTAACAGGTGAAATATTTTAATCCTGCCAGACAGAAAATATCAGGAAACATATTTCTTATGATTTTGGAAAGTGAATCCTATGCATCTGAGAATCGAGGCCTGGAGGTTTCTTACTCTGGGAAAAGCACAGGTGCTCCTTTTAGGAAGTTCATCTCGCAAAGTGCAGTTAATAATCACATGCTCTGGTAACAAGAGTAAGAGTTGATTCCTGCCAGACAGAAGGCATCAGGACACACATTTCTCTTGGCTTTGAAAAGTGAATCATATGCATTCGAGAATGCAGGCCTGGAGCTTTCTTTCTTGGTGAAAAACACAGTTGTTACGTACTGGAAGCTCGTATCGCAAAGTGCAACTTTGCTCTTCTAACACGTGAAACTCTTGATTTCTGACAGACAGGAGGCATCAGGGCACATATTTCTTATGGTTTTGGAAAGCAAATCATATGCATCTAAAACTCCAGGGCTGGAGCTTGCTTTCACGGTGAAAAGCACTGTTGTTCCTTAGGGGAAGCTCAACGAGCAAAGTGCTACTTTGGTTTGCTAACAAGTGAAACAGTCGATTCCTGTCAGACAGAAGGCATCAGGACACAGTATTCCTATGGCTCTGGTCAGTAAATCACATGCATCAGAGAATCCAGGACTGGAGCTCTCATTCTGGATCCAAAGCACAGTTGTTCCTTAGGGGAAGTTCAGCTCGCAAAGAGTAGCATTTTTCTGCTAACAAGTGAAACAGTCGATTCCTGCCAGAAAGAATGTATCAGGACACATATTTCTATTGGCTTTAGAAAGATTCTCATATGCATCAGAGAATCCAGGCCTGGATCTTTCTCGGTGAAAAACAACGTTGTTCCTTAGGGGAAGCTCATCTCGCAAAGTGCAACTTTTCGTTGCTAACCAGAGAAACTGCTGATTCTTGCAAGACAGAAGGCATAAGGACACACATTTCTTATGGCTTTGGTAAGTGAATAATATGCATCTGAGAATCCAGGCCTGGAGCTTTCTTTCTCCCTGAAAAGCACCGTTGTTCCTTAGAGGAGCTCAACTCGCAAAGTGCAACTAACTCTCCCATGATCTGTTAAAGTGTGACATGGTTGATTCCTGCCAGACAGAAGGCTGCAAGATACATATTTTTTATGGATTTGGAAAGAGAATTATATACATCAGAGAATCCAGGCCTGGGTCTTTCTTTCTTGGTGAAAGAAACAGTTGTTACTTACGGGAATGTACTCTCGCAAAGCGTAGCGAAGAGTCCCATCTGTGCTAACAAGTGAAACAGTTGATTCTTGCCAATACACATTTGTTATGGCTTTGGAAAATGAATCATATGCATCAGAGAATCCAGGCCTGGAGCTTTCTTTCTCGGTGAGAGACAGACTTGTTCTTAATGGGAAGCTCATCTTCCAAAATGCAACTAACAGTCCCATGCTCTGCTAACAAGTGAAAGAGTTGATTCCTGCCAGAGAGAATACATTAGGGCACTCATTTCTAACGGCTTTTGAAAGTGAATCATATGCATCAGATAATCCATGCCTGGAGCTTTCTTATTTGGGAAAAGCACAAGTGCTCCTTGAAGCAAGCTCATCTCGCAAAGTGCAAATAAAACTCCCATGGTCCTTTAACAAGTGAAACATTTTAATCCTACCAGACAGAATATATAAGGAAACACATTTCTTATGGTTTTCCCTGGGTGCAAAGCTCGACGGTGCGTACCTTGTGTGAGTCTGGGGAAGTACCGATTTTCATCCCAAAATTCCAGACGAAGGAAGATTCCTCCCAGGGAAAAGGTGCCAGGACACAGAGCCATTGTGCATTTTGTAAAGGTAATGGGGCCCCATCATTGGCACATGAGAGTTCATGGCTGCCACCTTTTCTCTGGGCGCAAAGCTCGACGGTGCTTTCCGCATCCATTCAGGGATAGTGCCGTTCTTAAGACCAGAATTCCAGAGAAACGCAGATTCCTCTCACGGAAAAGGTGCCAGGACAGAAAGTGATTGTTCCTTTTCTAGGGTTAATGGGGCCCCATCATTGGCACCTGAGAGCCCAAGGCTACCACCTTTCCCCTGGGTGCAAAGGTCAACGGTGCGTGCCAGGTGCGGGTCCGGGAAAATGCCGATTTTCAGCCCAGAATTCTCGATCAATAAAGATTCCTCCCAGGGAAAAGGTGCCAGGACAGAAAGCGATTGTGCCTTTTCTAGGGGTAATGGGGCTCCATCATTGGCACGTGAGAGTCCAAAGCTGCCACCTTTACCCAGGTCGCAATACTCGACTGTGCGTACCTTGTGCGGATCCGGAAAAGTTCTATAACTCATCCCAGAATTCCAGACCGATGACGATTCCTCCCTGGGAAAAGCTGCAGGGACAGAAAGCGATTGTTCCTTTTCTAGGGTTAATGGGGCCCCATCATTGGCACCTGAGAGCCCAAGGCTACCACCTTTTCCCTGGGTGCAAAGTTCGACGGTGCGTGTCAGGTGCGGGTCCAGGAAAATGCCGATTTTCAGCCCAGAATTCTCAACTAATAAAGATTCCTCCCAGGGAAAAGGTGCCAGGACAGAAAGCGATTGTGCCTTTTCTAAGGGTAATGGGGCTCCATCATTGACACGTGAGAGTCCAAAGCTGCCACCTTTATCCAGGTCACAATACTCGACGGTGCGTACTTTGTGCGGATCCGGGAAAGTTCTATAACTCATCCCAGAATTCCAGACCGATGACGATTCCTCCCTGGGAAAAGCTGCAGGGACAGAAAGCGATTGTTCCTTTTCTAGGGTTAATGGGGCCCCATCATTGGCACCTGAGAGCCCAAGGCTGCCACCTATTCCCTGGGCACAAAGCTGGACGGTGCGTGCCACTTGCTGGTCTGAAAAAATGCCGCTTTTCATCCCAGAAATCCAGACGGACGAAGATTCCTCCCTAAGAAAAGGTTCCAGGACAGAAAGTGATTTGTCCTTTTCTAGGGTTAATTGGGCCTCATCATTGGCACCTGAGAGCCCAAGGCTGCCACCTTTTCCTGGGCACAAAGCTCGATAGCGCCTTCTGCGGCTGGGTCCTGGACAGTGACGTTTTTCACATCAGAATTCCAGACAGAAGAAGATTCCTCCCAGGGAAAAGGTATCAGGACAGAAAGGGATTGTGCCTTTTCTAGGGTTAATTGAGCCCCATCATTGGCATGTGAGAACCCAAGGATGCCACCTTTTCCCTGGACGCTAATCTCGACCTTGCGTGCCAGGTGCGGGTCAGGAAAGTGCCGTTTCTCAGCCCCGAATTCCAGACGGATGAAGATTCCTCCCTGGGAAAATGTGCCAGGACAGATAGTGATTGAGCCTTTGCTAGGGTTAATGGGTCCCGATCAAAGGCACCTGAGAGCCCAAGGCTGCCACCTTTTTCCATGAGCGCAAAGCTTGACTGTGCTTGCCACGTGCGGATCCGGGAAAGTGTCGTTTTTCAACCCAGAATTCCAGACAGATGAAGATACCTCCCAGGGAAAAGGTGCAAGGACTGAAAGCAATTGTTCCTATTCTAGGGTTAATGGGGACACACCATTGGCACGTGAGAGCCCAAGGCTGCCACCTTTTCCCTGGGCGCAAAGCTCGATCGTGCGTGCCACATGCGGATCCGGGAAAGTGCCGTTTTTCATCCCAGAATTCCAGACGGACGAAGATTCCTAACACGGAAAAGGTGTCAGGACTAAAAGGCATTCTGCGTTTTCTGGAGTTAATGGGGCCCCATCATTGGCACGTGAGAGCCTAAGGCTGCCAGCTTTTCCCGGGGCGCAAGCTCGAAGGTGCGTGCCACTTGCGGGACCAGGAAAATGCCATTTTTCCGCCCAGAATACCATATGGATGAAGATGCCTCCCTGCGAAAAGCTGCAGGGTCAGGAAGCGATTGGACTTTTTCTAGGATTAATGGGGGCACATCACTGGCACCTGAGAGCCCAAGGCTGCCACCTTTTCCCTGGGCGCAAAGCTCGATTGTGTGTTCCACGTCTGGGTCCTGGAAAATGCCGTTTTTCAGCTCAGAATTCCAGAAGGACGAAGATTTCTCACAGGGAAAAGGTACCAGGACAGAAAGGGATTGTTCCTTTTCTAGAGTTAATGGGGCGCCATCACTGGCACATGAGAGCCCAAGGCTGCCAACTTTTGCCTGAGTGCAAAGTTGGACAGTGCGTATCACTTGCGGGTTCAGGAAAGTGCCGTTTTTCAGCCCAGAAATCCAGACGGACGAAGATTCCTCCCAGGGAAAAGCTGCCAGGACAGAAAGGCATTGTGTCTTTTCTAGAGGTAATGGGGCCCCATCATTGGCACCTGAGAGCCGAAGGCAGCCTCCTTTACCCTGGGCGTGACGCTCGACGGCGCATGCGACGTGAGGGTCCGGGAAAGTGCCATTTTTCAGTCCAGAATTCCAGACCAATGAAGATTCCTCCCTGGGAAAAGTTGCCAGGACACAAAACCATTGAGCATTCTGTAAAGGTAATGGGGTCCCATCATTGGCACCTGAGAGCCCAAGGCTGCCACCTTTACCCTGGGCTCAAAGCTCGACGGTGCGTGCCTCCTGCGTGTCAGGGAAAGTGCCGTTTTTCAGCCCAGAATTCCAGACCGATGAAGATTCCTCCCTGGGAAAAGGTTCCAGGAAAGAAAACAATTTCTCCTTTTCTAGGTTTAATGGGGCTCCATAATTAGCACCTGAGAGCCCAAGGCTGTCACCTTTCCCCTGGTCGCAAAGCTCGACGGAGCGTGCTACGTGCGGGTCTGGGAAAGTGCCATTTTTCAGCCCAGAATTACAGACCGATGAAGATTCCTCCCAGGGAAAAGGTGCCAGGATAGAAAGCGATTGTTCCTTTTCTAGGGGTAATGGGGCTCCATCACTGGCACGTGACAGCCCAAAGCTGCCACCTTTACCCAGGTCGCAATAGTCGACGGTGCATAGTTGTGCCGGTCAGGGATAGTGCCGTTTTTTCAGCCCAGAATTCCAGACGGACGAAGATTCCTCTCAGGGAAAAGGTGCCAGGGCAGAAAGTGATTGCTCCTTTTCTAGGGGTAATGGGGCCCCATCATTGGCACCTGAGAGCCCAAGGCTGCCAGTTTTTCCTTGGGCGCAAACCTGGACTGTACGAGCCACGTGCGCGTCCGGGAAAGAGTGGTTTTCATCCCAGATTTCCAGACCAATGAAGATTCTTCTCTGGGAAAATGTTCCAAGAATGAAATCAATTTCTCCTTTTCTAGGGTTAATGGGGTGCCTTCATTGGCACCTGAGAACCCAAGGCTGCTACCTTTTCCCTGAGCGCAAAGCTAGACTGTGTGTATCATGTGCGGGTTGGGGAAAGTGCCGTTTTTCAGCCCAGAATTCCAGATGAAAAAAGATTCCTCCCAGACAGAAGGTGTCAGGCCGGAACACGATTGTTCCTTTTCTAGGAGTAATGGGGCCTCATCATTGGCACCTGAGAGCCCAAGGCTTCCACCTCTTCCCTCGTCGCAAAGATTGACGGTGCGTATTTGTGCGGGTCCTGGAAAGTGCAGATTTTCAGCCCAGAATTCCAGAAGGATGAAGATTCCTCACAGGGAAGAGACTCCCAGGACAGAAAGCGATTGTTCCTTTTCTAGGGTTAATGGGACCCCATCATTGGCACATGAGAGCCCAAGGCTGCCACCTTTTCCCTGGGTGCAAAGCCCGACCGTGGGTACCACTTGCAGGTCTGGGAAAGTGCCATTTTTCAGCCCAGAATTCCAGACGAACGAAGATGCCTCTCTGGGCAAAGGTTCAGGACAGAAAAAGATTTGTCCTTTTCTAGGTTTAATGGGGCCACACCATTAGCACCTGAGAGCCTAAGGCTGCAACCTTTTCCCTGGGCACAAAGCTCGATCGTGCGTGCCACTTGCGGATCCGGGAAAGTGCCGTTTTTCATCCCAGAATTCCAGACGGACGAAGATTCCTAACATGGAAAAGGTCTCAGGACAAAAAGGCATTCTGCGTTTTCTAGGGTTAATGGGACCCCATGATTGGCTTGTGAGAGCCCAAGTCTGCTACCTTTTCCCTGGGCGCAAATCTCCACGGTGCATTCCGCGTCCGGGTCCTGGAAAATGCCGTTTTTCAGCCCAGAATTCCAGACAGACGAAGATTCCGCCCACGGAAAAGGTGCCTCTACAGAAAGCGATTGTTCCTTTTCTAGGGTTAATGGGGCCCCATCATTGGCACCTGAGAGCCCAAGGCTGCCACTTATTCCATGGGCGCAAAGCTAGATGGTGCCTGCCACGTGCAGGTCAGAGAAAGTGCTTTGTTCAGCCCAGGATTCCAGACGGACGAAAATTCCTCCCAGGGAAAAGGTGCCAGGACAGAAAGCAATTGTTATTTATCTAGTGTTAACGGGGACCCATCGTTGGCAACTGAGAGCCCAAGGCTGCCACCTTTTCCCTGGGCGCAAAGCTCGATCGTGCGTGCCACTTGCGGTTCCCGGAAAGTGCCGTTTTTCATCCCAGAATTCCAGACGGACGAAGATTCCTAACATAGAAAAGGTCTCAGGACAAAAAGGCATTCTGCGTTTTCTAGGGTTAATGGGACCCCATCATTGGCTCGTGAGAGCCCAAGGCTGCCACCTTTTCCCTGGGCGCAAATGTCGACGGTGTGTGCCACTTGCGGGTCCGGGAATGTGCCGTTTCTCATCCCAGAATTCCAGGCCAGCGAAGATTTCTCCCTGGGAAAAGGTGCCAGGACAGAAAGCGATTGTGACTTTTCTAGGGGTAATGGGGCCCCATCATTGGCACCTGAGAGCCCAAGGCTGCCACTTATTCCATGGGCGCAAAGCTAGACGGTGCGTGCCATGTGCGGGTTTGGCAAAGTGGCGTTTTTCAGCTCAGACTTCCAGATGGACGAAGATTCCTCGCAGGGAAAAGATGTCACGATAGAAAGGGATCGATACTTTTCTAGGGTTAATGGGGCCCCATCATTGGAAGGTGTCGGGACAGAAAGGGATTGTCCCTTTTCTAGGGTTAATGGGACCCTATCATTGACACCTGAGTGCCCAACGCTGCCACCTTTTCCCTGGGCGCAACGCCCGACGGTGCATGGCACATGTAGTTTTTTCGGCCCAGAATTCCAGGTGGTCGATGATTCCTCTGAGGGAAATGGTGCCAGGACAGAAAGCGATTGTTCCCTTTCTAGTGTTAATGCGACTCCACTTTTAGCACCTTAGAGCCCAAGGCTGCCACCTTTTCCCTGAGATCAAAGCTCGTCAGTGCGGGCGAGGTGCGGGTCTGGGAAGGTGCCGGTTTTCAACCCTGAATTGCAGACGGCCCAAGATTCCTCCCTGGGAAAAGGTGCTATGACAGAAAGCGATTGTGCCTTTTCTAGGGGTAATGGGGCCCCATCATTGGCACGTGAGAGCCCAAGGATGCCACCTTTTCTCTGGCCTCAAAGCTCGACAGAGTGTGCCAAGAGCAGGTCTGGGAATATGACGGTTTTCAGCACCAAATTCCAGACGGATCAATATTCCTCCCAGGGAAAATGTGCCAGGAGAAAAAGCGATTGTTCCTTTTCTAGGTTAATGGGGTCCCATCATTGGCACCTGAGAGCCCAAGGCAGCCACCTTTTCAATGGGCTCAAAGCTCGACGGACCGTGATAGTGCAGGTGAGGGAAAGTGCCGTTTTTCTGCCCAGAATTCCAGACGGACCAAGATTCCTCTCAGCAAAAAGATGCCAGGACAGAAAGCGATTGTTCCTTTTCTAGGGTGAATGCGGCCCCATCTTTGGCAGCTGAGAGCCCAAGGCTTCCACCTTTTCCCTTGGCTCAAAGCTCAATGGAGCATGCCAGGTGCGGGTACGGGAAAGTGCCGATTCTCAGCCCAGAATTCCAGATGGATGAAGATTCCTCCAAGGGAAGAGGTGCCAGTACAGAAAGCGATTGTTCTTTTTCTGGGGTTAATGGGGCCCCATCATTGGCACCTGAGAGCCCAAGGCTGCCACCTTTTCCCTGGGCGCAAAGCCTGACGGTGCGTGCCAGGTGCGGGTTTTTCAGCCCAGAATTCCAGACGGATGAAGATTACTCACTAGCAAAAGGTGCCAGGACAGAAAGCGAGTGCTCCTTTTCTAGGGTTAATGTGGCACCATCCTTGGCAGCTGAGCGCCCAAGGCTGCAACGTTTTCCCTGGGCTCAAAGCTCGACGGTGTGTGCCAAGTGCGGGTCCGAGACACTGCCGTTTATCAGCCAGAATTCCAGATAGACGAAGATTCCTCCCAGGGAAAATGTGCCAGGACAGAAAGCGATTGTGCCTTTCCTAGGGGTAATAGGTCCCGATCATTGGCAAATGAGAGCCCAAGGCTGCCACCTTTTCCCTGGGCTCAAAGCTCAAAGGAGTGTTCCAGGTGCGGGTCAGGGTATACGCTGTTTTTCATCCCAGATTTCCACAATGACGAAGATTCCTCCCAGGGAAAAAATGCCAGGACAGAAAGCGATTGTTCCAGTTCTAGGGTAAATGGGGCCCCCTCATTGGCACCTGACAGCCCAAGGCTGTCACTTTTCCCTGGGCTCCAAGCCCGATGGCGCGTGTCACTTGCGGGTTTTCAGCCCCGAATTCCAGACGGACCAAGATTCCTGCCAGGGAAAAGGTGCCAGGAAAGAAAGCGATTGTTCCTTTTCTAGTGTTAATGTGGCGCCACTTTTGGCACCTGAGAACCCAAGGCTTCCACCTTTTCCCTGGGCTCAAAGCACGACGGAGCTGTCAAGTACGGGTTAGGGAAAGTGCCGTATATTAGCCCGGAATTCCAGGCGGTTTAAGATTCTAACCTGGGATAAAGCGCCAGAGGAGAAAGCGATTGTTCCATTTCTAGGGTTAATGCGGACCCATCATTGGCACCTGAGAGCCCAGGACTGCCACCTTTTCCCTGGGCTCAAACCTCGACGGAGCGTGCCACGTTCTTGCCAGGAAAAGTGCGGATTTTCATCCCAGATTTCCAGACGGATGAAGATTCCTCCCAGGGAAAAAGTGCCAGGACAAAAAGCGATTGTTCCAATTCTAGGATAAATGCGGCCCACTCATTGGCTCCTGACAGCCCAAGGCTGCCACCTTTTCCCTGGGCGCAAAGCACGACGGTGCGTGCCAGCTGAGGGTCAGGGAAAGACCCCTTTATCAGCCTGGAATTCCGGGCGGTATAAGATTCTACCCTGGGATAAAGTGCAAAGACAGAAAGCGATTGTTCCATTTCTAGGTTTACGGGGCCCCATCATTGGTAACTGAGAGCCCAAGGCTTCCACCTTTTGCCTGGGCTCAAAGCTCAATGGAGCGTGCCATGTGCGGGTCTGGGAAAGTGTAATTTTTCAGCCCAGATTTCCAGACGGATGGAGATTCCTCCCTGGGAAAAGGTGCCAGGATAGAAAGCGATTGTTCTTTTTTGGGGTTAATGGGGCCCCATCATTGGCACCTGAGAGCCGAACGCTGCCACCTTTTCCCTGGGCGCAAAGCCTGACGGTGCGTGCCAGGTGCGGGTTTTTCAGCCCAGAATTCCAGACGGAAGTCGATTACTCTCTGGGAAAATGTGTCAGGACAGAAAACCATTGTGCCTTTTCAAGGGGTAATGGGGCCCCATCTTTGGCACCTGAGGGCCAAAGGCTGCCACCTTTTCCCTGGGCGCAAATGTCGAGGGCGCGTGCCAGTTGCGTTTTTTTCAGCCAAGAATTCCAGGTGGACGATGATTCCTCCCAGGGAAAATGTGCCAGGACAGAAAGCGATTGTTCCTTTTCTAGGGTTAATGCGGCCCCATCTTTGGCAGCTGAGAGCCCAAGGCTTCCACCTCTTCCCTGGGCTCAAAGCTCGACGGAGTGTGCCAGGTGCGGGTCCGGCAAAGTGCCGATTCTCAGCCCAGAATTCCAGATGGACGAAGATTCCTCCCAGGGAAAAGGTGCCAGTACAGAAAGTGATTGTGCCTTTTCTAGGGGTATTAGGGACCCATCAGTGACACCTGAGAGCCCAAGGATGCCACCTTTTCCCTAGCCTCAATGCTCGAAGGAGCGTGCCAACTGCGGGTCCGGGAAAGTGCCGTTTTTCAGCCCAGAATTCCAGATGGACGAAGATTCCTCCCAGAGAAAATGTGCCAGGACAGAAAGCGATTGTTCCAATTCTAGGATAAATGCGGCCCCCTCATTGGCACCTGACAGCCCAAGGCTGCCACCTTTTCCCTGGGCTCAAAGCTCGACGGAGCGTACCAAGTACAGGTCCGAGACACTGCCGTTTATCAGCCACAACTCCAGACAGACCAAGATTCCTCCCAGGGAAAATGTGCCAGGACAGAAAGCGATTGTTCCAGTTCTATGGTAAATGGGGCCCCCTCATTGGCATCTGACAGCCCAAGGCTGTCACCTTTTCCCTGGGCTCAAAGCCCGAATGTGCGTGCCACATGCGTTTTATTCAGCCAAGAATTCCAGGTGGAGGATGATTCCTCCCAGGGAAAATGTGCCAGGACAGAAAGCGATTGTTCCAATTCTAGGATAAATGCGGCCCCCTCATTGGCACCTGACAGCCCAAGGCTTCCACCTTTTCCCTGGGCTCAAAGCTCGACGGCACGTGCCAAGTTTGGGTCCGGGAAAGTGCCTTTTTTCAACCCAGAATTCCCGGCGGCCCAAGATTCCTCCCTGGGAAAAGGTGCTGGGACAGAAAGCTATTGTGCCTTTTCTAAGAGTAATGGGGCCCCATCATTGGCACCTGAGAGCCCAAGGGTGCCACCTTTTCCCTGGGCTCAAAGCTCGATGGAGTATGCCTAGTGCGGATGAGGGAAAGTGCCGTTTTTCAGCCCAGAATTCCAGACAGGCGAAGATTCCTCCCAGGGAAAAGTTGCCAGCACAGAAAGCGATTGTGCCTTTCCTATGGGTAATAGGGCCCCATCATTGGCAACTGAGAGCCAAAGGCTGCCGCCTTTTCCCTGGTCTCAAATCTTGACAGAGTGTGCCAGGTGCTGGTCACGGTACGTGCCTTTCTTCAGCCCAGATTTCCAGACTGACGAAGATTCCTCCCAGGGAAAAAGTGCAAGGATAGAAAGTGATTGTTCCAATTCTAGGGTAAATGCGGCCCCCTCATTGGCAGCTGACAGCCCAAGGCTGTCACATTTTCCCTGAGCTCAAAGCCTGACGGTGCGTGCCACATGCGGTTTTTTCAGCCCAGAATTCCAGACTCATGAAGATTTCTCCCAGGGAATAGGTGCTAGCAGAGAAAGCGATTGTGCCTCTTCTAGGGGTAATGCGGCCCCATCATTGGCACCTGAGAGCCCAAGGCTGTTACCTTTTCCCTGGCCTCAAAGCACGACGGAGGGTGTTAAGTGTGGGCCCGGGAAAGTGCGGTTTTTCAGACCAGAATTCCAGATGGATGAAGATTCCTCCCATGGAAAAGGTGCCAGGACAGAAAGCGATTGTTCCTTTTCTAGGGTTAATGGGGCCCCATCATTGACACCTGAGAGCCCAAGGCTGCCACCTTTTCCCTGTACGCACACCCCAAAGGTCCATGTCGCATGCGGGTTTTTCAGCCCAGAATTCCAGACGGATGAAGATTCCTTCCTGGGAAATCGTGCCAGGACAGAAAGTGATTCTTCCTTTTCTACTGTTAATGCGGCCCACTTTTGGCACCTGAGAGCCCAAGGCTGCCACCTTTTCCCTGGGCTCAAAGCTCCACGGAGCATAGAAGGTATGGGTCAGGGAAAGTGCCATTTATCAGCCCAGTATTCCAGGTGGTTTAAAATTCTACCGTGGGATAAATCGCCAGGGGAGAAAGCGATTGTTCCATTTCTAGGTTTAAGGGGCCCCATCGCTGGCACCTGAGAGCCCAAAGCTGCCACCTTTTCCCTGGCCTCAAAGCTCGACGGATTGTGCCAGGAGCGCTTCTGGGCAAGCGTAATTTTTCAGTCCAGATTTCCAGAAGGATGAAGATTCCTCCCAGGGAAAAGGTGCCTGGACAGAAAGCATTATTTCCTTTTCTAGGGTTAATGGGGCCCCATCATTAGCACCTGAGAGCTGAAGGTTGCCACCTATTCCCTGGGCGCAAAGCTCCATGGTGCATGCCACATGCTGTTTTTTCGGCCCAGAAATCGAGACGGACGATGATTCCTCCCCGGGAAAAGGTGCCAGGACAGAAAGCGATTGTTCCATTTCTAGGTTTAATGGGACCCTGTCATTGGCACCTGAGAGCCCAAGGCTGCCACCTTTTCCCTGGGCTCAAAGCACAACGGAGAGTGCCACGTGCGGGTCTGGGAAAGTGCCGTTTTTCAACCCAGAATTCCAGGTGGCCCAACATTCCTCCCAAGGAAAAGGTGCTGGGACAGAAAGCGATTGTGCCTTTTCTAAGAGTAATGCGGCCCCATCATTGACACCTGAGAGCCCAAGCCTACCACCTTTTCCCTGGGCTCAACGCTCGACAGAGTGTGCCAGGTGCTGGTCGGGGTACCCCTTTTCTCAGCCCAGATTTTCAGAATGACGAAGATTCCTCCCAGGGAAAATGTGCCAGGATAGAAAGCGATTGTTCCAGTTCTAGGGTAAATGCGGTCCCCTCATTGGCACCTGAGAGCCCAAGGCTGTCACCTTTTCCCTGGGCTCAAAGCCCAACGGTGCGTGCCACATGCGATTTTTTCAGCCCAGAATCCCAGATGGACGATGATTCCTCCAAGGGAAAAGGTGCCAGGACAGAAAGCGATTGTTCATTTTCTAGGGTTAATGCGGCCCCATCTTTGGGATCTGAGAGCCCAAGGCTGCCACCTTTTCCCTGGGCTCAAACCTCAATGGAGTGTGGCAAGTGCGAGTCAGGGAAATTGCGGTTTTTCAGCCCAGATATCCAGACGGACGAAGATTCCTCCCTAGGAAAAGGCGCAAGGACAGAAAGCGAGTTTTACATTTCTTGAGTTAATGGGGCCCCATCATTGGCACCTGAGATTCCAAGGCCGCCATCTTTTCCCTGGGTGCAAAGCCGGACGGTGCATGCCACATGCTGTTTTTAAAGCCCAGAATTCCAGACGGACGATGATTCCTCCCTGAGAAAAGCTGCTAGGACAGAAAGGGATTATTCCATATTTTGGGTTAATGGGGCCCCATCATTGGCACCTTAGAGCCCAAGACTGCCACCTTTTCCCTGGGCTCAAAGATCGACGGTGCGTGCAGCCTGCGGGTCAGGTAAAGTGCCTTTTTTCAGTCCAGAATTCCAGATGGACCAAGATTCCTCCAAGTGAAAAGGTGCTAGGACAGAAAGGGATTGTTCCTTTTCTTGGGGTAATGGGGCCACATCATTGCACCTGAGCACCCAGGGCTGCCACCTTTTCCATGGGCTCAAAGCTCGACAGAGCGTGGCAGGTGCGGGTCAAGGAAAGAGCCGTTTATCATCCCAGAATTCCAGACGGAGGAAGATTCTACCCTGGGATAAAGTGCCAAGACAGAAAGCGATTTTTCCATTTCTGGGTTTAGGGGACCCAGACACGGAACGCACCGTTGAGCTTTGTGCCCAGGGAAAAGGTGGCAGGCTTGGGCTCTCAGGTGTCAATGATGGGGCCCCAATACCCTTAGAAAAGACACAATTGGTTTCTGTCCTGGCACGTTTTTTCCAGGGAGGAATAATCGTCCATCTGGAATTCTGCACTGAAATAACTGCATGTGGCACGCACCGTCAGGCTTTGCACCCAGGGAAAAGGTGGCAGCCTTGGGATCTCAGGTGCCAATGATGGTCCCCCATTACCCCTAGAAAAGGCACAATCGCTTTCTGTCCTAGCACCTATTCCCTGGGAGGTATCTTGATCCGTCTGGAATTCTGGGCTGAAAAATGGCACTTTCCCAGACCCACACTTGCCACGCTCCGTCGAGCTTTGAGCCCAGGGAAAAGGTGGCAGCCTTGGGCTATCAGGTGCCAAAAGTGGGGCCGCATTAACACTAGAAAAAGAACAATCGCTTTCTGTCCTGGCACCTTTTCCCTGGGAGGAATCTTGGTCCGTCTGGAATTCGGGGCTGAAAAACCCGCATGTGACACGCACCGTTGGGCATTGAGCCCAGGGAAAAGGTGACAGCCTTGGGCTGTCAGGAGCCAGTGAGAGGGCGGCATTTACCCTAGAACTGGAACAATCGCTTTCTGTCCTGGCACTTTTTCCCTGGGAGGAATCTTCGTCAGTCTGGAAATCTGGGCTGAAAAAGAGCACGTACCCTGACCCGCACCTGGCACACTCCTTTGAGCTTTGAGCCCAGGGAAAAGGTGGCAGCCTTGGGCTCTCAGGTGCCAATGACTGGGCTCCATTAAACCTAGAAATGGAACAATCCCTTTCTGTCCAGGCACTTTATCCCAGGGTAGAATCTTAAACCTCCTGGAAATCCGGGCTGATAAACGACACTTTCTCTGACCCACACCTGGTACACTCCGTCGGGCTTTGAGGCCAGGGAAAAGGTGGCAGCCTTCGGCTCTCAGCTACCAATGATGGGGCCCCATTATTCTTAGAAAAGGCACAATCGCTTTCTGTCCTAGGACCTTTTCCCTGGGAGGAATCCTCATCCGTCTGGAATTCTGAGCTGAAAAACGGCATTTGCCGCACCCGCACTTGGCACGCACGGTCGAGCTTTACGCCCAGGTTAAAGGAGGCAGCCTTGGGCTCCCAGGTGGCAATGACGGGGCCCCATTAACCCTACAAAAGGCACAATCGCTTTCTGTCTTGGCAGCTTTTTGCTGGGAGGAGTCTTCGTCCGTCTGGAATTCTGGGATGAAAAACGACACTTTCCCTGACCCCCCCGTGAAACGCAACATCTAGCTTTGCGCCGAGGGAAAAGGTGACACCCTTGGGCTCTCAGGTGCCAATGATGGGGCCCCATTAACACTAGAAAAATAACAATCGCTTTCTGTCCTGGCACCTTTTCACTGGGAGGAATTTTCATCTGTCTGGAATTCTGGTCTGAAAAACTGCAATTTCCCGGACACACACGTGGCACGCACCGTCGAGCTTTATACCCAGGAAAAAGGTGGCAGCCTTGGGCTCTCAGGTGCAAATCATGGGGCCCCATTATCCCTAGAAAAGGCACAATCACTTTCTGTCCTGGCACATTTTCCCTTGGAGGAATCTTGGTCTGTCTGGAAATCGGGGATGAAAAATGGCACTTTCCCGGACCCACACGTGGCAGGCTCCGTCGAGCTTTCAGCCCACTGTAAAGTTGGCAGCCTTGGACTCTCAGGTGCCAGTGATGGGGCCCCAATACCCCAAGAAAAGGAACAATCCCTTTCTGTACTAGCACCTTTTACCTGGGAGGAGTCATGGCCCATCTGGAATTCTGGGCTGAAAAAAGGCACTTTACCTGACCGACAGGTGGCACGCACCGTCGACCTTTGAGCCCAGGGAAAAGGTGACAGCCTTGGACTCTCAGGTGCCAATGATGGGGCCCCACTAACCCAAGAAATGGAACAATCCCTTTCTGTCCTAGCACATTTCTCAGGGAGGAATCATCGTCCGTCTGGAATTCTGGGTTTAAAAACAGCATGTGACATGCACGGTCCGTCTTTGCGCCCAGGGAAAAGATGGCGGCCTTGGACTCTCAGGTGCCAATGATGGGGCCCCATTAACCCAAGAAATGTAAAAATCGCTTTCTGTCCTTGCACCTTTTCCCGGGGAGGAATCTTTGTCTGTCTGGAAATCTGGGCTAAAAAACCGCACTTTCCCTGACTCGCACTTGCCACGCTCCATTGAGGTTTGAGCCCAGGGTGGCAGCCTTGGGCTCTCAGGTCCCAATGATGGGGCCCAATTAACCCTAGAAAAGGAACAATCGCTTTCTGTCCTGAGAACTTTTCCATGAGAGGAATCTTCATCCGTCTGGAAATCTGGGCTGAAAAACGGCACTTTCCGGGACCCGCACTTGGCATGCTCCATCGAGCTTTGCAACCAGGGAAAAGGTGGCAGCCTTGGGCTCTCAGGTGCCAATGGTGGGACCCCATTACCCCTAGGAACGGCACAATCGCTTTCTGTCCTGGCACCTTTTCCCTAGGAGGAATCTTCGTCTGTCTAGAATTCTGGGCTGAAAAACGGCACTTTCCCGAACACGCTTTTGGTACGCTCCATCGAGGTTTGAGCCCAGGCAAAAGGTGGCAGCCTTGGGCTCTCAGGTGTCAATGATGGGTCCCCAAAACCCATAGAAAAGGCACAATCGCATTCTGTCCTGGCACATTTCCGTGGGAGGAATCATCATTCGTCTGGAAATCTGGGATGAAAAATGGATCTATCCCTGACCCGCACCTATTATGCACCGTCGAGCTTTGAGCCCAGAGAAAAGGTGGCAGGCTTTGAGTTTAAGGTGCCAAAAGTGGGGCCGCATTATCACTAGAAAGGGAACAATCGCTTTCTGTCCTGGCACATTTGCCCTGGCAGGAATCTTCTTCCGTCTGGAATTCTGAGATTAAAAACCAGCGAAAGGCCCGCACAGTCGGGCTTTGCGCCCAGGGAAAAGGTGACAGCCCTGGGCTTTCAGGGGCCAATGAGGGGGCCGCATTTACCCTAGAATTGAAACAATCGCTTTCTGTCCTGGCACCTTTTCCCTGGGAGGAATCTTCGTCCGTCCTGAAATCTGGACTGAAAAACGGCACCTACCCTGACCCTCACGTGGAGCTCTCCGTCGAGCTTTGAGCCCAGGGAAAAGGTGGCAGCCTTGGGCTCTCAGATGCCAGTGATGGGGCCCAATTATTCTTAGAAAAGGCACAATCGCTTTCTGTCCTTGCCCCTTTTCCGTGGGAGGAATCTTCATCCGTCTGGAATTCTGGGATGAGAAACGGTAATGGCGGACCCGCACCTGGCATGCCTCGTCGAGCTTTGCGACCATGGAAAAGGTGGCAGCCTTGGGCTCTCAGCTGCCAAAGATGGGGTCGCATTAACCCTAGGAGAGGAACAATCGCTT